>NC_068975.1:36433687-36770250 GCF_016808095.1 Vigna angularis | reverse complement strand
AAGTGAGCTGTCATGTTTTGATGGTTACGTGGCACTGTAAATTGGGGAAATATCCTAAATTGGGGAAAACCCTAAAGTTTTAATAACCCTAAACCCTAAATTAGAATCAGAAACCCTAAATTAGGGAAAAATCCCCAATATCAAAACCCCGACCCTCAACCGGTTAGTCTTTCCCATATTTCCCTCCAACAGCACCGCAAGGGACTAAGGGATAGGAGAATGAGACTTTCTCTTAATGTTGCAAGGAGGTTTTTTGGTTTGCAAGATATGTTGGGCTTTGACAAAGCTAGCAATACCGTGGAGTGGCTGCTGAACCAAGCAAAAGCTGAAATCAATCGTCTAGCAAAGGAGAAAAAGAAGTAGAAGAAGAGTGTTCACCGTAGTTGCTGTAGTGCTGATTCGAAATGTGAAGAAGGTGTGTCTAGTCTGGATGAGGTTGCAGGAAGTAGAAATGAAGAAGAAGCAGGAGAAGATTGGGGATTTTTCCCCAATTTAGGGATTCTAATTCTAATTTCCACTTTAGGGTTCCCAATTTAGGATATTTCCCCAATTTATAGTGCCACGTAACCATCAAAACATAACAGCTCACTCAAATTTCGCCACAGTGGCACCACTACCGTTAAGTTTCTAACGCCGTCCACGAAAAGGACCGAATTGAACATTTTAAATCAAAATATGGGACCTTACTGAACTTTTTCAAAAGACGGGACCATTTTGAACAAAATTCCCAAAAATAGGGACCAAATGATGTATTAAACCTTTTTTTTTTATCAAAACTGTTTCTTCTTTTTATTTGGAATTCAAGAATAATTTTTTAATTATAAATAGGATGTGTACAATTTGAAAACCAGAAATAATTTTCACAAATTTGAAAGAATTAAAAGAACAATCTCTAACTTAGACAATAGAAAAATTATTTTTAATTTCTGAATTGTATAATTTTAAAATGATTCTTAACTTTCATATTATACAATCTACAAATTGGAAACTTCTTTTATATGAGAGGAAGGAAGAAATATATGAAACTGCAGTAACAAGCTGCTCTCTTTAAAGGAAAATTTGGCTTCTTTTTTCTTATTTTACCTTCCTAATAATAATAAACGGATAACATTATTAGGGGAAACTAACGGAAATCTTTTCAAAATTAGTATATAATTCCTGTTCAGAAGTGTACGGAATTCATAAATCTGGTGATTACAAAATTCTACAGATTCCAAGATTTGAAACACAAAATAAAATTAAATTTCAAATTTTGAGAAATACACAACTTCACCTAACTAACTTTTGAAATTTGATACACGTTAATAAAACAAGAGTTCAAAATTTAATAAACACACACAATTTACCATAACCTAATTTTAAAATTTAATACACAAAAAAATAAAATAGAATTACAATATTTGGTGAGCACACACAAATACAACTAAATTTCAAAATCCAATGTTTAAAATAAAGCCTTTATCAGAATGAAACATCTGATATGTGTGTGGCAATTTCTCCAATTTATAATTTGGTGTTTAACTTTAATCCTCTTTCCTCCAATTTCTCCAAAAACCCTCGTCTTCATAAACAGGCACAAAATTTGTGTTTTTCCCACTTCAACCTCACCGTAACTTCATCTTCAACTTCATGCTATGAAAATTCAATTTAATTTTTATTTTTTCCAAATATACTTCATAGTTTTAAATTTAATTTTGCTTTAATAAACTTTATTGATGTATGTACCAGGGTATCTTACGATCTCTTCCGAGCCAATTATCAGGTCAATCATTCTAACCGATCACATAGTCCAGACCGAACGGCTATTCCTAAGACCGAACGGCTATTCTTAGGTCAATACCAGGCCAACGCCCCCGCCGCCGAACAAACCGCATGATTAGATTACAAAGCCCAATGTCTTTGATAGGTACCCGCCCAGCTCCCAATGGTAGCCCGCTTGGAGCAAAGCCCGCCCGGTCTTCATCCTTGAACAGAGTTCGTTCGTCCGGTCTCTAGTATCCACCCAATCTTTAATACAATCAGGAGTGTTTTAGTAGGATCACACCAAACCCGACCGAAATATTTTGACGTCCACCGTGGGACCGAGCTGGTATTATCCATTGTAGCCACAAAGAACCAATGAGTGGTGTCTTAAAAGAATGTCAACTCAACCTTTCGGCCTCTCACACTCAACCTCGACTACCCGAAAACTCGATCATTTGGCCTCGTTCGCACAGCTATTCGGTCTCCACCATCCGACCATTCGGCCTACAAGGTAATTGCACCGTTATATGTTTTATATCTCAAAATATGGTTATGGAAGTTAGGTGTGATCACCGAAGTTATGAATCTGGCAGGCTTTTTTCCAATCCATAGTTTTACATTGGATTTGGGAATCTGGAAACTATACCCACTAAAAGAAATTAAGTGGTTTCTTGATCTGATTAGTTCTCTCTTGATTAGTTCTCCCTTGATTGATGTGATTAGTTCTCCCCTATTATAATATTACAAGAGGATAAAATAGGAAAAAGAAAAGGTTTGAGGTGCAGAAAGAAAACACGTGGGATGCAGTAAGAAGTGCCCAGATTCTTTTATGAGCAGCGCACGTATTCATGTCGGCTTTGTTCGCGCTGATGGATCCAAAGGCATTGGGCTTCCTTCTTTACTACTTTTTTTTTTCCTTTTCGTTTTAATTAACTCTTTTACTTTATTGATTTATTTATAAAATTCAATTGAACTCTTCCGTTTTTAAAAATTCAATTCAATATCTTTATTTTATATAAAAAAACTAACACTATCGTTTCGTTCAAAATGAACCACACTGCAGGAATTAAATGTATCGATTGCTACAATTGGAAGGCGTTTCCTAAAAGTTTAAATAATGAACAAGTTGAAAATGAGATCAAACAGGAAAAAGGAAACCAAATCTCCTAAGGAAAAAGGTCATAGTTTCATAGATTAGGTTTGAATTTAATACCTTGCTAAATGTAAGTAGAAAAATAAATAGTCTTTATACAAAATATGCTTTGTTGGATTGTTAGAAATGTAGGGTTGGCTTCTGCAATAAAAGACTGATAAGCCCAAGAAACATTCGTCGCGTTGCAAATTTTGCTTCTCAAGTAATACAAGTTTATAATATATTGTTTTATACTTTTATATCTTACAAAAACTGATAAAGTTATAGGTAAAATGTTTCTATTTCAACATTCTTAGCTAACTTTCATAACTTTGCTTGAAATAAGTATGGTTGGAAGCATTAATATTTCATTACAGTGTGCACATGAACTTGTAAATGAAACTACCGGCATACCCATCATGGTTGTGTATTAATTTTCAGCCAGTGATTATAATCCTACCAATTCAAATTATTTTGATGACATTAATTAGTAGTAATTTATAGTGGGTGGCTCCAAACTATAGAGTTTACTTAAGGACTGTTGAATACCTGTAAGATTGAAACTTGGAGAGTGGAAACATTAGCAATGGTAGTACAGATCCATTACCACTGATGCGTTGTTCATATCTCAACTTCAGGATTTGTTTTTGCCGAAAATCATTTTTTTAATCTCAGTCAGATAAGATAAGCCTGTATAAGAAAGAAACACGCAATGCATGACCTAGAAACTTGGGAGAGAAAGACAAACGTGGCATTTTCATTGCTATTATTTTCTCTCTACATTCATATCGAAAGAAGAAGTCTTGTCAACTTTGTAAAAATTTTTGGGAAAAGGGACCCAGAAGATTCCTATCTCACAAAGATAACGGTAATAAAATAATAAAAACAGAATCAATGGTAATGATACTAATCATCAATTCATAAAGTCTAACATTGTCATGAGATTTAGACATCTCTGTCAGGCGGTGGCAAATCAGGATATAAGTTTTTTTTTTTTATATAGTAAACTTAAGAAATACACAACTTGTTGCAAGAACTGTGTTATCCTAACTCCAGAAATATCTACAGCCTTCATAACGTTCACCATAAATTCGCATTTGAATTGGTTGGGTTGGCTGGAAGTAGGTCCATGAATTTTTTCCTTTTCTTGGTCCCCTTCTGGAAAAGTTGTCTATTTTATTACCACGTGGGAATGCTTATATTTTGTCATTTGTGTTACATGTGAAGATATATGTACAGTCTGTTCTCATCTTGCAAGAGAAGAAAAGGAAAAGTGAAAGATGAGTTACATTGCAGATAGAAAGCCTCACGCTGTGGTGACTCCATATCCAGCACAAGGCCATGTGACCCCGTTGTTCAAACTAGCGAAGCTGCTTCACCTCAGAGGCTTTCACATAACCTTTGTGCACACTGAGTACAACTACAAACGCATGCTCAAATCAAGAGGCGCCAATGCTCTCGATGGCCTACCAGATTTTCGCTTTGAGACCATCCCAGATGGCCTTCCTCCGTTGGAGAACGATGATGTTACTCAGCCCATACCCGCACTTTTTGACTCTATCCGAAAGAACTTCCTTCAACCCTTTTGCGACCTTCTTCATAAACTTAACCATTCTGCCTCTCAGGGTCTCATTCCCCCACTTACTTGCTTAGTTTCTGATGGTTGCATGCCCTTTACTGCACAAGCTGCTCAACGATTTGCACTCCCTAACGTTATCTGTTGGCCTGCCAGTGCCTGTTCCTTATTGTCTGTCATGAATTTTCCCACCATGGTCGAGAAAGGTCTTTCACCACTCAAAGGTTGGCATCAACATATGTACTTTCGTTCTTAAACTCACATGTATTGTTTATTAGCACGTGTTGTTAGGTACATCTTTAGCACAACGAACAAAAAAAAATTTAATAGTACTCCTTACCAAGCACACTTTCCCTAAAAAGTATGTAAACTTTAATATACGAAAGAAAATGGTGCCAGTCAAATATAACTTTTATTTTAAAAAGTTCAAGTTTAGTCTGTAGAGCACTACCTTTTCGTCAAGTAGAACTTTTTACCAAATTTTTTGTAATTATCTTACAATTTGACTATCGTGATAACTTTTTGTAGAAATTATGTCAGAATCTTAAATTTTTCTTATAAACAAGGATATGGAAGAAAGATAAAGAAGTTGAAAGTCAATTATCAATTCATACATGAAGCTTTAAGCAATGGCTTTTGTGTTTATGATATGCAGACGAGAGTTATCGGACAAACGGGTTTTTGGACTCCAAAGTGGACTGGATTCCTGGAATGGAGAACTTTCGATTGAAGGACATGATTGACTTCTTATGGACAACGGATCCAAATGATGTACATTTGCAGTTTTTCGTTGAATTGGCAAATACAGTTGAAAAAAACTCGATAATTCTTTTTAACACATTTGACGAACTTGAGGAAGATGTACTGAATGCTCTATCGTCTATTTTTCCTTCTCTTTATCCCATTGGTCCGTTCTCTTTACTTTTAAACCAAAGTCCACATCACCACTTGGAATCTTTAGGTTACAATCTTTGGAAGGAAACTGAGTGTGTTGATTGGCTCGAATCCCAGAAACCTCAATCTGTTATTTATGTGAATTTTGGCAGCATCACAGTTATGTCTGCAGAGCAAATGTTGGAGTTTGCTTGGGGTTTGGCCAACAGCAAGAAACCGTTTTTATGGATCATTAGGCCCGACCTTGTCGCCGGAGGTTCCGTGATTCTGTCATCAGAGTATGTGAATGAAACTAGAGACAGAAGCCTAATAGCAAGCTGGTGTCCACAGGAGAAAGTGTTGAACCATCCTTCAGTTGGTAGTTTCTTGACTCACTGTGGATGGAACTCAACGACTGAAAGTATTTGCGCCGGAGTCCCAACCCTGTGCTGGCCATTTTTTGCAGAACAGCCAACAAACTGTAGATATATGTGCAGTGAGTGGGAGATTGGGATTGAGATTGATAGCAATGCGAAGAGAGAGGAGGTGGAGAAGGTGGTAAATGAGTTGATGGTAGGGGAGAAGGGAAAGAAGATGAGAGAAAAGACGATGCAGTTAAAGAAGAAAGCGGAGGAGGCAACAAGACCCGGTGGTCGGTCATACATGAACTTGGACAAAGTAATTAAGGAGGTGTTGCTTAAGCAGAAGACATCATTCGATTAAAGGTTGTTTCTTTTTCATAATGTTCTCCTTTAGAACCTGTTGCGAAATAATGGGGGGCGGTTTGGAACGCCTTGTAGAACTACCCAATATCTTCTTCTTGACATTTCAAAGTGCATTCATTTCCTATCTTTGTAAGGATATTTACAGACTTGTTATCGATTAATTAATTCTCAGCTTATATATATTTTGATATTAGTCAGTATTCTCACACAATAGGTAAAATGAACACGTTAACAGTAGCGATATTATTTTCAAATTATTAAGAGTTATATTCTGATTGTTTATATTGATTTTTTATTCAGTTATTATTGTGATGAAATAATTCTATCTGTAATGTAAGATGTGAATGTCCGGAACGTAGCTAAATAAATAAAGTACGTATGATAGGAAGTACATGGCGAAGGAAAAAAATATAAAGATTAGAAATGCTAATGAAATGTTAGGTGCCCAAGTTTCTCTAGCGTGAAATGATTTGGTGGCGGAATTTTCACAGCTGCTATTGTTTATTTTTTATAGTGATTGAGTGTTGGGTTTATCAAAAAAGACAGGACAGGAGATACAAACACTACTCCTTCAAGGGTGAATTTCTTTTAGGAGAAATATTCTCAACCAACCACATCTTTTTCAACGGCGTTCAGGTTTATTGAAAGATACAAATACTGATAAAATTTAAGCTCAATTATATAAAAAGTTACACTATTTTCTATCCAAAACCAATGGGTTAACGACTTTTATATAATACTTTTTTTTCTCATTTTTATATATATATATATATATATCTGAAACTTGAACCCACGCTTAGATTTCCAACGTTAAGTTGAATGGAAGTCCACAATCACACTTGTAACAGATTCTTCGCAATTTGTGATGGAACATGTACTAAACCATTAAGTGAGGACATCAAAGTTTAATCTTAATTTGACATTAATGTAAAAAAAAAGTTCTGTAATTCAAAATCATGAATCATGTCAACTCAGAAACGAAAATCATTCTGTATACTCCAGACTTTCAGCATAATTACTATAAAAAAAATCAATGAGTTTACGTGAGATCCGATGACCCTGTAAACACTTTGACTGTGGTATTATTATTTTTCTGTATCTTGGCGTACGATTTAGTAAAGCCTTCTGTTTATGTTCTCATTTGGTATATTTAATTCATTAAGAAGAGGTTTATTTGTTGTCTCTCAACTTCAGATTAGATGACAAGTTGGAGATGAGTATGAACAGATAAATAATGGTCCTCATTCATTAAATATGAAATCAATGAATCGTCCTCTTCGGATAGCCGCCAGATTCAACAATAATAATGTAGATCCGACGTCATCGCTGATTCCAAAATAATTAATCCAATAAAATATGATCTTGCAACCCTTAAATTGGAACTTGGTGTTGCTAGAGTTTCAATTTCTATTCATAAACCATAGACCAAGCATTGAAAGATCAAGCATGAGTAACTTTGCAGAGAGAAAGCCACACGCTGTGTTCACTCCATATCCACTTCAAGGACATATAAATCCCTTGTTCAAATTAGCAAAGTTGCTTCATCTAAGAGGTTTTCACATAACCTTTGTCCACACTGACTACAACCACAAACGTTACCTCAAATCAAGGGGTCCTAATGCCCTTCATGATCTCCCAGATTTTCGCTTTGAAACCATCCCAGATGGTCTTCCTCCTTTGGATGAAGATGCTGATGGTGATGTTAGTCAACACATACCCTCTCTCTGTGACTCTATCAGAAAGAACTTCCTCCAACCCTTTCTCCAACTTCTTGCTAGACTTAACCACTCTGCAACTACTGGTCTCAACCCTCCAGTTACCTGCTTAGTTTCTGACTGTTTCGTGACTTTTCCTATTCAAGCGGCTCAAGAACTTGAAATCCCTGTCCTTCTCCTTTCCCCACTCAGTGCTGCTGCATTCTGGTCTTTTATGCACTATGGTACTCTGGTTGAAAGAGGAATCGTACCCCTCAAAGGTATACAGTTATGTTCCTCATCTATTAAATATAGTTAGTATCTATATTTAGGTAGGATAAAACTTGTTTTAATTTCTTCAAGATTTGCACATGATTGACTTTAGTACCTATAATTTGGAAAGGACAACTTTAGTCCATGCACTTTTGAACTGTGGTGAATTTTGTGACTGTTTGTCATTTTGACCGGATGAGGAAAAAAATTGATCATATTTCAGAAAACATAAAGACCAATATACTCTTTTTAGTATACAGGGATTGACAACATTTTCTTAAAATCTTAAGGAACTTAAAACTGCGATTACATTTTAATGTACTAAGTAGTATGTGTGTTCATATATGGATCTGACAGTATGCCTTTGTGATCATGAAATGCAGACGAGAGTTATCTGACAAATGGGTATTTGGACACCAAAGTGGACTGCATTCCAGGACTGGAAAATTATCGCCTGAAAGACCTGCCTGACTTTTTGAGGACAACAGATCCAAATGATGTAATGTTAAACTTTTTCATCGAAGAAACTGCTAAAATTCCCAGCGGCTCTGCCGTTGTTTTTAATTCTTTTGATGAACTTGAAAGAGATGCAATGAATGCTATCTACTCTTCCTCTGTATTCCCTTCTGTTTATACCATCGGTCTTTTCCCTTTACTTTTGAATCAAAGTCCGCAAAACCAATTGGCGTCTTTAGGTTCCAGCCTTTGGAAGGAAAATACCGATTGTCTTGAATGGCTTGAATCCAGGGAACCTGGAAGCATAGTATATGTGAATTTTGGCAGCATCACGGTTATGTCTGCAGAGCAAATGTTGGAGTTTGCTTGGGGTCTGGCCAACAGCAAGAAACCGTTTTTGTGGATCATTAGGCCTGACCTTGTCACCGGGGGTTCCGTGATTTTGACATCAGAGTTTGTGAATGAAACCAGAGACAGAAGCCTGATAGCAAGCTGGTGTCCACAGGAGAAAGTGTTGAACCATCCTTCAATTGGTGGGTTTTTAACTCATTGTGGATGGAACTCAACCACTGAAAGTATTTGTGCTGGAGTGCCAATGTTGTGTTGGCCATTTTTTGCAGATCAGCCAACAAACTGTAGATACATGTGCAGTGAGTGGGAGATTGGGATTGAGATTGATAACAATGCGAAGCGAGAGGAGGTGGAGAAGCTTGTGAATGAGTTGATGGTAGGGGAAAAGGGAAAGAAGATGAGAGAAACGACGATGCAACTAAAGAAGAAAGCAGAGGATGTCACAAGCCCAGGTGGTAGTTCATACGTAAACTTGGACAAAATAATTAAGGAGGTGTTGCTAAATCAGAAGACATCATTCGATTGAAGGGTTTTTCTAATTCATAATGTTGTGTTTTCTACGTTGTACACCAGCTAATATCTTCTTCTTCACATTTCAAACTGCCGTTCTTTCCTGTTTTCAGTTTATATTTATCAAAAACAGTTTATATTTATCAAAGGTTTTGGAATACAAGAATATTGTCTGATGCCAGCTTTTTATATTGTTTGACGGTGACCTTTTCTAATAAAATATTATATTAATATAATAAATTAAAATAAAATATTATAATAAAATAATAATTTATAAAGTTATAAAAGGGTGGAAGTAGCATATGCTTTTGAGATTTAGTGGCTGCATGTTTTTTTTCTGTTTTCTTTGTTAATGATATGAGAGAGATGCCTAATATACCTTCCTCGTTTCGGCCGCTTAATTAAACTTGTCAGATGTGACACGGCAATAAGTTAAACTTTTTGACTGTGTTATTTCCAGCTTTCTTTTTTTATAATATATTTTTTGAAGCATGAAACATACGGGTTATTTAAATATTAATTTGTTGATTAATATAATAAATCAATTCGATTACGTTTAGATAAAGATTGAATTGTACCATATGATAATTATCATTAATAAACATATGGGAGAGAGAAATACCATATGTGTGACAATATAGCGTGAGTAGGTGTTGATATTGTTTTCAAAGAAAAAGGGTAGAATGATCGATATTTGTATTTATTTCATACAAAATATTATAAAAAAAATTATAAATTAAAAATAAATAAATAATAATAAAATATAAATAAATGCAAAAAATTTATGTGTGAAAAAAAAAATTATTTCTGTTTTGTAGAGGAGAGAGAAATACCGTGTTTTCAGATCAGACCCGCGAGAGGTGTATTTGAAATTTGAAAAGAAATATTTGGGACGGTATTTGAAAAGATACACGTGTTATAAGACGTAAATACGTGTCAAAATTTAAAGTGTGTTAAAATTAATTTATTTAATTAATTTTTATACTTTTGATTATTAGTTTTGTTTGATATTTAAATTATATTATTTCTAGAGAAGTGCACGAGAGAGGCTGAAATATTTTACAGCCTCCGTTTTCTTATAAGAAAAGATAAACTCTACACATATTAAAAAGTAATTGTTGATAAAAAGTCTACTAATCTCTTAATGATAATTAAATGAAATAAAGTAATTAAAATTTATTTATGTCTAAAAAAAGTGTGACCAGGCTTACATCCAATAGAATGGTCCTTAGTAAAATGGAGTGGATAGGCCTGGCCAATTTTGTAAGAAAATTATTATATTTATAGTAAGAATATAATTTAAATAATTTTACTTTTGGTATTGTATCATTTTTAAAAAAAATATATAAACATATTCTTAATATTTTAATATAAATTACAAAGGAATTAAGTTTTAATTATTGATTAAATTCCTAATTGAGATTAAAAAAATGAAAAATTATAATAATTGAATTTGTAATAAAAATTGCGATATTAGTGATAATTAAATTGTAAAATGATAAAATTACATAATAACACCAACACAAATTTAATTCAAAATATACAATTCTTAGTAATTACTAGACTATAACAATTCAACAGAACTCAATTCAATATAATACACAAATTTATCATACACTTAAAAGTCATCATAAATTTAAAATTTTAATAACGAGAATACTCAAATTAACTTCTCAATTTTATACAGTTTTTTATTTTTCTATTCAAGTAGGGATTTAGATAATTATCATTTGAAAATAACAATCTATTTCAAGTTACTTCCTTCTTCACATGAATATCTACCCTTAAAAAAATTAGTATGTTTAATATATGTACGGTATGAATAGAAATTCAAATGTACATCTAAATTAAATAAAAATAAACAAGTTCAATAACGTATTAAAAAAATTCAAACTAAAAGAAATTATATATGTCCTTACAAATATTTTTAGAAGGATAATTAAATTTAGGTGTCTATTTTTCTTTCTCTTTTATTA
Source organism: Vigna angularis (assembly GCF_016808095.1). Classification (NCBI taxonomy): domain Eukaryota; kingdom Viridiplantae; phylum Streptophyta; class Magnoliopsida; order Fabales; family Fabaceae; genus Vigna; species Vigna angularis. The sequence goes on along the minus strand of NC_068975.1, from coordinate 36,758,941 downwards.
GGATTACCTTTTGCATTATCCAGCATCCTAGTGAATCTCTACAACTATTTTTAAGAATAAAATATTATATTATTATTATAATAATAATAAAAATAATAAATGTAAATAACCGTTGTACATTTCTCTATCTTCTTTTCATTTTTGGAATCGAACATTTATCCATCATATAACATTATTTTTTTCAAAAAAAACAGCCTTGTTACCTGCGGATGAAGTAATTAGAAGAACCAATTTCCTTTCGTTTTCAAGTAAAAATAAAATGTAAATCAAAATTTGATGGAAACAATTTGGCGCAGATTCACAATAACTAATTTTATAAAATAAGAGATATTGCAATTCATCTTTGCCAGAAATTTTTTCCTGAAACCAAAATGTTGATTGGAGTGTGCTATATATGTTGAGGCGACGCAGAGGCTAAGAGACTTTTCCTTAAAAGGGATAAACGAAGATGAGCAACATTGCAGAGAGAAAGGCACACGCTGTGTTGGTTCCATTTCCACTACAAGGCCATATAAACCCTCTGTTCAAACTAGCAAAGCTGCTTCATTTCAGAGGCTTTCACGTAACCTTTGTCCACACTCACTACAACTACAAACGTTACCTCAAATCAAGGGATTCCAATGCCTTTCAGGGTCTCCCAGATTTTCGCTTTGAAACCATCCCAGATGGTCTTCCTCCTTTGGATGACGATGCTGATGGTGATGTTAGTCAACACATACCCTCTCTCTGTGACTCTATCAGAAACAACTTCCTCCAACCCTTTCGCCAACTTCTTGCTAGACTTAACCACTCTGCCACTGCTGGCCTCATCCCCCCAGTTACCTGCTTAGTCTCTGATTGTTTCATGAGTTTTCCTATACAAGTTGCTGAAGAACTTTCTGTCCCTATTATTCTCCTTTCCCCTATCAGTGCAGGTGCATTCTTGTGTTCTATGCACTTCGGTTATCTGGTGGATAAGGGAATCATACCTCTCAAAGGTATAAATTTATGTTCTTCCTCCATTTAATGTGTATAGATTCGTTCGTGTACGGATCTCACTGTTATTGGTTTTTGTGGTTATGATCTGCAGATGAGAGTTATCTGACAAACGGATATTTGGACACCACCAAAGTAGAATGTATTCCTGGTTTGAACAATTTTCGCATGAGGGACCTTCCTAGCTTTGTAAAGACAGCAGATCCAAATGATTTCATGCTAGAATATTTCATTGAAGTAGCTGGTAGAGTTCCTACAGTCTCGGCTGTTGTTTTTAATACTTTCTATGAGCTTGAGAGAGATGCGATGAATGCTCTGTCTTTTATGCTCCCTTCTCTCTACACCATTGGTCCTTTCCCTTCGTTTTTGGATCAAATTCCGAATAACTACTTGGCTTCTCTTGGTTCCAATCTTTGGAATGAAGATCCCAAGTGTCTTCAGTGGCTTCAATCCCAGGAACCCAGATCCGTAGTTTATGTGAATTTTGGCAGTATCACTGTTATGTCTGCAGATCAACTGTTGGAATTTGCTTGGGGTTTGGCCAACAGCAAGAAACCGTTTTTGTGGATCATTAGGCCTGACCTTGTCATTGGAGGTTCCGTGATTTTGTCATCTGATTTTGTGAATGAAACTAGAGATAGAAGCCTAATAGCAGGTTGGTGTCCACAAGAACAGGTGCTGAACCATTCATCAGTTGGTGGATTCTTGACTCATTGTGGATGGAACTCAATCACTGAAAGTGTTTGTGCTGGAGTCCCAATGTTGTGCTGGCCATTTTTTGCAGATCAGCCAACAAACTGTAGATATGTGTGCAATGAGTGGGAGATTGGGATTGAGATTGATACCAATGTGAAGAGAGTGGAGGTGGAGAAGCTGGTGAATGAGTTGATGGTGGGGGAGAAGGGAAAGAAGATGAGAGAAAAGACGATGGATTTGAAGAAGAAGGCAGAGGAGTTCACCAGACCCGGTGGTCGTTCATACATAAATTTGGACAAAGTAATTAAGGAGGTTTTGCTTAAGCAAACATCATTTGATTGAATTGTTTTTCCTTTTTATAATGTTGTACTCTAATAATCCATTGATCTTATTTTCTCTGGACTTTCTTTGAAATCGAAATAATGGGCCGGTTACGAGTGCTAATTTGTGTTTTCTTTGTAGCAGTACCTAATATCTTCTTCTCGACATTTCAAATTTGTTATCAATTAACTAATTTTCATTTTATTGTTTCTTTTCTTTTAAATTTTTCCTGCAGTAAACTTCTATGGTAACATTACATTTTTCTGAAGATGAAGCAATGGAAAAACGAAATTTTTATTATAAACTTGTCTTGAAACTGGCACACTTATTGTTATTCCAAGCCACAACCGTTGTACAGAATTTAAGCATGCTCTCTCACTCGACATTTGACAATCTAGTTTAAGTTTTGCTGTATTATAAGCTGTGCTCCTTCAACTAGCTGCTTTACCACTTCTCCAGCAGGCAGAATTTCCTCGATGAGACCAACACCTTCGCCAGAAAACATCACCATGCTCTCGAGATCTCCTGTAGTTGTCACGTTTGGAACAGTACCTGCAAAACGTCGTATATCTTTGTCCTGTTTCATGCAAAAAGTACAGTCAAACACAAATGTAGTAGACATTACAGTTGCATATAAGAATGTTAGCTTTGTTACATACCACGCCATTAATTGTTGAATGGCCAATGATGGGTTGGTTGGCTTCGTTTTCGTGTGCCGGAAGCGATCTCCATTCCTTATAGAAAGGTGTCTGCAAGACACGATGAGGAGCACCAGGCCATCTTGCCCTCCCAAACACATCCGTGTATGCAGTCTCATCAAATTCAACCAATTTTCTTTTGTATGTGGAATGAGCATTGCTTTCCTCAGTTGCCACAAACCTGCAAACAAGACTCTTGGCATGAAAACATATATGAAAAGGTGTAAAAATGATAGGAGAGCAATTTACTGAAATATGATTAATGTGAAAGTAATATTTCAAAACCTGGTGCCTAAACAGACGCCTTGAGCACCAAGGGCTAGAGCAGCAACATAACCCCGACTATCCACAATTCCTCCAGCTGCAATAACTGGTATCTCTCGGTCACCAACCAGATCGACCACCCTTGGCACCAATGTAATTAGACTATCCTGCAATTACATGAAAGGGAAAGCACTTTCTCTGAGTGGCAAAAATGTATAGTAGTAGTGTGTTGTACACAATTGAAAAAATATGATTAGCTATGATAAGCTCCAAGGATTTCAAGTATGAGTTTGGTCTCATTGAATACGAATTATCCTGAAAAACAGTATATGAGCATACATATAGTATTAAGGTTTTGAGTTAAAATGGTGTTTTAGCTTTTTTATATCACATACCCGTTACCTCAAGGTTTTAGGTTGTGAGAAAGTTACATATACAACATCTGCAATCACTACTACTACATAGACTCCTATATCTAAGTACAACTTGTCCCACTTGAAGTTTTCGTATCAAAGACAGATATGACAGACAGTGGGACACCAATGTTGTAGTCCATTGCGAATGTAGGTCTTTATGGCACTAGCCACTTCACTAACGCGAAAAGTTTTAGGTTTAGGGTTTAGAGCCGCTAAAGATTTTTTCTTCCATCTTATGATTGAATTCAAGCAGAAAATTAAAAATTCTTGTTAACTATCAACACCAAAACAAGACACTTATAATCTATAAATATACATCAAAATTATTATAAGCATGCACACCTGACCCATTACATGACCACCGGCTTCAAGTCCTTGTACAATTATCCCATCGACACCTGCTTCAATTGCCTGTTTTGCACCTTCAATGTTTCCAACCTGTAATAGGTAAAAGGTTAGATACCAATCACGGAATCATTAATTTGCAGAGCAAATCAAAGGAACGCCAAAATAAGAATATAATCTTCTCTTAGGATTTGCCTATAGTTAGTAACCTATTACTATTAATAAATGAACAGAAAACTCACTTGAGGAACAACTTTAACCCCAGCGGCGTGAGCCTTATCTACTAACTCCCTGGTACAATCACCCCAGGAAATTTGCAAGACTGCAACTTTTTCTTCCAGAATGACCTTCAAATTCTCCTCAAAGGGAAAGGCTAGAACGACGCCAACCCCGAAAGGTTTATCAGTTAAGGTCCTAGTCGTCTTTATGAGTCCCCTCAAATAATCCGGCGAGTCCTGTTAGAGTCAAATCAACAAATAATGGTTATACACCTCAGAACAATTAACTTGTAGAAAAAGATTGTAAATTTACACTGTATATGACAGTTAACAATGAATGGATGCACGAATTGAAGAAGAGAAGGCAGCGATAAGCAACAGGGAAGCATGAGCATACCGAATCAGGGGCCCTAAGAAGACCAAGAGCACCAGCATTGGCAACTGCAGCTACAAGTTGAGGACCAGAGATATCAGGGCCTAATGGTGCCTGAACTATACCATATTCAAAACCCAGTATTCCTCTCCAACCCATTTTGTTCTGAGTTTATCTTCCTTTACCAGTAAAAGAATCTGATGAGTGTCACGACCACGATGCACACTACATGTGTGAGGCTTTTAAAAGTAAAAAGTATGTAAGATTACAACATGTGCCTTTCTGAATTTAACGTAAGCAATCACGTACTAGTAGGGCTGTTCGAAATTGTTGACGTGCTCAATCATTATATAAAAGAAGCTTTAATACGTAATTTACTTTTCTAATTTGTTACATAATGAAAAGTGAGAGATGACAAAGCTTGTTACATAATTTAGTTACTTTTTTTAACACCTCTACTTCGTAAATTCTTGTCCTGTGGACTTAGCTTACGAACCTCAGAATCAGATAACAAAAACTATTTTTTTAAGGTTAAATAGAAGCAGACACAATTAGCTTAATATACCCAGTAACCCATTTATATTATTTTTATAAACTCACAAGTATTGGAGTTGAACTTGAACTCTTTTTAATGATTGAATTATAGTGAAATAAACTTAGTGCACACTATACAATTCATATACGACACTTCTCAAAGAATTGTAGACTTTTCTCTTGCACAATTGACTTGACTGTACATACAAGGATCGTTTCTCAGAAAACTTCACAGTATAAAGATGAAGTTGGAGCATCACAATTTCAGTAACCTTGCAATTGTCTTCATTCAAATGTTCAAAACTTGAACGTGCTTCATTTATAGTTTTATGTATCCCATTCTCACAAGTTTAAATGGTTGTTTTCATTTTGTTTTTTACACGAAATTAGATTAATTTTTATTCAGTGAAGCCAATTATCCATTTTACGTCTCAGAGCAGATAGACCAAAATGATTATAATTACTTATTGGTAAATCTTGCAATGAAGAAGCCTAAGACAAGTGAAACTCAATAACTATGTGGAGGTATATATAGCAAAAGATTCAACTCTACTTTTGGAACTTTATATAAGTAACGAAGAAAAGTGATTTTCTAGTTAGTGTTACTTTTCTAACATTGTATCGGATTTAAATATTTTAATAAACATCATATCTTAATAATATATTATTACAATTTATTTCAATATTCAATTTTGTAAACAATAATGTATAATTTGTGACCTAGAACCTCTAACATGTAACTTGTAACTTAGAATATATAATATGTAACTTAGAACGTGTAACGTGTAACCTGTTACCTGTTATCGGTAACCTGTAACATGTAACCCATTACTTATTATTTGTAACATGTAACTCATTACTTGTTACTTGTAACCTGTAACATGTAATCTGTAATATGTTACTTATAACCTGTAATATGTAACTTGTAGCTTATATCTTGTAACATGTAGCTTGTAGCTTGTAACTTGAATCTTGAATATTGAATTTTGTAGTTTCTAGCTTATAACTTTGGGCTTGTAAGTTGAATCTTGAATTTTGTAACCTATGTAATATCTAACTTGTAAACGGTAACATGTAACCTTATTAAATAGTATTAATTGAATAACAAACATACTGTACATATGATAATTAACGAAATAATTATCATACAACATGCAACCTACAACCTACAACCTACAACCTACAACCTACAACCTACAACCTGCAACATGCAACTACAACCTACAACCTGCAACTTGACACCTACAATATGCAACCTGCAACCTCTAATCTGCAACCTTCAACTTGGAACCTGCAACGTGCAACTTGTAACCTGTAATATATAACATGTAACTTGCAACCTGTAACCTGCAACTTGTAACCTGCAACTTGTAACCTGCAACATTTAACCTGCAACATGCACCCTCTTACCTGTAACCTGTAACCTGCAACCTGCAACTTGTAACATGTAACTTGTAACGTGTAGCTTGTAATTTGTAACCTATTACTTGTAACCTATAACTTGTAACCTACAACCTGCAACCTATAGCCTGCAACTTGTAACCTGCAATCTACAACCTGTAACCTGTAACCTGTAACCTGTAACATGTAACCTGTAACCTGTAACTTGTAACTTGTAACATGTAACCTGCAACCTCTAACTTGCAACCTGCAACTTGTAACATGTAACTTGTAACGTGTAGCTTGTAATTTGTAACCTATTACTTGTAACCTACAACTTGTAACCTACAACCTGCAACCTATAACCTGCAACTTGTAACCTACAATCTACAACCTGTAACATATAACCTCTAACCTGTAACTTGTAACTTGTAACATGTAACCTGCAACCTCTAACCTGTAATTTGCAACTTGTAACATGTAACTTGTAACGTGTAGCTTGTAATTTGTAACCTATTACTTGTAACCTACAACCTGCAACCTATAGCCTGCAACTTGTAACCTACAATCTACAACCTATAACATGTAACATGTAATATGTAACCTCTAACCTGTAACTTGTAATTTGTAACATGTAACCTGCAACCTCTAAACTGTAACCTAAAAACTGTAGTAACTTGTAACATGTAACCGGTAACCAAAATAAATAATAAAAGTGACATAATCATAAAAGAAATTCATAGACAAGTGATATATTTTTTTCTCCTCTCACATAACTAGAAAATAATTAATTAGTTTTATATTTGCATTAATGTAGTACTTCTGAAAAATATCCATTGGATTAAAAAGTTTTAGAACATTTTTCCGTACACACCGAATAAATCTTAATGGGCCACAATCGAACTTTTTCATTTGGGCCATAATTTCTCACTTGAAAGTTGGCTCAGTCTTCTAATAAATGTGGATACCTACTGTTGATAAATATAAACGGGGAAGAACCTGCTCTAGCCATAGTATCTATTCGTCATTTCCAATCATCAAGTCCAAAACAAAGGTCCAAAATATAATTTTTTGTTTTATAATTGTATGATAGTATTTTATGTTTTTTTACAAAAAAGTTAAATTATTTTTTCATTTTATTTACTTCTCAATTTAAAATGCGATCAATAATAAAAATATTATTATAATAACCATTGAATCTTATCAGTATGTTACGTTATATGTGTAATAAACAAAGGTTTAGTTTACAGATAATATATATGATAATAGATTTATAGTGTTTGGTGTTGTTTAACAGGATAGAGACATAAATAGAAACTTAAATTAAAAGGAAAATAAAGTTGAATATGCTCTGCGTCAATCTTATTGTCACGCATATTTCATACATTGATATTTAAGTTTTTTTTTTTATATATATATAGTAAACTTATGAAATACACAACTTGTTGCAAGGACTGTGTTATCCTAACTCCAGAACTTTCTGCAGCCTTTATTTCTTGCCCAACATTCACCATAAATTTTGCCTTTGAATTATTTGGGTTGGCTGGAAGTAGGTCCATGAATTTTGAATTGCTATAGTGGTTTGTTAAAAAAATAAATGTTCAAGTCAGAATGGTTAGAGATTCTTATGGTGTGGGATTGACTTAAAGATCCTCAATATTCGGGAATGTTCATCAAGTTGTAGAATCAAATATCAAATGCATAATTAGGAAGATAATAGGTTTTGGAATTGAGTTAAATATGTTACTGGAGACAAGATATACATGCTATATAGACTTAGAGGTCGTGTTATTCAACATGAAAAACTAAGGTACAGATGTTCTCGATCTATAAAGTTAGGTCAGACATAATAAGATTCAAATCATTTAAAAAGAAAATTCTAATTCTTTCACGTATAACAATGTTGGTTTTGGGAAATAATTGAAAATATCTTTATATAGGTAGTGATGACAAATTTTCTCTTGTAGTTACTGAAACTTTCCTAACATTTTATATGGGTTGATCATATCTTAATAATATATCATTATCATTTGTTTCAATATTTAATTTTATAAAAAATAATGTTTAAGTGATGCTTTCTTTTAGGCTTAGACAAAATATATTATATCTGTTTAATAATTATTATTTTAAACGCAATAATGTTTTATTTTTCTTAAAAAAAATATCCATTTCTCTTTAAAATATTCACTGTGTAATAATGATATATATATATATATATATATATATATATATATATATATATATATATATATATATATATATATATATATATATATATATTTAGACATACTACTTAAATAATTTAAACTTATTTTTTATAGCCTCTTATTACTCGTTTAAAAATTATAAATGACTAAATTTATAATAAAAGGATGGTAGTAGTCTTTCTCTTACGTTAATATGTTTTTGTAAAAATTTAGAAAATAGAGTATTAGGATTGATAGGTATTTTAAAATAATAAGATCGAGTGTTGTTAATATTAACATAATTCAATAATATAAATATATTTTCATAAACTTATCTCTTTATCTAAAACAATCATGACTTCTCTATGAGGTAAGGGAAACTAGTGTTTATGTTTAAATTTTAGCTTAGAATTGTGATTGATTGTTGTTAGGATGATATGATGATTTAAATGTAATTGAGATAACCATTTTAGTGTTCATTTGTATTTTGATGAGTGTAATTAGTTATGTGATACTTTGATGTCTTGTATGATTTTGTTTTGGATTGGATTTGTTTTGTGAATGTTGTTGTGTGAAGTTTAGTGGTATAAATTTAATGTAGTTTGAGAAAAAAAAGGATTTTGAATGAGTTATTGGTCATTTTTAGTATAAAAAGGAGGTTTTCATAGGTGAGATTTTGAATTAAGGGTCAAAAAGGAAAAATTGAGTTATAGGATGTATTTGGTGATCATTGAAACTTGTTAGAGCCTTGAGTTAGTAGAAATTTGTTAAAATAATGGTTGGTAGTTAATAGGTTGTGTTTTGGATGGTTTTAAGTTCATCTTTATGGGTTTGGACTAGTGAGATTTAAAAATAGAAGGTTTGAGGCAAATTGGAATGTTTTAGGTTTGTGGTTGAATCATTTTTTGTGATATTTTATTGTATACTTAGTGATATGGTTTGAAACATGTGATGGTATAGAATTATGGTTTTAAGAGTTCTAAGGAAAGAAATCTTATTTGTGGTATCAAAGTGTGTTGATATGATTGTTGGAAGCTCAGTTTTGGAGGTTATACTAACATTTTAATGATCATTCATTTTAAATTAGAGATAAGTGGTGCATATGGTGAGAGTAGGAGGAGCTAGGTACTTCGTTAATAGACCAACCTTGTGTATGTGATAGGATGAAATTCATTGACAATAGCTCTGCAAAGCACTAGAGATCACCACAAATGCATGAATCTCAATAGTTTGTGCTTAATTCTTTTCTTCATTAGTTTATTCTTTCATGTGTGTTTCTTTATGGGTTGTTATTGTGTTTATCCTTTGGACGTTGATCATCTGATGGGTGTGAACAAAGGAAGAAGACTTGTCTCTTTGAACAGATTTTGGGTAGAGATGACGCTAATGTATATATATATTGTAAAATATATATATATATATATATATATATATTGCTTTTAGATGTACTAGAAGATATTATTGTACATAGTTTTTGGATTAGTGATTTATATATAAAATTTGACTTATAATTATATTTAGATAAATGTGATGTGACTTTGTATTTATTTGTTAAGTGTTTTATTTTTATTTATTATGTGATAACTTTTGTATAATATTTTTATTATTTAAATGAGAAGTTTTTTCAAAACTAACTTTTTCCAAATGAAATCATAAAAGTCACAAAATTATAAAAAGGAATTCATAGATGAGAAATATACTATTTTTCTTATTAAATTTTTTCACATATTTGTCTGAATTTATTTCTAAGACAGTTACATATCATAAAACAAAAACATTTTCTACTTTCCAACAATTTGAGAGTAACTTTTCCTCAACAGTTTTCTGCTACCTTTGTTATAAAGTATAACTAGTGGATAACGTTACTCGTTATAATTTAATATATTTTTAGAACATAATTAAAAGGCCTTCTGTTAAAAATTATAATTATCATAAATATTAAATTTTACTATAAATTAGTAAATGTTTTATTGTAGTATTTTGAAATGGCATTTATAAATAATGAGTCATTGAAAAAGATGTTTAATTTATCTTATAACCTTTTCACAATAGTTATAACAAGATAAATCTGCAGCACTCCGAAGTCTCTGCCACAAGAATGAAAGTGTCCTTCAACTTCTCGGTTCAGAAAATAATTAATTAGTTTTATATTTGATTGATGCAGTACTTCTGAAAAGCATCCATTTAATTGAAAATGTTTTAGAACATTTTGGGCCACAATCGAAAATTTTCATTTGGGCCATAATTTCTCACTTGAAAGTTGGCCCAAAAGAACTGGCTGTACCCATAGTAGCTATTTGGCATCTCCAACCATCAAGCATCTGTAATAAAATAAAGGTCAAAAATATAATTTTTCTGTATAATTATATGATAGTATTTTATGTTTTTTTAAAAAAGTTAAATTATTGTTTTATTTTATTTATTTTTCAATTTAAAATGTGATCAATAATAAAAAAATAGTATTATATTAACCATAGAATCTTATCAGTATGTTACGTTAAATGTGTAATTAACAAAGTTTTAGTTTAAGTAATATATTATGTATGATAATAGATTTACAGTGTTTGGTGTTTTTTAACAGGATAGAGACATATATAAAAACTTAAATTATAAGGAAAATAAACCTAACAGTTTAATATTTTAATAAAGAAAAAAGTATGCGTAAAAGTTTCAATGCAAAATGTTACTTTATCTATAATCGACAATATAATGAGAGTTATAATACTATATTTTAAAAACCAAAATATAAAAATTAAATCATGAACATAGAATTAATATTTTAAAATATGTAAATAAATTAATGTCATAAAAGAATGTGACAATTGTTTCTGTTGATTTATCCGAACGTGGTAAAATGAGTTTGAAAAAAGTGTATATATTTATCTTTTTAAAACAATAACTTTAACTTTTTTTCTAGTGGTATGTGTTAATCGGAGAAAAAAAAGTTGAATATGCTGCATCAATCTTATTGTAACGCATATTTCATATATTGATATTTATGTTTTTTTTTTTTAAGTAAACTTTAAAATACACAACTTATTGCAAGCATTGTGTGGTCCTAACTTCAGATCTTTCTGTAGCCTTTATTTCTTGCCCAACATTCACCATAAATTTTGCCTTTGAATTATTTGCGTTGGCTGGAAGTAGGTCCATGAAATTTTTTCCTTTTCTTGGTATCATTGTGGAAAAATTGTCAATTCTGTTAAAACGTGGGAATAATGTTTATAATTTGTGATTAGTGTTACTCTGCATGTCATGATATAAGTACAGTCTGTTGTCATCTTGCAAGAGAAGAAAGGAAAAGCGAAAGATGAGTTACATTGCAGATAGAAAGCCTCACGCTGTGGTGACTCCATATCCAGCACAAGGTCATGTGACGCCGATGTTCCAATTAGCGAAGCTGCTTAACCTCAGAGGCTTTCACATAACCTTTGTCCACACTGAGTACAACTACAAACGCATGCTCAAATCAAGAGGCGCCAACGCTCTCGATGGCCTACCAGATTTTCGCTTTGAGACCATCCCAGATGGCCTTCCTCCATTGGAGAATGATGATGTTACTCAGCCCGTACCCGCAACTTTTGACTCTATCCGAAAGAACTTCCTTCAACCCTTTTGCGACCTTCTTCATAAACTCAACCATTCTGCCTCTCAGGGTCTCATTCCCCCACCTACTTGCTTAGTTTCTGACGGTTGCATGTCCTTTGCTGCACAAGCTGCTCAACGATTTTCACTCCTTAGCGTTATCTGTTGGACTTCCAGTGCCTGTTCGTTCTTGTCTGCCATGACCTTTCCCACCATGGTCGACAAAGGTCTCGCACCACTCAAAGGTTACTCGTGTATAATTTATTAGCACGTGTTTGTTAGGTACTTCTTTAGCACAAAAAAAATGGTGCCAGTCAAATATAACTTTTATTTTTAAAAGGTTCAAGTTTTGTCTGTAGAGCACTACTTTTTCATCAAGTGGAACTTTTTACGGAATTTTGTAATTATCTTATTGAGATAACTTTTTGTAGAAATTATATCAGAATCTTAAAGTTTTCTTATAAACAAGTATATGGAAGAAAAATGAAGAAGTTGAAAGTCAATTAACAATTCATACGTGCAGCTTTAAGCAATGGCTTTTGTGTTTATGATATGCAGACGAGAGTTATCGGACAAACGGGTTTTTGGACTCCAAAGTTGACTGGATTCCTGGAATGGAGAACTTTCGGCTGAAGGACATGTATGCCTTCCTATGGACAACGGATCCAAATGATGTAATTTTGCAGTTTTTCGTTGAATTTGCAAATACAATTGATAAAAACTCAATAATTCTTTTTAACACATTTGACGAACTTGAGAAAGATGTATTGAATGCTCTATTCTCTATTTTCCCTTCTGTTTATCCCATTGGTCCGTTCTCTTTACTTTTAAACCAAAGTCCACATCACCACTTGGAATCTTTAGGTTACAATCTTTGGAAGGAAAATACTGAGTGTGTTGATTGGCTCGAATCCCAAAAACCTGGATCTGTTATTTATGTGAATTTTGGCAGCATCACGGTTATGTCTGCTGAGCAAATGTTGGAGTTTGCTTGGGGTTTGGCCAACAGCAAGAAACCGTTTTTGTGGATAGTTAGGCCGGACCTTGTCGTCGGAGGTTCCGTGATTCTGTCATCAGAGTTTGTGAATGAAACTAGAGACAGAAGCCTGATAGCAAGCTGGTGTCCACAGGAGAAAGTGTTGAACCATCCTTCAGTTGGTGGTTTCTTGACTCACGGTGGATGGAACTCCACGGTTGAAAGTTTTTGCGCTGGAGTGCCAATGTTGTGTTGGCCATTTTTTGCAGATCAACCAATAAACTGTAGATATATGTGCAATGAATGGGAGATTGGGATTGAGATTGATAGAAATGCGAAGAGAGAGGAGGTGGAGAAGGTGGTGAATGAGTTGATGGTAGGGGAGAAGGGAAAGAAGATGAGAGAAAAGACGATGCAGTTAAAGAAGATAGCAGAGGAGACAACAAGACCCGGTGGTCGTTCATACATGAGCTTGGACAAAGCAATTAAGGAGATGTTGCTTAAGCAGAAGACATCATTCGATTGAAGGTTGTTTCTTTTTTATAATGTTTTTCTGTAAGATATTCTCCTTTAGAATCTGTTGCACCAGAAATAATTTGGCGGTTAGAGCGCCATTTTGTGTTTTATTGGTATAACTACGCAATATCAGTTAGTTTATGAATCGATGATGAATAAATAACGAGTAATAAATCCTTATAAATTGAAGTAATTTACAATTCTTTTTACAATAGAAAACAGAAGCATAAATAATTGTTCTTTGGAAACAATTAATAATTAATCTTTAATTGGTCTATCATCTTTTCTCTGAATAATCAGGTTTTTTTTGTTGTATTTTTTCTTGTGAGAATAAAGAGAAAAAAACAAGAAGGATGAGAATTACAATGTATAATTAAGGATTATGACCTCTTTATTTAATCTTTCTTGATTATTTTTTTTAAGTTTTAATAATTTTAATTTAGTTCCTTCAACAAATTGAATTTATTATTGGTCTTTACACAATAAACCTTTTATGACATATATGTATACATAAAAACCACACTCAATTAAAAATTTCTCAAACCGTAAAACATTCATATGAGTAATATGCTCTTGAAAGACTTTGAGTGTAAGAGTCTTATCAAGAGATCAAGGAGTTTGCCCTTAAGTGTTTTATGGAAATTCAATCATTTTGTACTCTTTCTTTAAGGATTGATTTGATATCATAGTAATTTGAGTGGTCTTTCAATTTCTTTCATAATATGTAATCCTGTGACAAAAAGAAGTAATATTTCTTAATTTGATACTTCATAGGATGACTCAGAAACTGAAACCATATCCAATTTATGTCACTTTTCTTAAGTTTTAATAATTTCAATTTAACTCTTTCAACAAATTAAAATTATCATTAATCTCTATACAATAAACTTTTCTTAACATATATATCTTTAGTTATATTTATTTAATTAGATTACTTTATTTAGTTAATAAAATATAATAACACTGACATATTTAATGATTTGTTATATATATATAACCCAAAATTACTCAACATGAAAAATTAAGCTAGAGATGTTTTCGATCTATAAAGTTATGTTAAACATAATAAGGTTTTGCCAAATAATTGAATATATTTTTATATAGATAGTGATGAGAAGTGATTTTCTGTGTGACTTTCCTAACATTATATCGATTATAAATGTTTTAATATGCATCATATCCTAATAATATATCATTACCATTTGTTTCAATATTTAATTCTGTAAATAATAATGTTTAAGTGCTACTTTCTTTTAGTTTTAGACAAAATATACTATTTCTGTTTAATAATTATTATTTTTAAGGCAATAATGTTTTATTTTTTATAAAAAAATCACCATTTCTCTTTACAATATTCACTGTGAAATAATGATGTTGTTTTTTTCGTTTTAGACATACTACTTAAATATCATTTGTTTATTGTTTAAAAACTATAAATGACTGAATTTATAATAAAAGGGTGGTATTAGTCTTTCCCTTACATTAATCTGATTTTACAATTAACTTTTTCCAAAAGAAATAATAAAAGTCACTAAATTATAAAAAATAATTCATAGATGAGAGATATATTAATTTTCTCATTAAATTATATCATATGTTTGTCTGAATTTGTTTTCAAGACAGTTACTTGATCATAGAACAAAAACATCTACTTTCCAACAATTTGAGTGTAACTTTTCCTCAACAGTTTTCTGCTACCTTTGTCATAAAGTATAACCAGTGGATAACATTATTGATTATTATTTAAAATATTTTTAGAAGATAATTAAAATACCTTCTGTTAAAAATTATATTTATCATAAATATTAATTTTACCATAAATTAATAAATATTTTCTTGTGGTATTTTGAAATGCCATTTATAAATAATTTGAGTCATTGAAAAGGAAGTTTTATTTATCTTATAACCTTTTGACAATAGTTATAACAAGATAAACCTGCAGCACTCCGAAGTCTCTGCCACAAAAATGAATGTGTCATCAATACCGAATGAATCTTAATGGGCCACAATCGAACTTTTTCATTTGGGCCATAATTTCTCACTAGAAAGTTGGCCCAGTCTTCTAATAAGTGGATACCTATTGAAAAATATAAATTGGAGAAGAACTGGCTCTAGTCATAGTAACTATTTGGCATGTCCAATCATCAAGCATCTATAATAAAATAAAGGTCCAAAATATAATTTTTCTCTATAATTGTATGATACTATTTTATGTTTTTTTATATTTAAGTTGAATTATTATTTTATTTTTCAATTTAAAATTTAATAAATAATAAAAATATTATTATAATAAGCATTGAATTTTATCAATATGTTACGATAAATGTGTAATTAACAAAGTTTTAGTTTACAGTAATATATTATGTATTGTACTATATGAAATATATACGGATTTGAGTTAATGGTTATGGGCAGTTAAAAGGTATATTAACAACATGTATTATTGGGTTTGATTGTCTAAAGATATATTTCGTAATGGTTAATCAATGTGTTTGGCTACCACAAGCCCTATAAATATACAATTGATGTGCATGTAAAAGGACATTTTGTATCCAAATAAAATATAGACCTCCTTAATAAACATATCTGACTTGAGCGTCAAAGTGTCTTTTGCAGCTTAACCACCCATCGGAGTGGATTGCGTGCTCGGAGAGGATTGGAAGATCGAAAGAAAGTAGAGCAAGGAAGGACGACTGACCCTCAGACCACGAGGAACCAGACACGCGCTCAGTCTCAACATCTCTACTTCGGATCAATACCAGGTTTTGCAACTAAGAGTAAAAAATTCCATAATAATTTCTAAAGGCATGTCTTTTTGTTTTGAGAATTTTCAGGAAGGTTCAGTCCTACATTCAACCTTGTCAGGTTCTAATGGATTTTTATTATAATTTATAAAATATTGAAGTGTTTGCTTTATTTTGTTTAACTCATATTTTTGTGAGTAAAAATATACTAGACAGGATGGGTTTAGTCCTACGTTCAACCTTCTCAGGTTCTAATCACTTTTTATTATAATTTATAAATTATAATATATTGAAGCGTTTATTTCATTTTATTTAACTCATATTTTTGTGAGTGAAAATATCTTGCACAGGAAGATTCAAACCTACTTCCAATCTTGTCAGGTTCCAATGACTTTTCATTATAATATATAAATTATAATATATTGAAGCGTTTATTTCATTTTATTTAACTCATATTTTTGTGAGTAAAAATATCCTGCACAAGAAAGGTAAGTCCTATGTACAACCTTCTCAGGTTCCAATGACTTTTTATTATAATTTATAAATTATAATATATTGAAGCGTTTATTTCATCTTGTCTAACTCATTTTTGTGAGTAAAAATATCCTAAAAAGAAAGATTTAGACCTACGTTCAATCTTGTCAGGTTCCAATGACTTTTCATTATAATTTATAAATTATAATATATTGAAGCATTTATTTCATTTTGTTTAACTCATATTTTTGCGAGTAAAAGTATCTTGCACAGGAAGGTTCAATCCCTTACAGCTTGGTCAGTTGGACCACCAACGTTCAAGCTTGTTAGGAAAAAGTTCTAGAAAAAGAACTCCTATCGGTCACCGCTCGGCTTAGAGAAAAAGTTCAAAAAAGAACTTCTAATGCCTCCGCTCAACATAGTAAAATGTTCAAAAAATAACTCTTATCAGTTACTGCTCGGCCTAGAGAAAAAGTTCAAAAAAGAACTTCTAGTGCATCCATTCAACATAGGAAAAAGTTCAAAAAAAAAAACTTCTATCAGTCACCGCTCAACCTAGGAAAAAGTTCAAAAATGAACTTCTAGCGTCTACTGCTCAACCTAGGAAAAAGTTCAAAAAGGAACTCCAAGCGTCTACTGCTCAACTTAGGAAAAAGTTCATAAAAGAACTCCTAGCGTCTATTGCTCAACCTAGGAAAAAGTTCAAAACAGAACTCCTAACACCTACTGATCAACCCAGGAAACCTTGTCAGGTTCTAATAGCTCTTCGTTATAAAAATAACTTATAAAATATTGAACCATTTACTTATGTTGTTTAACGCATATTTTTGTGAGTGAAATATCTTGCAGAGGAAAAAGTTCTAAAGAGAGCTCCTAGCGTCTACTGTTCAACATAGGAAAAAGTTCTACAAAAAGAACTCCTATCAATCGGCGCTCAGCCTGGAGAAAAAGTTCAAAAAAAAACTCCTACCGTTTACTGTTCAACCTAGGAAGAAGTTCCAAAGCTTATAATAATCTATGCGCACCTCTTTCAATAAAGAGTTTGCTTAGGCTTGGGGGACTTATGTAGTATATGAAATATACCGATCAGAATTAATAGTCATTTATGGGTAGTTAACAGGTATATTAGCAGATATTATTGGGTTTGATTGCCTAAAAATATACTGCATTAATGGTTAATCAATGTATTTGGCTACCACAAGCCCTATAAATATACAATTGATATGGAGGTAAAAAGACATTTTCTATCCTAATAGAATATAGATCTCCTTATAAAACATATCTGAGTTTAGCGTCGGAGTGTCTTTTGCAGGTCAACCACCCATTAGAGTGAATTGCGTGTTCGAAAAGGATTAAAAAAAAAAAAAAAAGCAGAATAAGAAAGAAATACCGACTCTCGGATCAATTCAACTAAAACATGTATGATAATAAATTTATAGTGTTTGGTGCTTTTTAAGAGGACAGATACATAAATAAAATCTTAAATTATAAGGAAAATAAACCAATAAGTTAACATTTAGTAAAGAAAAAAGTATGCGTACAAGTTTTATTTTGTCTATAATCGACATTATAATTAGTTATAATATTATATTTTAAAAACCAAAATACAAAAATTAAATCATGAACGTAGAATTAATATTTTAAAAATACGTAAGTAAATTAATGTCGTAAAAGAATGTGACAATTGTTTTTGTTGATTTATCCGAATGTGGTAAAATCAATTCAAATGAGTTTGAAAAAGTATATATTTATCTTTTTAAAACAATAACTTTTTTCTAGTGGTACGTGTGAATCGAGAAAAATAAAGTTGAATATGCTCTGCATCAATATTATTTTCACGTGTATTTCATACATTGATATTTAAGTATGTCTTTTTTCTTAGAGTAGTATTTGAATAATAGATTATAATATAAGAGCTTTTTCTACTATATTCAATTGTTTTATATTGATTAGAACATAGATTAAACATAATTAAAAAATTTCTTTTATTTAATGAGATGTATTTTGAGATAAAAGTGTGATAGATGAAGTTCTAAGATATTAAGTCCTTAAGTCCTTCCAGATGATATATGGTCATTTTTCTTAAATTTTGATCAAAAGATTTATATTTTTATGACGCTAAAAAATCTTATATTATTTAAGAATTGAGACCAAACATAATTTAAATGCTTTTCCCATTTACTAAGATGTCTTTTAAAATAAAAACGGATAATGACGCTAACAATATTATTACTCAGTAAACTTATAATGAAAACAAATGTATTACTACAATTTTTTATATATTTTTAAATTTTATTAATAATACTAATAGTATCTCAGTCAAGGAATGATATTTTCATAATTAAATAAATAATTATTAACTGATTGGATGATTAATAATAGTTTTATAAGTAATTATAACTATTTATATGATTAATATTAATTATTAATATAAAAAATGTACGAATCAGACCCACATCAAATGTCGGAAATAGTAAATGCAGTTAAATAATTGAATAACAATATTTGATAATATGTTTTATAGTACTTTAATATTATCTACTTGGTCTAAAATTACTTTACAATTAATAATTATCATAAATAATTAATCACGTAATAACACATAAATGATGTTAAAATGTTGTCAAAAAAATATTCTCAAATACTATTATCCTAAATAATTAATTAAATTAAAAAGAGAAAAGTTTTGTGATGCATTTGTACAGCATTTTTGTGGTCAAAATTTCAGACACTGCTGCTGTGGCGAATGCAACTAAGATATCAGACTTACTGAGTCAACTTTGGATGTGAATCCTTCATTCCTTGTCCTCCACAGAACATCATGGAATGAAAAGTCTATGGCTTTTTGTGAAAACAGGTAAAAGTGTCTTCTTTCAAAGACTTTGTCACCAGAAGCCAAATTCTAAGTCAAATGGGTTTTCAATAATTGAGTTCAGTTTGAACTTATCCTAAAGATTCCTTTTTTACTGTCATATTCTCAAAGCTGTTTCCTACTAAGTACCCATTACTTCCAATATTGTCTCCTAATCAATACCTTTCTACCTTGGAAATTTTGTTCTTGAAAGAGAAAGATCATCTTATTCAGATTAAATAAATATAGATTTAATCAAATTCTATAATTAATTAGTGCTAATGTTTGATTTGGACCTAGTAGCCATCAAAACATACAGTGTTAATGAACATTTATAATGTGTTTGTTTACATTTATAATGTGCTTGTTTACATTCATCCAATATTCGAAATTTATTTTTCATATATCACAAAAGTAAAATATTTTTATATTATTAAGTCATTAAATATGATTTTATATATAGTTTTTAAAATAATTATTAGAATAATATTTTATATCAAATTATGATTAAAATAACAGTGTGAAAATGAAGATTAAGCAGTGAGATTTTTGCTGTTAGAATTACGCCTGACTAAATAATAAGAATAGTTATAACATTTTTATAATGTGAAAAAGAAAATGTTTCATTTAAAATCTATTAATAATTGACATTAAATATAATATATATATATATATATATATATATATATGGATTTGATAATTTATCTAACTTATTAAAATATATTAAAATATAGTTGACGAAAACATTCTTATATATTATGGATTATAATATAAATTTATATATTATGAATTCTAACAAAAATATTTTTATGTAGTATGAATTTTAAGAGTTAGAATTGAAGATATTTAAATAATTTTGATTTTTTTTATTTTAAATTTAAATTAATTATTAAAATATCTTATAATTAAAATACACTATTTTTTAATATATGAGAATATTTTTGTGAATTAAATTTTAATATACTTTAAAAAAAAAGCTACGTAACTTATCAAATCATATATATACATATTTTTTTCCTACTTAACTAAATTTCTACCTTGCAAAAAGTAGTAACTGATTTATGCAAGAAAGCATGTTGAAGTTAGATGGACTGAAAAAACTCACATTGATAATGTCGGTTCCCAATGCAGGTTGTCCAGTTATGTTTAGGCACGGATTGATATGATTAAATAAATAGGTTTTTATTTGGTCCAAAATATTATTTGATTTGTCCATATTAATTTGTGAAACCAAATTCAATCCATCCTTTTAATACAATATATTAACTTTAATATTTTAAATAATAATATTTTAAAAAATGTCAAATAAATGTAAATTGAAATTTATTGATGTTATAAATTTTAAGTATTTTAATTTTCAAATATTTTAAAATTAATCAATATAACCATTTTAAACAATATTAATTTTTTTAAAATTGATATTTAAATTATGTCATACTCTAGTATGAAATAAATATATTTGGGTTAGAAAAATATATCTGAAATTTTTTCTGTAATATTTGTAATCAACCATTTCATTGTAATAAAATAGGATTGAATATATTTGTAATTTTAAATTTATATTCGAAACTAAAATTTATTTATATTTCAAATTTGATATATTTTAATAATAAAGTTTTAGAAGAAAAAAATTTATATATTTATTATAATCTAACAACATAGATTTTTTTTACGTATTAAACGATATTTATATTTTTGGTTGAAATTTTTGTTAAAAAGTGCCAAAAGCTCAAACATTAGTTTGAAAATTTATTTGATACATTAAAAATTTAACTAAATTATTTTAAAATTTGGGATTTGAATGAATTTTAATTTTATGTTAAAATTTATTTAATCCTATTAAAATACTATATGATTTCAATCACAACCATTGAATCACAAAATACATTAAATGGGTTTTTTTTTAAATGAACTTTGTTTTTTTTTTTTTAATTCTTTGAACATTATATGATAAATATTTAAAACTGTGTTCATTATTGATTCCAAATGATTGATTCATTATTGAGAAATACATTGAAAGAAAATAGAGATAATTTAGGTGTTATATGATGACTTTCTCCTAATACATCCTCAATCACCAACTTTATCAGACAACAATACAAATTGCAGTAGGCTATACGCTATCCAACAGTTAGACAAATGAAAGCCAAGTTTTCACAAACAAATTAATACAAACATTATAGTTCCGCAATCTTAAGCCACGCAACTAATGTATTGGAGTGTTGGTTCAGAAATTATGCTGGCATATCCATAAAAAAAATCGTTTAATCACTTATATTTAATTTTTTTTGTTCTTAAATTAATTTTAAAACTTAAAAAATTATTCTTCTTTTTTAAGCTGTTCAACATTAAATTGTACAACAGATAATAAATTTTAAAATAAGCATGAAGTTATTAATTTTCTTCTTCTTTTTTATACTTAATTCATCCTAACAGGCTGCATGATGAATAATATTGGAAATATAATAAATTGATATAATAATTTTATTTATTCAAAACTAAAATAATATTTTTCAAAAAAAAATTACGCAAATATAAATTAAGTTTATTACTTATTTTTAGTAATTCACCATTCCAATAATTCAAATTTAAATGATTTATAAAATATTGGAAAATAAGGTTTTCACATACAAACTATTGATTCAATATAAGTAATGAAATATCATTTTCTTAAAAACTAGAATAATATATTTCTCCATACATTTTATTTTTTATTATACTTTTTATTTGATTTTGCACAGTTGAAGATTATCAGACACAGTAGTAGTAGTGGGAGTGATGTGACAGTGCTAATAAATGGTCGGACAAACACGGCCTAGTTAGGTTTGACTTTACTCAAATTTGTATTACCCTGTTAGATATTTTTATATACAGAAAAGTATTTTTATATTTTTATATGATAAAAATATAAATATTTCATACCGTCTCTACAGGGTAATTTGACTGATTGGACTATTTTTAGGTTTTAAATACATAAATAATTTATTGTATATTTAAGTTATTTATCTGTATCTTTTATATATATATCTTTTATTTATATATATATATATATATCTTTTATATATATCTTATATATATATATATATATATATATATATATATATATATAGAATTCGCTAACTTATTTAATATTTAAAATTTATCAAATTTTAGTTCACAACAAAATTCTTATTAAAATAACACACACTTTAAATATAAAAATATTTTAATAATTTTTATTTTCATTTTAAAATAAAAAAATTAAAAATCATTTAAATATCCTTAATCTTAAAATTTAAAATTTATAATATATATTTTCGTCAACTAAAATTTAATACAAAAGATTACATAAGTTAACAAACTTCTATATTATATATATATATATATATATATATATATATATATATATATATTATATTATAGTTAATAAATATTCTTTTCATAAAAAAACATATTTTAAATATAAAATTATTTTAATAATTTTTATTTTTAATTTAAAATAAAAAAATGAAAAATCATAAATTATTCAAATATCTTAGTTTTAAAATTTAAAGTTCATAATATATAAGATATTTTGTTAACTAAAATTTATATATCTAAAAGGTTAGATAAGTTAACAAATTCTTACTAATTATGTGTTTGAATTTATTTTTCAATATATTTATTCAATTTTATTTTATTTTTTAATTTGAATTAAATATTTTACAAAAAATTATTTATATTTTATCTGATAATATTTACGATCTATTATAATTTCAAGTTTAGATTAAAAAATTTACTAAAAATCAATTGTATTTTATTTGGTAATATTTTGTTGTTTGTTATATTTTTAAATTTAGATTAAAATTTTAATAAAAATTGTTTATATTTTATTTGATAATCTCACATTTTTTCATTTTTATTATTTCTTTGTTTTTAAGTTTAGTGTGCTCATAATTTTATAACTCAGTTAATTTTTTTCTGATAATTTTATTAATTATTAATTATTTTAAAGCATCTTTAACATTTTATTTTCATTTATGAATCAAATTAAATGAATTTAAAAAAATACAATAACAAAATATTTAAAAATATGTTTATTTTCAATTTTACTTTTTAAATAAAATAATTATTTTTTATCAATTTTATTATTTAAGTAAATGCTTATATTTGAATTTAACGATTTTTTCAATTTAATTGTCTTTTTATACTTAACTATTTTTTAATTATATAGCTATCTAATAAATAAAAAATATCTATAACTACTTAATTAAGTTTTGAATATCTGATAAATCTTTGAAAAAATTCAATTGAGTTTTAAATAATTTTTTATAATCTATTAAAATACTTAATAGAATTATATTTTTTAATTAATCATATGTTGTTTAAATTTTTATTAATTTTGTGATGTAATTATAAATTGAATGACATAGTTGTTAATAGGTGATATGCTTATTTTATATCTATATTACTAAGTTAACAAACACATCATATTAATATCACATGACATAATTAACAAAAAATAAAAAATATTAATTCAATCTAACATGGTTTCAAATAAGCTTTAAGTTATTGTTTATGCAATAGTTCACTTTAAATATTCAATATTATTATATAAAACAATACAAGATTTAAACTTTAAGAGTATACAACTTTATTTTTTTAAAAATCACACAATGTTTATAGCATGTTACTACACAATATATTTTAAGTTGGATAATATGTATTCCATTTATGATTTTTACTCAATACTACTTAACTTTATTTTTACAAAATATAAATTATATTTAAACTTTTCTTATTAGTTTTATCCACTCTTTTTTATTTTTCTATTAGAAAGTAACTGTTATAGAAACAAAAATTACATATTTGTGTAGTTAATTTCATTCACTTGTGTTTTTGTTTTTCTATCATTCTTATTTTCCTAATGTTTTTTATAATATATAATACTTGATTAAAATTCATCAAACTCTTTTCAAGATTACTTAAATCTTATATTGAAACTATATATAGAAAAAGAAAAAAAACTTAAATTGAATAAACATAAGCATTGATACTAATTTAAGGGACTGTTTATTAATTATCATATAAAAAAAATTATGATGATGTTCGTTTTGTTACATAGTTTTTCTAATTTTTTTAGTATAAAATAACTTTAAGGAAATTTTGATACTAAATAATGAGAAAGAAATTTAAAAATTAACATTTTAGAATATGAATTATTATTATATAACAAATATATAAAAGTTGATATTAAAACTGTGTTTGTTTCCATGTATCATTGTTGAGCATAAGTGTGAAATTAAATTTGTCATTTGCTTTCACATTTGTTTTCATGATTTTGTACGTATAAATTTATATAAGGGAGAAAAGATTGATTAAAATTGACTTTACCTTTATTTTGAAATAAAATTGTTCTTTCAAATAAAGGTTAAGGGTGTATAAAATATTGATTTGAATCTATTATTGAAATTTAAGTGTGAAGACCCAAATAAAATAGTATTATATTTTTTTTTACATTAAAAAGTAAATGGAGATAAAAATTTAATTAAGGTAAAAAGGGTTATTGGGCTCTAGTTGGAGGCAGTCAGGCCCATCAGATCAAAGGCACATGACCTTAGCAGGGGTCTTTCTCTTATCTTCTCTTTCTAAAAACTCATCTTCTAAATATTGCTCTGCCTTCTCTCTAAAATACCACCCTGTTGAACCGTTCAATTTTTGAATAGATGGTGCTCAAACGTTCACTGCGTCAAGGGCTCCATAACGGACCGAACGAGTTCTTGTTCCAATCGGTAAGTCACTTTCTCCTTTTCTCCACCGTTTATAGCACCTAGGGCATTGCTATTTTACTGAATGCATGCCACTAGAAGTGTTCTACTTCAAATTTGTGGTAATTTCTAGCCTAAAAAGCTAATTCTATCACCATTGAGTGATTTATAGGGTGTCTTTGAATTTTTCTGTGAAGAGCACTATTTAGATCATCACTGTGAAGTAAACTGTCAAGTTTTCCAGGTAAGGGGAGCTAATTATTTTTGTATGAATTTATTTTATACAAATATATGCAGGTTGAATGTTGGACTGGTGTGTTCTTGTGAAGCTGTTTTGGTTGAAATTGTTCTGGTTGAAGGGTTTGGAGTAAGGGGTCTGTGATAGCATGTACATGGACAGGTACTGTTTAAGGTTACTATGAGGGGAAGGGAGATATATATAATTGGGTATTTGATGTCTAGAAGTAGGACAGTTTTGTTGGTAGGGGACTTAAAAACCTGAGTTGGCACATCCCTGATCATAGAGCAGCCCTAGCTTGGTCCAGTACGTTGTGAATAGACATATGTGCTAGCGCCGAAGGTGAGTGAACCCTCTCCGGTGACCAATTGAAGGAAAGTAAGATCTCTACTATGATATATATATATATATATTATTAAAAATAAAAATATTCATAATAATTTTAAATGATAATTTTAATTTTATTTTAATATAATTTTTATTATTTATATTTAATTTTATATCATATTTATTTTTAAAGATGAAATAATAATTATTTAATTTTATCTACTAAAACATTTTTTAATCTATTATATTGATTATATCATACATAAATTTTCTTTTCAAAGTTTTTCGTTTATTGTTTCAAACTTTTTAATCTAAACAATTTCACATTCTACTATTTGTTATTTAAATCCAACCACTCAATCTTTTACCAAATTCTTACTCCAATTCAATCACATTTTCATTTATAAAAGAGAGTCTCATTTATATTTTGGGACTTTTCGCCAATTTAACATTTTATAATATTTTATTGTTGTGTAGTATTATTAATTACAAATAATATGATAAAATACTTTCATTATTGTTATACCAATATAATATATACAAGTATAACTCTAAATTTTATTTTTATGTTTTACTTGAATATTATGTTCACAATAATTATTTGAATAAACAAAGCAATTTCAAAATAATTAAAAAAATTGTGTTCTCTCTCTCTCTCGTGTGTGTGTGTATATATATATATATATATATATATATATATATATATATATATATATATATATATATATATATATATATATATATATATATATATATATATATTCATTTTACTTTATACAAATTATATAAATATTATTCTTAACAAGAAAATATAAAACATATTATAATTTATGGTAAAACTTCATATATCACATCAGAAACACTATATATTGTTTGCTAAAAAAATATATTTTACATAACTATTATAAAATATAAAATAAAAGACAAATTTTCAAAGTAGATTAAACACAAAAAGTAATTTAACTTTTTTTATATAGTGCTATTTTTTTTATTCTATTTGAAACTTGAAATCAAACTTGAATTTTTAATATATAAAATATTTCAAATTTATTAATTCACAAATCTTAAACGGACCTAAGTTGTTTGTTTATTTTTATATATTAAAAAAAACGGATCACATTAACTTTAGACAAATAACTGTCTAGATAGGTCATAGGAGGATTGATATTACAATGTGCTGTAGTTGTTACAAATATTTTAAGTCAACTTAATTGGAAGGTCACTGAGTTAATGTATAAAAGCAGTTATCATTATTTTAGTTTAATTTTTAAAATTGTTCTACTTCTAAGCAAAATTAGTTTATTAATACATTATGAAATTTAAAAGTATAGTTTAAAATAACATAACTATATATAATAATGCAATAATTAAAATTAATTTAATATAAACTTATGATATATTTGAATAACATCTAAATAGTTATAGAATTTAATTGCTTGGAATTACTAATTTAATTTTGGAAAAAACATACTTTCATATGTTTATACTCGTTCCACATGTGTTATTCTTGACTTTCCATAGATAGATAAATTGTTATAGAATTATTAAGATATTTGTTTATTGAATAATTTATCTTTTTGAGTAAAAATAATTTTTTTCTATCTTCTTTGCTTTGTATCTGTTTTCATAAGGAATAGTGTTTATTTTTATAAGGAATATACATTATGAATAAATTGTTATAGAATTATTAAGAGATTTGTTTATGGAAGAACTTAAAAAGTAAATATTTTCTATCTTCTTTGTTTTATATCTATTTTTATAAGAAATAGTATTTACTTTTATAAGGAATATTTTATATTTTATAAGAAATAGTAATTTATCTTTCTGAATAAAAATAAATATTTTATATTTTCCTTGTTTTATATCTATTTTTATAAGGAATATTATTTATCATTATAAGGAATATATATTACGAATGAATTATTATAGAATTTTACGAGATTGTTTATGGAAGAATTTATTTTCTTAGTAAAAATAAATATTTTCTATCTTCTTTGTTTTATATATATGTTTATAAGGAATAGCATTTATTTTTATAAGGAATGTATATTATGAATGAATTGTTACGAGATTTGTTTACGGAGAAATTTATCTTTTTGAGTAAAAATAAATATTTTCTATCTTCTTTGTTTTATATTTATTTTTATCAAGAGTAATATTTGTAAGACTCATGAAAAATATTTATAATAGTAAATTTAGCATTTTATTAGTAATAATAATTTTAATGGATAGAAAAAAATGTAAATTTTGGATATAAAATTATAGTAATTCTAGAAGGAGAGCTTCAAAATTTTGATAACTTATTTAGAATTTTTTTAGAAAATTGAATAGTAAAAAGTGAATAGTAAAAAAATAAAAAAATAAAAAAATTTAATTTCTTAGCATGGAAGAAATTAGGATTCCTTAGCATGGATGGAATTAGGTTCAGATTTAATCAAGTGGCTAATTAAAATATTATTTTTAAATAATATTAAAATAATAAATAATATTAAAATAATTAATGAATAGTAAAATTTTTTTACCTATAAATAGTCATGGGAGGGAAGGCATTTTGCACCAAGAAAAGAGGAATCAAGTGAGAGTTTGAGAAATAGAGAAGAAAGAGTTAGGGAGAAATTTTTAGTTGAAAGAAGAGTGGAGGTTCTGAAGAGTTTTCGGAGAACAGCTTCTAGTAGGAAAATAATTCTGGAGAAGAGGTAGGGGAGCTAACTTTTCTAAGCTTTTATATTATGATTTAGTACTGTTTTATTACTATTTATGTCTTGAAATTATGTGTGAATATTGTTAATGCTTACTGTATGTTTATCTATATTGAAATTCGGTGTAAATATTATATGTTGTTGTTTTGAATCTGTAAATAAGAAATTTGTTAAAAACTAGTTGAGGAACACTTTGGCTAAGGAAAGACTTGGTACTTAAGTTGTCCATTGTGACGCACCTCTCTTTCCTGGAAGTTTACTCGACAAGTTTTTAACTTAAATCCTATTGAACAGATTATGTACTGTTAAATTATTATGTAATATATCTTGTTGGAATATATTCAGTTTGTATGATTTCTGAAATAATTGGATTTTATTAGATTTGAATTTATGCATCTGAACATGATTGTGAATTATAATGATGTGACTTATGTGGAAAGTATGTGTATGTATGAGATATGTTAGATTCATTGTGATAATATGATGGTATATGGTTTTTCATGTCTTGGGTTAAGTTTCAAAGTGACAATATGGTTCATATACGTAATTCCATGATCCTCAAGGAGAGGATACATGGTGGTGATTTGGGGGTGTATAGAATGATTGCATGGTAGCTCAGTTTTGGGGGTCATCCTGAAACTCCAATGGTCTTTCTTCTCATGTAGAGAGGATTGAACCATGTGGTGAGGAGTAGCAGGAGGTCCTAGTCTTGGGTGCTTCCATATGATCCAAGGTGAGTGATGACGGATTAACCTCGTGACTGTGGCCGGGCGGTAGTGCCCAAGTTTCATAAGGCGGTAGTGCTTAAGTTTCATAAGGCGGTAGTGTCGGGCGGTAGTACCCAAGTTTCAAAAAGCCACCACGAGTGCCAGACCCGCCATAGCTCGGTAATCATTATAGTCCGGACGAGTCGGGGTATAAAGTAACAAGTCTTGTGATGTCATTTTATCATGTGTATCAAAGTAATAGATGAGTATGTATGATGTGATTGTTGTATGATGGTATGAGTATGTCTGACATAATTATTATATGAGGTTTGCATGCATGTTTTATAAATGATTGGTTGCATGTTAGCTTACCCTACTTGGTTGTGTTTGGGTATGTGCGATGATCGTATAATTCGTTATACGGGAGCAGATGGCAAGGAGGATACGTTGGAAACCGTACTTGATGGGGAAGACAATGCTGCAGCTTAGATTCGCTAGCTTTTATTAGTTAGCTTTGATGAACTTTTGTACGTTTAAAGCTTTAAATTCTATGTAATTTCTAGGGAGAAACCCTACTACTCTAAGTTTTCAATTCCATGTTATTCTAACGATGATTGTAATCCTTAAATTACTCTTGACTGCTTTCCTATATTAATAAATGATGACGTCTTTATTATATATGCTTTCAATATATATTTTGGGACGTCACAATATTTACTTTTATAAGGAATATATATTATGAATAAAGTGATTACATATTATTTTTTTAGTTCTTTAATTTAAAGATATTGCAGTTTGGTTAATAAATAATACAATTCAGTTCAAAATTAATGTAATTCATAAATAAGTTAAGATATACAGTAATTCAGTTTACTTCATATTATAGTTTGAAGTAGATAATGCATTTTAATAAAACAAAAAATTAATATTCATTTGAACTAAACTAATTTTTGGTTTAATGTAATTTTTAACCGTGCATTTCATTTTGTCCCCCAATAAGTTCATTCCTTTTGTTTTTTTAACAATTGGGCAAAAGTTAAAAAGCATACATGAAATATACAAGTCACCAAGCACGCATGGATTCTTAGTGTGTTATTAGTAGTATTTTGCACATATTTTAAGAGAGTTTTAAATATCTGGACACATTTTACAATGATTTTAAATTTATGGATGTAAATATTTCTTTTATTGTTTGATATAAATAGAAATTTATTATTTATTTTAATCTTTATATTACTTTTACTTAATTAAGTTTTTTTGTTAAATAAAGTTAATTTAATATCTTATTTAATTAAGTATTTAAAAAATATGATGTATCAAAATTTGAAATGTGTCAAATGTTAAAATTTAATGTCAAACTAGATAGATAACAAGATAAATGATGATTTAGATTTTAACATCAAAGTACTTTTCAGATGATGTTAAAGTCAATTGAATAAAATTTGTCAATTTAAATATATTTAAAACATATTTAACATTTAATTAAATTAAAAAATATTTAAACCAAAATGAATCATATAACTATAAGAACCAAACTATTAATCAAGTCTTAATATTTGTAGAGATAGTTAGGAATTGTTTTGACCTATTTCAATCACCACATTCGGATATTGTTTTTTTTTTTTTTAATTTAAAACTCTCATTACAATTTTGTTCATTACAAAAACATCACATAGGGTTGATGAGGGATAGGTTAACCTACAGTCAGTTTATTTGTCTAATTTTTACTTGTTTCACATTTAATTTATAAAATTTAAGGAAAATGTCACAACTTTTTTACAACTACAGATGATTGATTTGTTTAAAATATAGTAACAATAAAATAATAACATATAATTTATTATTAAAAAATTATTTAGAAAAGCTATTAACTTATCATAGTCTAGAAATTAAATAAAATTGACCAACTCCTTAGTTGTTTAGTAGTTTGTTGGTTTGAATAATGATTCGCCCACAGATAAATTTCCATAAACAAAATCTTTTGAAAAATTACATACAAATGTTACAATCAACTTTACTTTAATGTTTTATATCTTTGCTACACTCATGAGTCTATAACTGACAATTAAATTGGAATAAGTTAAGTAAACATAAAATTAATATCTACAAATGAAAATAAATGATTATCTAAACTACTAAAACTCTATAAACGTTAAATGTAAATAATAGAGTTAACTTAAGGTCTAAACTTGAAGTGAATGAATAAAAAAAATATGAAAGAGTTTTGATCGATTATAGGATTAAAATATAATAAACATTTTGTTTTGTTGTAGTTTATAAGTGTTAGCCTGCCCATCCGTCATTCCTAATTATTTTTTAAGTATCGTAATTTTCAAATTTCTTGAGTTTTATTTATTTGCTACTTTTTTAATTTAAGATAATTTGAATTATTTATGTTTTTAATTTTTTACCTAATTTTTAATTACGTAATATATTGCAATCTAAAATGTAAAAAATAAAATAAAAAATATTATAAATAATTTATTATATAGATAATCTATTACAAATTTAGACAAAAAAACACAGATCAAATTTTAAAAAAGAGAAAAAGTCCAAAGTAGCACTCTAATCATCAGTACTAACTAATTAATTACTTAATTAATTTCTTAATTAATTAATGCCGTTAATTTTTAAAGTTTAATAGCTGGCTATGATTTGATAAGAAAATATATTGAGGTTTGACTTAATCAAATTGTTTTGTGAAATTAGATGTGTATTAATTACTTTAAAAAAAATAATAATATAACAGTAATATTTTTTATATAAAATTGATTTTGAAATTAATTATAGTACTAGTATGAATAAGAAGAATACATGAAGTGAAGTTATCTAATTAAGAATACTTTGAAAGATGTGATTAATATTTGAAACTGGAATTAGAAAATCTGGAATGCAATACAGTAAAACCATCAGAGAGAAAGGGATGCAGAATAGTATAAATAGGGTCTCTAATCACCAATGTTCTTCGTCCAAAACACAAACGATCTCTCTACAACATGGATTCCAAATGTTTGTTAGCCATGCTGTTGTGGTGTGTTCTGCTACAGCTGAAGCCCACCGTGGAGGCGCAGAAGCTCGAGCTCATATACCACAACGGCACTCTCCTCAAGGGGAGTTTCACCGTTAATATTTTATGGTACGGGAATTTCACCCAGATCCAACGCTCCATAATTGTTGACTTCGTTAATTCCTTGAACTCCGCCACATGGTCCCAAGCACCCTCCGTTAAATCTTGGTGGAAGACGACGGAGGAGTACAAGGGCGGCTCCACAACGCTGTCCGTAGGAAAGCAAATCATGGAGCCATACTCTCTCGGGAAGCACATCAACGAAAAACAACTATACGGCCTCGCATCACGCTTCAAGGACGTCCGAGCAATCAACCTTGTTCTCACCGCAAAAGACGTCGCGGTGGACAGCTTCTGCAGTGGCCGCTGTGGAACCCACAACTCCATTGACGGGAAAATCCCCTACGTATGGGTCGGCAACTCCGAGACCCAGTGTCCGGGCCAATGCGCCTGGCCCTTCCACAAGCCCATTTTCGGACCACAGACGCCGCCGTTAGTTGCACCTAACGGTGACGTGGGCGTCGACGGCATGATCATAAACATTGCAACTCTGTTGGCTGGAACCGTGACCAACCCCTTCAACGGTGGATATTATCAGGGTCCCCCGACGTTGCCGTTGGAAGCCGTTTCGGCTTGCGCGGGGATTTTCGGGAGAGGGGCGTTTCCGGGTTACCCGGGCAAGGTTCTGGTGGACCGGGCGACGGGAGCGAGCTATAATGCGCAGGGCCGTAACGACAGGAAGTTTCTCTTGCCGGCGATGTGGGACCCAGCGACCTTCCAATGCAAGCCTTTGGTCTGAACGAAGACTTGAGTCAACGAATCTTAAGCTGGTGTTTTGGTGTTAAGTGTTGCGTGTAAATTCCTTTCTGCATGGTCAATCATTGAAATACATGAAACAATCAGATAAAGGAAAAGCATTTTTATTTATATGAATAATATATTTTATTATTTCGAATTCCCTCTAAACTTCTGTTATATGATAATCCAACAATGACAGCATTAAATTTTAAACTATTTAATGTCATAATATATGACAGTACATTAAATAATCTTTTAAGACGAAAAAAATAGTAATTTCATGTTCTGATGCTTGGATTAAATTTTTTATTTAAAACATAACAATAGCGCAGTAATTAATGTATATTTTTATACAAATTTTAATATTCTCATTTTCGAAATAAACATAGTATACTTACTCTACTCAGCTAAGTTCTAAAATAAAATAGTTCATAATTAGCTTATATAATTAATTTAAACAATGAAAACAGTATAATTAAAGGGTCTGTCATATGCATGTTTAATATTTTCCAAAATATAATAAATATATTTATTTTTTGAATAAAAAGACCTTTAAATATGTGTGTGATTAAAAAGACCTTCAAATGTGTGTGATGCATGTAATATTTTCCAAAATATAATATATATATATATATATATATATATATATATATATATATATATATATATATATATATTGAATAAAAAGACCTTTAAATACGTGTGTGATTAAAAAGACCTTTAGATGTGTGTGATGCATGTTTAATATTTTCCAAAGTATAATAAATATTTTTTTTAATAAAAAGACCTTTAAATATGTTTGTGATGCATGTTTAATATTTTCCAATATATATATATATATATATATATATATATAAAATAAAAAGACCTTTAAATATGTGTGATTAAAAAGACGTTTAAATGTGTGTGATGCATGTTTAATATTTTCCAAAATATAATAAATATTAATAAATTAAAGTAAAAAATAAATGTATGTGGTTAACATCCAACAATAAAAGTGACATTTTATATTAATCACAAAAATTATCTCGTATAATATTAACGTAAGAATAATACGTGAAGACAACTAAATAAGATGATAAGATAATATATATGTCACTCAATTAACATAAAAAATAAATAGCAGCGACTTAATTAGAAAATATACAATTTTTTAGGACTCAATAAATAAAAAAATTAATTTATACTATTTGAAAATATCTATTAAAAAAATTATTTATATTTATTTTAATTAACAAACTAGAGTGATAATATCAATGCAATTCAAAATATAAAAAATATAGTTTTTGTAAGATTTTTTAGGATATAGTTGGGTCATGTTAGCTAATGACTTAACCCAATTGAATTTTATTTATCATTAATTCAAATTCGATCTAACCTAAGGTAATTCATTCTTATGCAGGTTGAGTGATAAGTTTAATATGGATAATCTAAAATATAGTTTGAGATTCAATCTTATACTCGTGTTATCTATAAATTGTGTCATTTTTATTTTCATGTCCTAGCTTAGTTTAGACAAATTTATCATAACTTATTAATTTACTTAAATTATTGAATTAATTTTTGTAAAAATTATATTATTTCTAAATATCTTTGCATAAATTACTACTTTTTTTAAAAAAGAAAAAAGTTTTACCACTATGAGAAGGGAATTCTGAAAACTTGATGAAAAGAATAGTATATTACTGTCATATCAGAGAAATAAAACGAAGAAAAAATATATAATATTCAATAAAAATTTCACCATGATGCTTATTATGTAAGTTGTACCTTGAAATTTTTACTTATTACTCACTACCCAGGCATAAATACACACACACACATTTTCTCCAAACCTTAAAGTCCAAGTTCGCAAGTACAAGAAGATGTTTTATCTGACATGTAACACTCTGACAGCACAACTATAAATCATGCTATTTAAGTTGTTCATAACAGTTGGTGAGTGGCTCCCAGAAGAATTTGTTGTAAGAACATGGTAGCTCAGTATTGTGATCCAGGAACACAGGAACACAGGAACACAGGAACATGGTAGCTCGTGTCTAAAGTCGAAGTGATTGTGCTGAATTGAGCCTTCTTTTACGCAGCCTTTCTGCAATATTGAATGCAAGCTCGAGAGACTGAGAGGCATTAAGCCTTGGATCACAGTGAGTGTGGTAGCGAGAGCTCAAATCATCATAAGTAATAGTCCTCGAGCCTCCAACGCATTCTGTCACGTTCTGTCCAGTCATCTCTAAATGAACTCCTCCTGGGTAGCTTCCTTCTTGGTCATGCACATCAAAGAATGCCCTCAACTCAGCCTATCATCAACACCACCAACATCTTATCATACACCAAAAATATAAAACTCAAACTCAAAGAGAAGCACAAATGTCATAAAAACAGATAAACCACATCCAAAGTATTTCCTTTTACTAAAAAGCTGCTGTAAATTTGGATATAGCAGTACTTTCTTACATTAAGTAAATTACATGCCAAACAATTATATGCCAGATCCATATATACAAAACTACTTTAGAAGAATAGGCAGAACTGATGAACAATTTTTATCATTAACTTTATCCATCAACTTGATTCAATTTCAGGGTTGGAAAATACAAAGATCAGAAATTACCTATCTACGGAAAAGATTTATGAGTTAAATTGCATGCATGGTTTAGGAGAGTTTTATAGGCGACTTGAACTTTAAACAGTATAGTAGGATTAAAAAGCAATGACCTTGTAAAGACCATACTTTTTGCCACTTCTGTATTGATCGAATATTGGGTATAAAACAGAAATATATATCTTGAAAAAAGGAAATTACCCTTATTGCATCAAAAGAGCGGGTTTTTAAACCAGACGGGGCTTTAATGGTGTTCCCATGCATGGGGTCGCTAACCCAAGTGACAATTTGTCCTGCTCTGCGAACTGCCCTGATGAGATGAGGAAGCTTCACTCGCATATTCTCAGCTCCCATCCTAACAATTACTGTAATTCTGCCAGGCTTGTTTTTAGGGTTGAGAATGTCTATCAGCTTGACAAGTTCGTCTGGCACCATCTTATCACTCACCTGAAAATCATGTAGCCTTTCAGTAACTGCAATCTTTTGTCAGAAGCACACTAACTACAGATAATTTCCAACAGGACCTAGGCCCTTCAGACAGGATTGTAGTTCAAGTGTCGACGGTACATATCAAAATATAATTATAACAAATTACTTGAGACAAGCTCATGCAGGGCATCATTTTTACTATCAAATGCAAAGAGAATAACAAATAAGATAAACCAAATTAAAGACCACAGGCAAATAGAGCTTTATGTAAGCATCACCTTTATGCCAAGTGGATTAGCAACTCCTCTCAAGAACTCAACATGAGCACCATCAAGTTGGCGGGTACGTTCCCCAACCCACAGCATGTGAGCTGAGCAATCATAATGAAGCCCTGTAGTGGAGTCTTCCCTAGTAAGTGCTTGTTCATAAGGGAGAAGCAAACACTCATGGGAGGTCCAAAAGTCTGTTGTACTTATGATTGGGTGCTCGGATGTGAGCCCGGCAACATTCATGAACCCAAGGGCCTCATCTACCCTATGAGCCAATTCACGGTACCTGTTTGGCCACAGCAAAAAAATAAAATAGAAATCATATAAAAAAAGTTGAGGGATTCCTTAATCTTCTACTGTCTTTTGAGCAATATGGAAAGGGTCCGTTCAATCTAAACCATTTTGGATAAAGAAGAATAAGAACTAATAAAATACCAACGATTCAAAATCCATACATAAATTTAGAGAAGGTGAGAGATGATACCTGTCTCCCTGTTCACTATGCTGCATGAAATCAAGATTCCATTGGTTAACCCTTTGCATGGCAGCATAACCACCTGTGGCAAACGCCCTTAAGAGGTTCAGAGTAGCCACGGATTGGCAGTAAGCTCTAACCATCCTCTGTGGATC
Organism: Vigna angularis; assembly: GCF_016808095.1. NCBI lineage: Eukaryota > Viridiplantae > Streptophyta > Magnoliopsida > Fabales > Fabaceae > Vigna > Vigna angularis. The sequence goes on along the minus strand of NC_068975.1, from coordinate 36,721,897 downwards.
GGGGATTCTGGATGCCACATCGAATGCATCGCCATTCACATTGTCACCTCTGTAACTAGGAAGCTTCACTCCATTCTTCTCCTCAAATGGATCTGATCTTGGCTTTGCAAATTGACCGGCCATTCTCCCCACCTGAAGCACCATATACAATACTGAAGCTTGTCATCCTCATTCATCATAAAATTTTGAACCAACACCATGTAAGACTGTCTAATCATTGCTCAATGGAAGAATTTGATCATGAGGTAAGTTTGGAGACAAGCCAGAACATCTATTAAAAATACAGTTTTTCTTTTCTAGCGGAAAACCTTTTCTAGCTTTCTATCTAAAAAGGCTCCAACAACAATACACGAAAGACACAATCCTCTTCCTCCAAGTTGGTTACTCAAAAAGGAAAAGCTAAAGCTTTAAATTGATATTTTTCTTAACCCCAGCATAACACATTATTCTCTTTTAGAATTTGGATTTGAACTGAACCTAACTCGGTCTCAGTTTGAACCTAAGTGAGGGTTACTTGTAATTTCAAACTCATTTCTTGAACCAATGACTAAAACTCTCTTTAATTTAAAATTTACAAGACGAGACTAGACATGATTGTCAGATGCCTAGACGGGTAATCTGACGACTCTATCAACAACTATCACGACAAATTCTAATACCATAATAGTATTCAAGTTTTTATTTTTCTCAATCCAAAAGGTATATGCTCGTGTAACGAATATCGCTCCCACTTACACTATTCTTTTTTTCTAAACCAGGGCCCATTCCCTCACTAACTCAAACACCACTCGAAACACGAAAATCTATCCCAGAGAGAAATTAACAATTCACAATAAAAGAAAAAGGAATCCTTCCCCAATTAAAAAGAATCAATTCAGAAGATGAAATGAAAGAACGGTGAAAAGAGTGACCTTGATAACAGGCATTTGGCCACCGAACATGAGGACGACACCCATTTGAAGGAGGACACGGAAGGTGTCACGGATGTTGTTGGCATTGAATTCCTTGAAGCTCTCAGCGCAATCCCCGCCCTGAAGGAGAAAAGCGTTTCCCATCGCAGCCTGACCCAGTTTCTCCTCCAGATTCCTGGCCTCACCGGCGAACACAATAGGGGGAAAAGAAGAAAGGGTTTCGAGAACTTGATCCAATTCATTCGCATCAGGGTACTCCGGAAGCTGAAGCGCCTTCTTCGTCCTCCAACTATCGATTTTCCAGCTGGTCGCTACCGGCGACGCCGTCGGCTTGGCGCAATTCCGAACAACGACGGATCTCCTCGGCGGCCCGAAAATGCAAGGTTTGACCTTGACCTTGATCGTGATAAGGGATGCTGAAGATGAGGCCAGAGCCATTGTCTGTTTTCGTCTTCTCAGCAAAAGGTAACAGTTTGATTGATATCAGATGGTTCTACTCAAACCAAGTAGCATGCATATATAATTGTCCGTTTTAATCTTAAAAAAGAAAAAAAAAATCATATTCGATGTTTTAAAAACAAGATATCACTCTGTCACAGAAATAGTCTGTCATGAAATAACAGAAAAGAGGTTTGACCTTTTTGTGTACCACTGTCGTTTTAAATAGGAAAATGTTAGTTTGACCATGATTTAAAAAAAAAAACATTTTACACTATTTTTAATAATATAATAACACATATAATGATTTTAAATTAAAAAATAATATAATTATAATTAAAATGTTATTATTTGACCGTGTAAAATGACCGTAATTTGTCGTTTTGCAGTGTGAAGGTATCACTGCTCTTTTAAATAACTATGAATAAAGAAATTACTTAGGTTAAAAAACTATTAGAACAATAACCTCACTATCATTATTGTTATTAATTTTTTAATAACCATTTTAATTATTTTATCTAAGATATATTTGACGCACATCCTACTAAAGTTAAATTCGTATATTTATTTACACGTGCTAAACATAGAATGATTGCATCTGTTTATCTTTCTTCTTCTCAAATTGTAACCAAAGTGTCGCTATATAAATTAAATAAATTAGTCTTTGATAACAAATATCGTTTTATTGATGAATTTAATTGTGTTTTCATGATATTCAAATATTTTCTATTTTTTTAGGATTATTTTTCATTTTTTTGCATGAATTTTGTAGTCTCGTTTGTGGTGGAATAAAAATTTGAAAAATTTATCTTGGAATATTTTTGCAGGAAAAATAGAAAAAAAAATTATAAACAAAATTCAAACAAGAGTGTGAAAAAAAGAAAAACTATGAATTTTCCATAAATGTAAGGAAGTAATTGCTTTTGAAAATTGCAGAAAAAAAATCACAAAATTGGTAGAAAATATTCTCCAAAAATATGCAAGAAAACTTTATAAGTTTAAGTCAGTATATGAGTTTTTCTATGCCACAATGAAAGCATAATATAAATTAAGAACATAGAAAAAATAGATTTCGAAAATACAAAAAATAAAGGTGTTATGTTTTGAAACAATTAATTAACGTATGCAAAATTTTATGAAAATAATTACGAGGAAGGATTTAAAAAAAACATTGTTTTATAGTATAATGTTAAAATATAGTTATCTATAAAAATAATAAAAATAAAGAAAATGACCCAAAGTCATTTTTTTCAGTTTAATAACAATTTAAAAATTCTATATTCTTTTAATGATTTAAATTGAGAATTAAAATAAATAACTTTAAATGAAAAATATAATAAAATCTTATCAATGCCTACTAAAAGTATAAATATTTTTTGGCACTTTTTAATTAATCTAACTTTATTACTGGTGTTTTTTAAAATTATTCTCTCTGTAATAAGATATAAATAACACTAATAAACTTTTCACTAACTAAGAAAAATAATTAATACTAATTATACTAATAACATTTATAAATAAAAAAATCCTTTATTATAAGTTAACATTAATTAAGAATACAAGAGTTATTTTCTCTACTCCATTTTAACGGTCATATTTTTTCTTTATTGTAGATGCTCGTTTATGACGTGAAATCATCATACCGTGCATAATCTGGGTTGTTCGGTATAGTAGTGATTTAAAATTTTGGCTTCAAGCTAGGTCATTCTGATCATGCTTTAATTTTTATGAAACATCCAAATAGTAAGATCATTGATAATTTACGTTGATGGTTGCATTGATATGATAATTACATGAATGACAGACAAAAGTTCGAGACTTCAAAAGCATTTGTAGCTGAGAGGGATAAAGTACTGTGAGGTGATTAGATAAAAAAAAGAAGCATATTTCTATCCTAAAGGAATACGTTCTAGACTTAGTTTTAGAAATTAGTAATGTGAATACCCAGATCAAAACCGCTGATAAGAAGAGTAATCGAAGGTTATCACACACGATCAGATATCAATCACCAGGAGAGTAAGCATGATAAGTCAAATTATGCAGTGCCAAAGTAAAGATCAAATGGAGAGTAATCATTCGGATATTAAAGGTTATACTAAAGTAGATTGGACAGGAAGTACTATTGACAGGAGATCCATCTAGTTATTTTATCTTTGTTATCTTAACAGGAATAGTATTCACAGTTAAGATGTTCATGAAGAAGGACGAATGAGAAAATTGGATAAAACCCAAAACCCATGTATTAATCACACTTGCGAAGGAAACTTTTACACGAACTTAATCCAATATAATATAACAATACTAAAGCAAAGCAATGCAAACACCACACTTTTACAAGGTTGGCTGATAAGTAAACGCTTAATCCTCACAGAACTGGTTGGATTTTCCCTCCCCCATGTTCAATGGCCAAAACTCCGACCATGACACTACGTAGGAGTAGAAGGGAGTCATTTAGTTTAGTCCATCCTACCCGAATTGGACAGTTAATAGTAGGGGCTGTTGCGCATTGCCATTCTGAACCTTGGGACCTTTCTGCAATTCACAGACAAATGCTGTTAATATGTCTGTTGCAAGATAAAAAGATTTGAAAGGGATGATAGATTGTATTGTTACCCATATCCATATGGAGAATAGATAAAGGGAGGTGCATATGGGGTTCTGCCTCGAAAGCCCCCAGCGTAAGGATTCGCCTGGCGGGAACGATACTGTTTCATCCCTGGTATATTGGTCCTTTTAACTGTCACCTAACAAATGCTCAAATAAGAAGATATTATTATTAGAAAGAGGAAGCAGTCTATTCAACAGCTACACCCTCTAACTCTCTAACCTTTAATTGGCGCCCATGAAGTTCAGATTCATTCAACGAAAGGGCCTCCTGAACAGCTTCCACCTCAAGGAACTCAACATAAGCATAACCCTTGGGTTGGCCAAACTTATCAGTTCGAATGGTGACTCTGTTTACTGTTCCACAAGACTGAAAATGCTGTTGCACTTCTTCAGGAGTGCATGAATAGTCCACCTGTGGAGATTATCAAACCCATGAGACATTATATGAATAAACAAACAAGTAAAGCCAAAACATTCACCACATGACATGTTTTCAAGTATCCGTTAACACCAAATTAAGGTTAGAAGATGATACTTACCAGTTTCTAGTCTACTAGTACAAGCACACATAATTAGCGTCACTAAATATCAATACAACATTTACTGAAAGAAACACATTTTTAAAAATTCAACCAGCTTCGCAACAAAACCATCTGAAATAGATATAATAATATATACATTCAATATAGAACTGTTCTGTGGCAGCTATCAAATCACTGGCTAAGGACCAAAAATGATGAAGATCAACCTTCTTTGGCAGAACAATTAAGCTCTGTCTATTTCCATATTTGCAATCTCCATAGGCTGAAAGCAAATTATTTTTGCTTTAATAAAACTGTTACAGATCTCAGATATTGTAATATAACCTCCAAAACTTGATCTCATGAAGTAACAAAGGCACAACAACTAGGCAAAATGCAACCCTATACCAATATAGGTTTTGCCATCATTGTCATTACCAATGCTAATGGAATAAATTTTGGGCTTTGAGCAAGTCAGTTAATTTCAACCAGTAAAAGAAAAAAGGTTCACAACATACAGTGGATTTAAAGCCTCCCGCTAATAAATTTATTGTTTTACCTGCCCATTTAAGATTGAGGAAGAAACAAAACCAAAATCATCTCTTAGCCGCCATGTGTTATATCTGAAACATGGCTGTTTTAGCAAGCTGAAAAGTTTCATGGATGCAGAAATATTTTGCCTGTCCATGCGGTAGCAAGATTTATCCCAAAAATGCAAGGTAGGGCACAGAATAAAGTACCAGCAGACAAATGGGGAAAAAAACTAGAGAGTGGAATTTTGTGTAAATCCAGAAAATATTATTCAGTGGGTTCTTCAAACCATTGCTGCTGCTGCTGCCACAGTGTAATTTGAAGCTCTGCCTGCAATCTTGAGCAACTAGATGGCTGCTGGGATGTGCCGCCTTGGTGGTTTGGAAGTCTCTGTTTCTGAGTGAATCATATCTGGGCTAACTTCTGTACCTGCAACTATCCTTGGTTTCCATTATTAGCTGATTTGTGGGTAATTTGTTAGTCATATGCAAAGTTTCATGCTTTGCTGGTCCACAGGTGATGCCTTTGCATTTCCTGCTTCTTCCACTTAATTTCAGATTTTTCTCATTAAAAATATCATCAAGAAGTATCTGTTTTTGAAAAATCTTGTAATAACTAAAATCTTTTATGAATTTTTAATTACAAGATACTTATATGCTATTGTGAGCGAAATTTTATTATTATTGCTATTATTCCTCATTTGTTTTACATATATTTAAACAATATAATTGTGCCTTTCTACCTCCCAATGAGAGGACCTAGGATTTTGAGAACCCCACTCACTGAAGTGCACCACCTTCCTTCTTGATCACTTTATTTTTCCAATTTTTCTTTAGTTTTCTCTGGTGTAAAGTGTATCAGAGAATAAAAAAGACAATAGTCTAATCCCAAAGTAGAGAAAGGGAATGATAACAGTCCCTCACCATAGGAGAGAATAAGTATTACATGAAGTAGCACCACAGAAAGTTTGACCAAGTGACGGATATGCACGCATAGCATTGTACCCATAAAATATGTCCTCTTCTCAACAGTAGGAATCCGGATTCTTTATCTCCAATCCACACTTAATTGGTTTCCTGTCAATATCCCATTGCTAACACTTGGAATGTATACTGATACAAAAAAGTCCTAGTTAAAGATTTTTCCTTTTCACCTTTGATGACTTCCTATTCTATTTTTCTTGCCTTTTTTCGTTCCAATAGAAAAATATGGAAATTCACAAAACCACAAAAATCACTTCCCTCAACAAATACTTGTTTAACGCTCTTGTCATCACCTTTATAACTCAATGTTTCTTTTGTGTTGTATATTTTGTTTTTCAACTCCATTTTTTTAATAGCATACATTGCTAACAGTTTTACCCTCCAAATATATTATAACATATACTTTCAACTGCTGCAATACAAAACCAGAAAACTTGTAGGTGGAAGCAGAAAACGTGACCTGCGATTGTAGTCAAAACATCATGTCAAAGCAGGATGCCACTGCTTGGAAATATACTAAAATTTCAAAACAGTAAAAAGCACATTCATCATCAAAGAAATTTAAATGCTAGAATATGATTAAGCCCAACATATCTACTGACCAAAACACTTTGGCTCATAAATGAATCAGACACTACAATCCCTTAACCCATATCATGAACGATGACAGACGGTGAAAGACAATCAAGCACGATAACATACAGGGTAAGAGAGAGCTCACATTGCCTACAAAGACTGATCGAGAATCTATTTCCTCTCTATTGGCCTGACTCGCAGAAGCAGTTGCAGGATCTAATTTTGGAGAAAATAATTAACAACGGAGATTGGAGTCCAAAAAAATAAATTGTAATAATTTATGTTATGCATTAAAAAAACAGTAGTATGCTCAATATGAAGGAAAGAAAACAATTTCAAGAAAAACATGAGGGGAAAAATAACAGAACTGATATTTGTAACTCAAGCATCAAAGAACGATTCTTCCGAATTTTCAAACAGAAGTTAACAAAACTATTAGCGCGCTGGCAGATCAATAGCTGCAAGTGGCCCCTGGCGGCTACAGGCGCTGCTGTGGCAGAGCACCTTAGTGTAGCGGCCTAAGCAGCACATAACTTAAGACATCTATAACTTTTATTTTTAATTAGGAACGGTCATTAACCTTTAGAAATTTTCATCTTTTTTGAGAATTTATATGCATCCGTAATATATATTATATAGACTATAGACTTCACAAAAAAGATTCGAAATTGCGGTTATCCCATATATATATATATATATATATATATATATATATATATATATATATATATATATATATATATATATATATATATATATATATATATATATATATATATATATATATATATATATATATATCTGCTATCCCACTGTAACGTTTCTGGGGCAGGCCACTACATACCACTATTCAAGATTTCTAATACTGATCTCGAATCATATATATCTTATGATTTATGACAAAACTAAGAATGAATTTCTCGTTACCACCAGCTAAGAACCTAAAACTAGTCTACTGATCAAAACATATATAACCAAAATGTAAATCACAAAAGATATTTTAGCGAATAACTTAAGAGTCGTTCTAGAATCCTACACAGACAAAAAAGAAAAAATAAATTAATTTCAATTTTGAATATATCCAACTCACTGCACACTATAGCATTTTCTTCCCAAAAGATAATTTTCCAAATTTTTTTTAAAAAAAAGTGGTTTCAAATATACATTTTTTTGGAGAGAGAAAATAAGAAAACAGAAAAGGAAGGCACCTTGAACAGATCCCATTTCCTTCTCGACCTTGGCCTGCATCTCTCGCAAAGCAGCAGCTTCATCCTCCATCTCTTTCAAGCGCTTCTTCATGTCATCCAATTCCTAAACCCAGATGAGTTGGCATCGAGGAACGAACAAATTAGGGTTCAAGAATGAACGGCGGCAACACCAGACAGGTTGGATGCAACGAAATTAGGCGAATGCAGAAAATTAAAATGAAAATTAAGAAAAAAGAGAAAGAAGGGAAAGCATGAGTACTTCGTTGGCGTTGGCTGCGTGCATGTCAACGTCGTCATCGCTTTCCATGGCTCCGCGAAAGAGGAAGACCTGCACCCCACCCTTTGCTTGCCCCTCTCCCTCGAACCTGTTAGAGTGTCAGTGTGAGACCAAGAGGAGTTGGGTTAAAGTACTTGGGCCGAAGACAAGACAACCTTTTTATTTTATTAGAATAAGAATAAACATATTTAAAAAGGATAAATATGAGACAGTTTACGATACATATATTTGATATACCATAAGTTTCTAAATTTACAATAATACAGTAAAAAAAATTAAAATCGTAACATCATATTTCAATATTCGTGATTAAATCTAATTATTGCGGATTAATAAGATCAGGATTATATTTCTTTGTTCGCTGACTTTTTTAACTGAAAAATATTAATTATATACTGACAGAAAATAATTTTTATGGAAATTTAGCCAAAATTTATCAACTTTTTTCGGGAACATATTTTTCAAATCTCAGATTCTGAATAAAAAATATATATTCTGCTAAACATCTCAAAACTCTATTTCTTAATAATAATTTGGGTCCGAGACTAAAATAGTGAATTATGAGGTCAATAACAAATTTTTTTACTTACGCTTTAAAGGAATTATATTCTCATATACCAATATATTCATTTTCATAAGAAAAAACAGACATTACACACATATTAAACTATAGTATTTTGTTTTGTATTTAAAAGCATTAAATGTAAAATAAATTAAAATACAGTCAAAGAATTTATATATATTAAGTTATTTTACCATCTTAGTAAATTAAGACATTTATAATTTTATTTCAAATTTATATATAAGAAACTTTTTCAGAATTAAATTGAAACCAATACTATATATAATATTTTTATTTCAAAATTTATTAAATAATTTCTATTAAAATCCCTAGAAAGCTTAAAAGTGGGCCCAACAAGAGTGAGAAAACTGATATTTTGTTTTCTTAATTAACAGTTTACTTATTTAAAAAACTTGTAAGAACCCTAGGGTATTGGTCATTGATTGGCAGGAGGCAACTAGGGATTTTTGTTATATCATACGAATTTTTGTTTGGTAAAAAGCGATTGGTAGATTAGAGGCAGTAATCGGAATGGCGAAGGGGTCGTCCGAGGCACATGGTTGCCGGAGAGTGTTGGAGTTTTACAGTGGAATCGGTGGCATGGTATTCACTTCATCTACGGAAGCAAGTCTTTTTGCTTCAATTTCATATGTTAATGCTCTTAGTGTTTGTTTAGAGGTACTCTCTGATGAAGGCCCAGGTGAATGCCGAAGTGGTGGAAGCATTTGAAATTAACGACACAGCAAACGACGTTTACCAACATAATTTTGCTCATCGTCCTTTTCAGGTTTCCTTTGTTGTTTTTTGAATTTAAATTGTTGATTTGAAGTTCTGTTCACCTATTAGTTTCTTGCTTATTCCATTAGCTGAATGCTAATAGTCTTGTGCTTATTTAGTTATACTAGTTGTAGTTCTCAATTTTTATGCATTCTGTGAAAGTTTAAATTCGTTCAGAATAAATTGGCTTTACTCCAACTTCTTTTTCATTTCATCTTGTCAGTCAGTGGTCCTTTTTAACCCTCTAGGGTCTGTATACTGGTGAAAACTTTGAACAGTTTGTACAAGATCCTAGGTTGAAACCTTGTTGCCGCCATTGTACGCCAAAAAAAATCTAGGTTCTTTTTGGAGTTTGGCTTTGTCATAATTGTCAAACTATATGAATGTGCACTTTACATGATGTCCCAGACAAAGATAAAACATGAAATGATTAGGCTCATCTTTATTAACTTTTTCTTGTTGATTTAGGGAAATATTCAATGCCTGACTTCTGCTGATCTGGACAAGTATGGTGCCGATGCATGGCTTCTTTCTCCTCCTTGCCAACCTTATACACGACAAGGTGAGTTTTTCATCTTCAAATATTATGGGTTACCTTTTTCTTTCTTTGTTTGGCAAAAACTTACTCAATAATCCTGTGCCAGGCCTTCAGAAGGACACTGGAGATGCCCGATCATTTTCTTTTCTTCAGATTCTTGAGCTCTTGCCATTTCTATTGAAGCCTCCAAGTATGTTATTTGTAGAAAATGTTGTTGGATTTGAGGTTTGTCTTGTTTGATTGAACTCATAGTTATTAGCCAAGACTCCAAATTATTTTTAATTATTTCTTCTATTAATTGTTTTCCTGTTTTATTCCTTGGTTACAGACTTCTGATACACATGCAAAACTGGTCGACATATTGGAAAAGACAGATTTTATCACACAGGAGTTCATTCTGACCCCTTTACAGTTTGGAATCCCATATTCCAGGCCTCGTTATTTTTGTCTGGTAGTGTTCTTGATCCTTGCATAGTCTTTTCTTTTGGGATGTATTTTATATTAACGAGGAATCATCTGGAAATAAGAAATATGTTTTGGAATATGATCATATAACAGTGATTTTTTGCAAACGTGCTTTCTTTTCATAATTTTTTTAAAATTGATATTCTGGTTTTTATGTCCTCTGCTTTATCTGGAATGAAATGAAATTTTGTTGGGGCCTATAACAGAGCATTTCAGAGGGTTTCTTGTGGAAGCCTTCTTCTTGTTGACTTAAGTTGTGCTCACCTTTTGTATTTAAGTTTGTCATCCAAATATCTTAATACAGTTGTTCGAATTACTTGGAGTATGGACCTCATGACCTAGTGTTGTATGTGTCATCAACATCAAATTACAGCATGCTTTTTAGAAATGAAATAACAAACACTGGGTCCTCAGCAGGGATGAATTCATTCTAATACTGCATCTACGATTCTGACATGTTTAAACAATACTATACATTGAAATTATTCCTTCTTCCTCAGAAAAGATGATTTCTGTTTTGGTATGTTGATTTAGAGATATAATTTGGAAAACAGAGAAAAAGAAGATAATTATAAGGTTGTCTGATGGATTTTCCTGCACAGCTATATATATATATGGGTGTTTATTCAGATCGTATAATTTATAGCTGAGTGCAAATCTAAAATAAAGATAAACATTGGTTTAAAGGCTTTTTGCAAAGTCTTTCAATTGGATTGAATAGCTTCAAGAGGTGGTTGGAGTAAGATTTCTTACATTTAGTTATAATGTGTATGATGTTGTTGGTGTTTCCATTGCATTTTAATCTCTCTAAAATTCTTGTTAATCACTCGATTTGCAAATTACTTACGGATAGTGGGACAAAAACTGAGTCATACTAATATCATCAATTAGGATTCTTGCCAGGTGATTTGTAAACCTGTAATTTAAACATGTTTGTTACTGTTGACTTTATGTGTATAATATTTTCAGGCTAAGAGGAAAACTTCATCTTTTGTAAATGAATGTTTAAACCGCCAGCTGATTCAGTCTCCGGGGCCATTATTTGAGTACTTTGATACAGTGACTGATGATGAAGATGATTTGTCAAAAGAGGACAGACATAAATTGTTGCAGTTATGTCAACCTATTGAGAAATTTCTTGAATTGAAGAAAGCTGACAATGATATACCTGTTGAAGCAGCTACTTTAATGTCTGGTTTGTCTAATGATGTTCCTGAGACTTCGGGAAAAACTAATGGTCATGAATATGAATCTTTGGACCAATATTATGTTCACCCAAGCTTGATAGAACGGTGGGGAAGTGCTATGGGTATCCTTGCCTCAGTAATTTGGTTACATCATATTCAAAACCATGTTATAATATGAACACTGTGTATTTCCCATCCCGTTCCTTAAAAGAGCTTAGATGTTGTCTATCCTGATTCAAAGCGCTGCTGCTGTTTCACAAAAAGTTATTACAGATACGTGAAGGGAACTGGATCCCTTTTGGCAACTGTCCAGGTAGGGATTCTATTTTGTGGAAGTCTTTCTTCGTCATATTTCTTAATATGTCTACGTAACACTACAATTTGTTTGTCATTGAGTCACTGAGATGCTTTTCTCTCTGTGCTCTATAGTCACCGTTTCATCTTATGTTTGGTATCTGCTCTCTGTTGCTAAATTGATGACAAAACTTGGAATGACTACCTGTGGTTGATGAAAGTTTCTTGCTCATTAACATAGAATATCCTGGTAGTTCTTTTTTATCATAATTTAGATATAATATAATATAACATTTCTATGATACTAAAGAATATCTTTCTTGACATTGACTTTTTCAAATCACCATTTAATTTCCATATTTTTTCTTTTCAAGAAAACTATCCTGATAAAGACTATAAAGCTATCTTCTTATAATTGATCTTGGAACAAATGAGTAAATAAACTTAACAAACCCAACGTTTTATTTTTGTTTGGGGATGGAGCGTTGGGTAACTATTTGATAGCAACTCCCTTGACGTTAAAACTGGTTTCACTCTTTGCTTTCCTCCTCAAATCAACATTTAAATGTGCAGCCGATGAAGAGGGACAAAAGTTCACTGAAGGAGCAGTGTCTCAGATATTTTACCCCGAGAGAGGTTGGTGGATTTTCTTTATTCTCAATTATTTAAATTATTGAGTCAATGTCATACGTTTTCAATAATGCTTGCATGTGACTGCATGTGTTCCAGTGTCTGAAGTTTTCGTCTTGACTTCCGTGTATATTACTAATCTATATTGTATTTGTCATCTTATACCTAGGTTGCCAACCTACACTCTTTTCCTGGAGAATTTGAGTTTCCAGAGCACGTTAGTCTCAAGCAAAGGTATTGAATGATATTTTTGCATTCCTCCGGAGGAATCCCTTATTTTAACTTTTTAGTGTTGTTTAGTTGTTGACTTATTAATTCCGAATACTCTGTTTTACACTGTTAATTGGTCAGATTGCTGAGTTATATGCTTTCGTGTATTTATTGCTTGCGTTTTATTATACTACTGATATTTTTTCTTTTATAGGTATGCCTTGTTAGGGAACAGTTTAAGCATAGCAGTTGTTGCTCCCTTACTTAAGTATCTTTTCACCGAACCTTAATGATTTTTGATCGCGACATCCGTTCAACAGAAGCAGATAGATATTTCATAGGGCCGTCTCCTATAATTTTGCTATGATAATGAGATCATGTATCATAATGCTGTGAGTTCGTGTGTCGATCATAACGATCCAACACTCACGAGTTTGCCACTTCAGAATTCAAATTTAGTTTACTAATGAGGGACTCTAAAATGTAAATGAAATATGGGAGAGATTTAAAATGTACTTATCCGGCATCTTGTAGAAGAAATGATAGCATCTTGTATCAAATTTGCATTTAAACAGATTTGAGGAAATATGCAGTTAAATTTAAGTGTTCTCTAAAGCTGATGGTTTAAAATGAATGGTTTCTTGCTATACACTTGATTTTGCTACGTTGTTATACAGATTGTTTCCGAATCGTATAACAAGTGATTCTGCGAAACACATACTGATGATGTTGGTGGTTCCGTATAAAAAGATGCATACTGATAATGTCTCTTTGATACCTTAAATGTGCAGTGTTCCTTCGTAGGAATCGATGGTTAACAGCTTTTACTTCGCTAGCTAAGGTTGTTAGTATTTTAAAATATATTTAAATATCATTTTAGTGTCTCTAAATATTATAACCTTTGATGGTTAAAGTTATAATTTAATCTTTGTATTACACGAGATAAAAGGAAATAGTCTTTTGTAATTTTATCAAATTTGGATTTTCTGTTATTTTTTCTGAACTGTTATTTTTTTTTGTCTTCAAGATACATTGAGGGACACTGATTTTGATGTTTTAAAATATATTAAAATTTTTTTTCAAATATTAACGTCAATGTGTTTTAAAGCCACAACAAAGATATTATCTTTTGATCACGATAAGTGATGACATAGAAGCCATGAGAAAAAAATGACATTTTTGTAAACAATTTTGAAAATGATGAAAGTTATTGTCATTTTACATTAACATATATATGATCTTCCTATTAGTCACTAAATTTCACGTCTCTTAACACTGTAAGTAACAGGTAAATAATATAACAAAAATATAATAGTCATGTCAAGTTAGTAGAAAAATCAAATTACACAATTCAAAGATTCGACAAATAAAAAAATTAATAAAAGGTCAATTAAAAATATTTAAATTTGTAAGAGACTCGACTTATTTAAAAATAAATAAAAAATATTATTGAAATACTATATTAAAGATAATAAAATTAGTACTTCTAGCACAGTTGTAATTCTTGACCGTGAAAATCTATCATCTCGATGAAAATTGAATCAATAGATATAAAGATGAAAAAAAATAATTGTGTTTTTGGGACGACCATTTATCACAGTATTATTTTTCTTGATCATTATTTTTTTTTAGAATATTCAAAACTTATAATTCTTATGCCAAAGTTAAGTTCCATATTTCTAATTTTCTGCCTCTTATTTTATGATTTTTTTTTTCATATTTGACATTCATTTCATCCTAGTATCAGAATTTATTATATCATTAAGCATATTTTTTTGGTATTTTTAATTTTTTTATATTTATATCGCACACATATGTTTCTGTTTTGTGTCAACATTCATATCTTTATATTCCTAATTAGTCTTATGTGATAAAACTTATTCTAAGTAGGTTGAAGTTCTAATCACCACTACATATTTTTAAGTCTAAGATGTATGACTTATTTTAAATCAGGTCAACATCTTTGAACAGCAATTCTTATATTAAGGTAAGTTGAAATCCTGTTTATCACTACTCAACTCCAAGTCTAAATGATAAGACATATTTTAAGATAAATTAAAATCCCACCTATTTATACATAACTCCAAAATCTTTAAGGAACAAAATTTATTTTAAGATAACTTAAATCTTAATTATTACTATACAACCCAAAGTTTTATAATCAATAAACTTTCTTAAATAGGTCAAAATATTACTTATCACTACACAACTTCAAGTCTCACACAATAAGATTTTTCCTATATACAAGTAAAAATCATATCTATATCACTATACACAAAGTAAAAAGTTATAAGAAGTAAAATAATCAATTATCACAAAAATATAATAAATTATCACAGAAAAAAAGTGGTTAAAAAAATCAATTTTTTTTCTTTACCAAACAACCTTAGTTTCAGTAACTTTATATTCTCTTTGCACTCCCGTCAACGTGTTTCTCTATCATTTTTAATTTATGAAACGAAACGGCAATAGTTAGATATAAAATTACAAGCAAAAAATATATTCGATGAATAAAAATAATAGAACACTGGAGTAATAAAATAACAATATAAGAATAAAAGTTTACTTGATTTTTTTGTAATACTCAAAGGAATTAATGATATATGAAAATACTTGGATAAATTTTAGACATTCCGAGTTTGGTATGTCACAAAATGAAAATGGTAAACCTTGAAACTTGGCGCGCTCGTTGTTTTCCCTCCCAAAGGAGTGAGAGTTTGCAGAGCAGAGAAGCATGGTTAACGGAAAATAACATCGCTGATCCAGATGACTTCCAGTCAATGGTCTCCTTTCTCGAACGCCACCATTCCGACCAGTTCCACTCCATTGTTTCTTCTCCCGATTCCGACCTTCACTTCCCTCTTTTCGTCGAGTATTACGATTATTGTTATGGAATTTATACCTTTTCATTTGTTTTCTTACTGCAAGATTAACAGTCCTCTTTTTCTTATTCAGTTTTGCTGAACTGTTTGAAGAGGTATATCGCGTTGCTTGTCTCCTCTTGTTCCAACCCAATACCTATTTGCGAGTATTCGACGCAGCTGCCCTTTCGGCCCAGGTACGTAGTTCTCTCTTTTGTTTGTTTATTTTGATTTGGAAGAGAAAGGTGGAATCTTGACGTCTTTTTTATGTCGGGGGTCGTGTTAGAAAACCGTATTGGCGGATTGTAAGAAAGGGGTGGAGAAAAAGTCCATTCATGTTCGTATTAACACCTGTGGCTCAGTCCTTGAATTCCCTGGTCTGCTTTTGCTCTCTAGTTGTTTGTTTCAATACCCCTTATGAATCCTGAGTCCAAATGTTGATTGATTCGTGTGTGAGTTTTATTTTGTTTGACGTAATCAGAAACTTTTCCAAGCATTGGACGTGTTCGCGTGCAGCACCATGGAATTCTTCTCACTCTCAAAGGGATAGTGATTAGGTCTGGAGCAATGAAGATGCATGAAGGGGAGAGGACGTACATGTGTCACAAATGCAAAAACAGGTGTCTCCTACTTCATTTTTTTGTCCTTCTTCATAATTTGTCTGGCTAGTATATCATGATAATTCCTCTTTGTCAGAATGTTTGAAATATCATCTGTACTATTAATATTAACAATTGCGATGTTCTAATATAGGCTTTACTGCAATATTTTTTCTTAACAATTTATGCTACACACTCAATTCCTCTTAAAAATCATTCAATCAGTTATTCAACTATGTCATATATAGCTAGCTTAATGAGTATATGGTGTGTACGCTAGAATGAGGAAAAAGCTGGATGTTTTGAACAACTAAACATTAGCTCTAATACCAGTAACTAAATTAGCTGCACACTTATTATTGTTTCCCTACAGGCTGTAACTAATTTCTCATGCTATGTGTGTGCACATTTGAATGAATTCACCTGTGTACATTCACGGATTGACTATGGTTGACCTAGTGGGGGAGGGGGGGGGGGGGGGGGGGGGGGGGGGGGAGGGTTTGGTTGGGTAGCTTGCATGATGTTAGGCTCAAACCTCATTGTCGCCATTGTGCGCCAAAAAATTTATGCACATTCACAACTTGGTAAAGATATCTGTTTTATTCCCATACACCTCTCAATATCTTCCCCACACCAGTTAACTAAGTATCTATGCAGCTTCCCAGTACATCCTTTGGTGGAAGCTCGAAACTCCATATCATTACCTTCCATTTGCCCATTTCAGGTATGTTCTGCATCTGTGTTCTACATTTTCCTTACAATACTTGGATATTTGTTCCCATTTCATAACCCAAAAATTAATACATAATAAGATATGGTATCATATATTAAAGTATAAGATAAGCAAAGTGCCAGATTAGAATTTGCTTGTGTCATGTGAATTTTCTTGCAACAAGTTGAGGACTATGTCAACTTTCTCAAATCTAGAAATTTTCTGAAAGCTTAAATTTGATTTTTGAACTCCTATCCTTTCAATTTATGTGTTTGTTTTTCTGTAAATCTGATATTAGTATACTTTGAAATTGGCAGACTATCTTTTTCCCTTTGTTTATATTTGTTATTTTTGTGTTTATAACATCAGAATTCCAAGCCCTGTTCCGGCACGAAATTTCAGTATGTAGAGAACACTATAGTATGCCATGATTATCAGGAGATAAAAATTCAAGAAAGTACACAGGTGCTAGGTGTTGGGGCAATTCCTCGTTCAATTCTTGTCATCTTAAAGGATGACCTCGTTGATGTTGTTAAAGCTGGAGGTATTCACTTCAAATTTTGATAACTATTGTATCCCATACACATTGATATTTAACATATGACTTGATCTAGGGGTTATTACCGCTGGAAATTGTGAGCAGGTTTCAGTTAATGTGTGGTAGCTCTATTTCTCATTCACTAGTATTTGATCTAAGAAATGTAGTCCTTGAATTATGGTTTTTCCTTTCCGAAAATTATGAATGATGCATCTTTGGATTTCTTTATACAAATCTATTATAATTTCTATTTTGTCATATTGGCCTTACTTGAGATAAGTTGTTAATATGTGAGAAAGTCTTATTTGTGTTGTAAATGGCTTCCACGTCTTTTTAGCTTGTCTTGACCTGACATGAATTACTTTTTATGCTTACCGATTCTTAATGACTGTAAGAATTAGTGTGCATTCGAAATTGGATTTAGATTTTGTATGTTGAGTGGTCCCTCTATATAATCCTCATCGATAATGATGCATTTCTGTCTTCTTTTGTCAATGGAAATATTAATTTTGTGCCTACTTATATCTGGTAACTATCAGAAAATGAAAAGCGGGAATTTCTATTAAAATTAGATTATGTGCGTTGTACCATGTAGGTATGCATAGAATACTTTCTTATTCCTTGTAATTTGGATTGGTCTTCCCACATATTTTTAGGGGCATACGACTAATACAACAGATTTGTAGCCTAAATCCTTAGGTTAGCAATTATTTATTCATGCGCTTATATACTTGTGCATATTTCTGTAAATAAACAGAAAATAATATAGAGTTTCAGTTCT
The DNA here is from genome assembly GCF_016808095.1 of Vigna angularis. Classification (NCBI taxonomy): domain Eukaryota; kingdom Viridiplantae; phylum Streptophyta; class Magnoliopsida; order Fabales; family Fabaceae; genus Vigna; species Vigna angularis. The sequence continues at coordinate 36,703,691 of NC_068975.1, read as the reverse complement.
CTCTTTAAGTAATTGGAAGAGCATATCCTTTTTTAATGATGTTGATGGAAGAAATAAAATGCCTTTGTTAGTCCTTACCCTGCACTATAGTGTATAACATCCAAAACGAATTAAATTAAGAAATACTCATAGTAACCTTTCATGTAGAAAAAATTAATTGTCTCTATTGAACAATATCATACTGTAACCATGAAAAGATTGTTAGGCAATTTGCAGGCTGCAATCTGAATTAAGGGTTTTCGGAATTATCTCAAGCATGCAGCATCATACTCCTTTGTCTTGGCTTGGGGTTTAAACGAGCTGAGCTCTTTAAGCTTGAATTTGGCTTGTGAAAAGATTAGTGGCTCAAGATTGACTCATTTATTCAATTGAACTTAATTAAAAGCTCGAGTTTGGCTTGTTAAAAAATATTAAACATGAGTTTGACTTCTTTAGCACTTTTATAACTTAATTAATTTTGTTTTTATGAAACTTTTGTTAAATTATCTGTCAACTTTATCAATATAGCATCCAATTCGTTTTATGACTAATCTACTAAAAAAGAAATATACATAAACTTTTTTTCCCCGAAAAATTACTCATTAAAAAAGAAGCTACTTTTTGCACAAATGTAATTCAATATTAGCTAGTAGAACCTGGACTTTGAAACAAGTGCACTAACATCTCAATAAAACGAAAACTACAATTGATGTTAAACTTTTAAAGCTTGGACTCAGCTCATATAATAAAGCGTAATTGAAAATTTGGGTTTGTTTATTTAACATAGCAAATGAGCTTGAACGAGTAATTAACAGGTCTGGTCCGAATAACAAATAGTTTGGTTCATTTACACCTCTAGTACCGACCATTATAGCATTTATATTGCCAAGGGAATGATGGGGCGTATGATGAATTCATAAATGCAATATTTGATGTTTGATTATGGTGAATTTGATTCTTTGCTTGCAGATGATGTGATCGTCTCTGGTGTCTTAACAGCAAAATGGGCTCCAGAGTTGAAGGATGTGCGTTGTGACCTTGATCCTGTATTAATTGCCAACAATGTAAGGTGCAAAAGAAGTTCTCACCATGTTTACCTTAAAATTAGTAAAATATTAAAGCATTCCTCGTGTTTGACATTGGTCATAAAAGTTTATCAGATGAAAAATATGTTTATTTAAGCACATCGAAACTTTTCCTGTTTCCCTATTCTGACAACGTTCTTCCAAATATTCTCTTTTCAACTTATTGAATTGTCAGTTCTTTAACTATGCAATGCCTAGATATGAATCTTACGTTTAAGTAGGTGTTATTCTTTCCAGCATTCAATTTACATCTTATGATGATTTGAACTACTTTCCATTACTATCACTCCCCAAATCCGAGGATGTTAATACAAAACTCTTCATGCACCTCCAGCTAATATATTAAGCTTTCGGGCCCAATGAGTTCCTGGCATGGTATTGAACTTGAAGTCCCCTCAATCACATGGTATTAGGTTTCTTTAGTCAAGAAACCAATCTTTCACTCCTCACAGTACCCACTCACACACAGAAGAAAGAATATGAATGTATATTGCTTCTGTAATTAAAGAATGAAGTGCTTACAATCTTTCCCCAAGGGAGCACTCTCCCTTTCACAGGAACAACCTCTTGTCAATACACTGAATATCAAAAAGCTCTCCCCACACAAGACCTCCCTGTCTATCTTATAAAGGCCCCCCAACCAACTAACAACTAATTCCTAAATTGTTTCCCTCTGCACCCATTATATCCTATCACCTTATATCCTATCACATGGTCTATAAATCAGTCATCGTTCACCTCATTTTTCATATTAAATTACATCTTAGACTGAGCGAAAGTGGATTTGAAGTACCTCCTAAAGTGCTGTGTTGAAGTAAGCCGGGCCAGTCTTTCATCATTGTCAAATTGATCATTAAAGCACTGATGCTCTTGGCTCCATTTGGCCACTTTTCACTAGAATGAGTTCTTAACAGGAGAAAGCAAGTTTCATTGAGAACTTCTGCTCAATGTTCTTATTTCCTAATTCTAAATCCAATTTAATTGGCGACAAATCTGAAATGCCTTACAACATAAATTTAATGTGAAATGCCAGGTATCAATGGAGCTAATAAAGATTCTTTAAAATAATTTATGTGTGTATGTATAAATACAAATTTTGTAGCACAAATAGTCAGAGTAGGGTGAGCGCTTGCTCAAAGGTAAAGTGTCACTTTGGTGATCGGTTGGTCATGGGTTCAAATCCAGAAGCTTCCTCTTTTCACACGCAAAGGTAAGGCTGCACCCAATTATCCTCTCCATACCTTCACATAGAGCCATCTAGCCCTAGGATATGCTAGTTTATCCAGTCTTTATATTATATAAGCAGTCTTAGAGGTAATAGCACTCTTGCCTTTTGAATATGTTCCAACCTGCATTTTTCTTCCTGACTATGGCATAGCTAAATAGGAATGGCTGTATATCATCATTTTTACTCATTTATTTTGGAAAATCTGTTCCTTTGTCATCTTGTATAACTCTACAAGATTTGTTTGCAATACGGTATTTTAAAATATTTCTGTGCATTGATATCATTTTTACGGTTCTCTTATAGTTTTAGTATTTTTCATGAAAGAAAACATTATGATTCTTCTGTCACACGATATATGTTTTAATATACTTAAACAAAGCACAGATTAAGTGCTTTCAGGAATTGAACTTACGCTTTAAATTGTAGACATCTACTAGGATCCAATGGAAGGAAAGAGAGAATCTGATCAAGTTTATTTTGAATTTTTATTTTCTGTTTGTTGTCAGGAGAGTCAATGAACTGAAGTCAGAAATTGATGTTTCTGACGATGTTGTTATGAAATTCAAGCAGTTTTGGGCTCACTTCAAAGATTCACCTCTAAAAGGTGGTATTTTGATACAAACTTCATGTATTGCTTGTATCAGTTAAATTCATATTTTTTGAACTTTTTGTTTTCTACTAATAACTGTGATTTTATATTGTCTATAAGAAATTGGACTACACAGTGCAGCATTATTCATCACTACCTTTTATTTTTTAATCGACCAGACTCTTCACATGCAAATTTGGTTAATGCTTGTACATATTTTATGGTATGCTATAATATATGCATATTGTGTGAGATGAAAACTATAAAGCCTTTTCAAACTGATCCAGGGAGGAATGCTATTCTGCGAGGAATTTGCCCGCAAGTATTTGGCCTTTTCACTGTCAAGTTGGCTGGTAAACGCATTCACCCTAGGTTGAGTCTTATGACTATTTACACATTCATCTTAAAATTTGTTGCATTTTAATATAGGTTCTGTGCTTGCAACTTAGAAGCTTTCGTCCTGGACTTACCTTTTCTTTTGAGAGTTTTATTTGAAATGTTTTCTAGTTGTATTAAGGAATATAGGATTCTATATATGATGAGTTTCCTTGTCACAGTTACTTGAAATAAATACCTTGGTTCATATTGGAACGTTTGAAGTTTATGTAAATTTTAAATTAAAACTAGATTGAACCCTGAAATGAATAGTTCAAATAGAACCAAACTTTCAATTGATCTTGGAAATGGAAAGCCTAAAGATTAAGTAGTGGTCTCTTTGAATTCCATTCGAAAGAGGAACCTTATATAGGTTGTATAAGGAAGAACAGAACTTCAAAAAGAGTTTGAGGATATTTTAAATATAAAGGGGCTACAGAATCGCAATGTGGTGGAGGCATTCAATATATTTTGAATTCAAATTCATGTCTTGACATGCAATAAGATAAAATTTATAGCTCTTAGCTTTGTTAGTATGGATAAGAACGAGAGGATTTGTTCTTCTCAAACTGAGAATTATTTTTTCCTTTGATAAATTATCTGTCTCTTTTAACTGAAATTCTTCTTTTTCGTGAATTACTGTCATATCTCTTTGCAAACTTCTACTTGAGATTGAAACTTTAAAATAATTCTAGAGGACTTAAAAGATCCCTCTTACTCTCGTTCTATATATAAAAAGTTATGATACCAAAGTACATGAAAGATTGAGTCTGTCCCTAGACCCCTAGCTGCAGACCTAGGTACTACTACTATAGATACTAGACACACTATCCTTAAGTAGGCTTAATGATGTTACATAAGGTAATTATTCTAACACTTCTCATGTCTTTTGCTTCTGAAATCAGTTGCATTAACTCTCATTGGAGGTGTGCAACATGTCGATGCTTCTGGAACTAGGATACGAGGGGAGTCCCACTTACTCTTGGTTGGTGATCCCGGTAAGCATTTAATTGCTGTTACTATTTGTGGAACTGTGGATTTTTCTGTCAGTTCTTATCATCAAATTTAGATAAAGAAAAAAAAATGTTCTTATCATCCTAACTTTCCCTCACATACCACACTCTGTTTTGGTTACAGGCACCGGAAAATCTCAGTTTCTGAAATTTGCTGCAAAATTGAGTAACCGCTCTGTTATTACCACTGGATTGGGAAGCACAAGTGCTGGACTGACTGTTACTGCAGTGAAGGATGGAGGTATGTTTTTTAAGCTGAAATTTTAACGGCAACAGATTCTTTTAGTCTCGTTCATACTTTGTTGTACCTGTTTGTTTCTACTTTTGAATTTGCCACTAGCTGTTAAAGCTATTTTAAAACTACGTTCTAGTTACCCTTGAAGTCCTAGATTCTGTTTATTATTGTTGTTGAACCTCAACATGAAAGAATTGTTAGGTTGTCTTGGTTTTTTAATAATTGATTTTTGTTGTTGATACATGTGAGTAAAGGACTTTTTGTTTATGCAAATGTCTTTTTATTCAATATTATAACTTTCTTCTCATCGTGTATTGTATTCAACAATAATGATGATTGTTGTAGTCACAATCTAGCATTTCAATGGTACTTTAATTCAATTATACATAATCATTTAATTGAATAAACAATTGGCATGCATGGATCTACACAACTCGTGGATGGTTATACTAATTGCAAGCCTGCATTGTGGAATCTTTAGGGGAATGGATGTTGGAAGCTGGAGCTCTTGTTTTGGCAGATGGAGGATTGTGTTGCATAGATGAATTTGATAGGTAAGCTCTTGTGTAATTGCTTTGGTTCTGAAATTTCTTCTGGAGATTCAGTCCTTTACCAAATGTTGTATATGGTCAATTATTATCTCTATTTTGGCGCTGAAAATTGAAATAAAGAGCTGGATATTCATATCTGTAGGTTTAAATTGGATATTTAATTAGGCAACTTGTGTGGGTAAAAATTATAAAACATTTTCTTTTGGTTTTTGAATTCTGTATTCATAATTTGATGTTTGTGTCTATTGCTATGCACAAAGATGCCTTCATTTCAGAAGTTCCTTTGCCTATCCAAGTTTTGTTTCTCATTTTTCCATGACGCAACAAAACTTGAAGTCTGTAATAAGATATCATACTTTGTTTTGATGGGGACAAAGCTTTGACTTTTAATTGCACTAAGCTACTATATTTCTTCTATTTGAAACTTGGAAGACCTGAACTAGGTCTACATTTAATTGATTATATTTTTCCAATACATGAAACTTTAAAGTTCTAATTTAACGGGAATTCTGCAGAGTGTGTATTTTCATTTAGCACCCTGGGATTGAGTATGTAACTAAACAATATTTTGGCAGCATGAGGGAGCATGATAGAGCAACAATACATGAAGCCATGGAGCAGCAGACAATAAGTGTTGCCAAGGTAGAATGTTTGAGTACATTACGTAAAATTTTAATGAAATTCAGCTCTCTACAACACAAGTAAACTGGCTGCTAGCAGATCTGTGGTAAAAGAATGTGGCTACTGATTTACTCTCTTGCTCTATTCAGGCTGGTCTTGTAACAACACTCAGCACTAGAACAACTGTATTTGGTGCCACAAATCCCAAGGGACAGTATGATCCTGATCAACGTATCACTTAAGTTAACATATATTGGTTTAATACTCTTTAAGATTGATGTTAAACTACAGTCCTTATTACTCTTGATGTGCAATCAAGAGTTCTTTCCTCTTGCTTCTAGCTTATGTCTAAAGAAGTTTGCTATTGCTTCAGTTTCAATACTTGTCTGACTTAACCCAAGGTAGCTCTGTCTGTCAATACAACACTCTCTGGCCCTTTATTAAGCAGGTTCGATATTGTCCTTGTTCTATTGGATACAAAAAATCCTGATTGGGATGCAGTGGTTTCATCTCATATTCTTTCTGAGGTAATCTTTGTCCCTGTACAATGCATAGAGGTTCCCATGACTAAGATTATAATACTTGTATGAAAACTACATCCAGGCAGAATCGGATAGCACCACTAATGACGAAGATCTCGTAAATAGCTGGCCACTTGCTACACTCAAGAGGTAGGTATGAGGCTAATGGCCATGAATAACATTGTCTTGTTTCAGTGTTATACTCTCATCTCTTGATTACATTTAAGCTGTCAGCAAATTAGGAATCTGAAATTTAAGTTTAATTATCTGCTTGTAACTTGATCTTGGGACCCATTGCCCATGATTTAATTATGTTGTCATTTTGAAATTGCTCAGTGTTAGGCATATTAGCCAATTGCACGCTATAATAGAGTATTGGAGTGGCCTTGGTCTATAATGGATGCAGTGATCCTAGTCCTGTGTAAAATTTAATCTACATTGAGTTCCTTTTGCCCTGTTGGAATATGCTTTAAAATGGGATAGATCTTGTTTATTTGCAAATTTCGTAAAATTTAATATCGATGCCTTTGTAAGAAACTCTTGGTTACTTACAATAGTGAAAAGGACCTTGCAGGTACATACAATATGTGAAAGAACATTTCAGACCAGTCCTAACGAGAGAGGCTGAAATAGTTATATCCAGCTATTATCAACTTCAAAGGAAATCTGCAACTCATAATGCAGGTTTGACCTAGAAACCGATTGTTATGTAAAGTGAGTATAATACCTGAAAGATTTATGTCACTTTCCTTGATTACAAATTTGCAATGTAGCTAGAACAACTGTCCGCATGTTGGAAAGTTTGATACGCCTAGCACAAGGTATATAACTAGTACTGGATAAAACTCCTCTGGTGAACGTATTCCGCTTATTCTGTGCTTTGACTCTTTAAATGTCACAGCCCATGCAAGACTGATGTTCAGAAATGAGGTGACTCGACTAGATGCCATAACAGCTATTTTATGCATAGAATCATCCATGACTACCTCAGCTATCGTGGATTGCATTGGGAATGCTTTGCATTCCAATTTTGCTGACAACCCTGATCAGGAATGTATCCTTGCTGTCATTCTTTGCATAAATTAGCCTTACATGCATTTAATGTCACTATGACAACCAAGCCTTCTCTAATTAAATGGGGTTAGTCACGTGGATCAATTGAGATCATTGGGTGGGTGGGTGAGCTCAGTTGCAAAAAACCAAAATTACAGTAAAGCCACACGTGATAATTTTGATACGTATACTTTTTATTCTCGAGCCTAATAAAGTGATAGGATAAGTAGTGTTCTTTAGTTTACATTGAAATTTTCTTAGAACTTTTTACATGGTAATATAGTTTTCCGAAGTCATAAAGATCAATCTGCAGAAGAGATCAATGGGTATTAGAGATTGTGGGTGTTAGATCAAATGAATGCATTTAAATGGCCTGAAATTTTGTGCATGGCTAAGTTATATTCTTGTGTTGCGTTATGTCCTCTCTTCACAGCTTTTTGACTTTGTTTCAACAAGATCCTTACTACCGGTAAAACAGATGCGAAGCAAGAAATATTGATCCGACAAAAATTGAATAGTGTGGAGAGTGAAAGCTAAGAAAGGAAAAAGAAATGGAAGAGTCGTGTAGTATAAGTGGTTCCTTATGGTGGCCTATGCTATTTTTGTTACAGTGGAATTGATTTCATTAGCCTTTTTTGAACACTTTTGAGATGTATACTTGACACTATGTTTACACAAGCTATCGAATTATCTTCTTTCCTTCCTGATGTATATAGTTGTGAATAAGTTGACAGTGTTACAAAGATTCCAGAAGTTTCTCACAACTTATCAAGTGTCAACTTGTGGCAAAATCAATTGCTTATAATTTTGTATCGCTTGAAAAAGAATAGCACAAATGCATGTGTTTGATTTCATGTTGGATTATTCAAGATGACGTTGAAATATCAATTATTTAATACTATCTGAAGTAAAAATGTATAACATGTTTGATTCTAAATTGAGAAACTGTTTATAATTTCATAACTGATGAAGTTAAAACACCATAAGATAATTTGTGTTAGATTAAAAGTTATATTAAATTATATTATTAACTTATTTTATAATAAATACATCTAGATACAAAATACATATTGTGTGGGTCATTCACCTTCAGAATAAATTCTTTGGCTATCAACAAATCTTGTGAGCAGACACAACTGTTTATTAATTAAATAAACATGCGAAGTAACACTATATATATATATATATATATATATATATATATATATATATATATATATATATATATATATATATATGATGCAGTAAATTATAAGTTTAGAATTGTTAAAAATTTTGAAACACAATTTTTAAAATACTTCTAAAATGTGTGATCAATTTTTTAATGTGTATTTAATTATATTTTAAAAAATGTAAAGATTCTAAAAAATTATTTCTATGGTTATATTATAATAGAGAGGTGTATGGACAAAATATAGGAGTGCATAAAGTAGTATCTAATAATAAGTGAGGAACACCAAAAACCCGATCTTTTTAATTTGATTGAGAAAAAAAAAGGAAGATCCGAAAGAAATTTGAGGGTGCAGTCTTTCCAACCGTGTGCAGAAGAAACGTTGTTGAATTATCAAAAAGCGGGGAAAGGGAGATTCTGCGAAGCCGTTTCAATTTTGGTCGTTTTGGTGCCCTGTCTCAGACAACCATGGTACGATCTCCCATCTTTACTCACTGAAACCAATACAGTAGATCATTCATCATTAGTTCTACTATTCTTTTACAATTTTTTCTCTTCTTTTCAGATATATAATACGCATAAGTCAGTAGCTTCTTTTTGTTTCTTGTATCAAATCTAGGGTTCAGAGCAAAAAATGATTTTTAAAAAAATTATGTTGAATGAACCATTAACTTGTACAATTCCCGTATCAGTCTTCTTTATACAGAGGGGAATCTAGGAGGTACAACAATAAACAAAGAGGACGCCATAATTTGACAACGCAGAAGAAGCAGGAAATTAGGGAAGCCTTTGAGTTATTTGATACCGATGGCTCAGGTTTTGTAACTACACTTCAGCTTGGCATCAAAATAACACTGTGGTCCAATTTTCTTTTCTTTTTTTTATTAATGCTATTATTTTGATGATTTTTAGGTACTATTGATGCCAAGGAGCTGAATGTTGCCATGAGGTACTGTTCTTGTTCATAGTCTTAAAATTATTGTCCTATTGTTTGGCTGTGATGTTGCGAATGACATCTTATCTTGGCAGGGCTCTTGGATTTGAGATGACTGAAGAGGTATTGTACAGTAACCATTTGATTTTCTTCTGATTGAATTGAATCTTGCATGTTTTGCATTATTTCCTCTGAGAATACCCGATTGTCATGAGGATGGGAACCATCTGTTCTTTCTCTTATTGAGTGTTAGGGAGTCGATCTGTTGTAATGAAATCTAGAAGTTAGCGTTTCAGTGGTATTTCCAGATGATATGCCGTTTGTTAGAGTTCTGTTTGCATTTCTGATTGATAACCTGCCGTGTCATTTCAGCAAATTAATCAAATGATAGCAGATGTAGATAAGGATGGAAGTGGAGCGATTGATTATGATGAATTTGAGTACATGATGACTGCTAAAATAGGAGAAAGGGATACTAAGGAGGAGCTCATGAAAGCTTTCCATATTATTGATCATGATAAAAATGTAAATTTCTGCACTGCTGTATTATACATAATTTTTACATGTTGATTCTAATTAATCGTGGTCTATTCAGGGAAAGATATCTGCATCAGACATCAAGCGTATTGCCAAAGAGCTGGGTCAAAATTTCACTGACAGAGAGATTCAAGAGATGGTTGATGAAGCAGACCAAGATAGTAAGTGATAGATCATATCCTGGTCAACTTTCTAATTTTACAAGAAAACTTGTCATATTGTGAATTTGTATTGATTCATGAGCTTTAGATTATGCTGACATAATGTTGTGCATATGCAATACTATTATCATTACTTTGATCTTCTAATTGACAGCTGTCTGTGCTCAAAGACATTAAACAGAAAATACTGTTGCAAAAAAGATTAAAATGGAATTAATTAAGATGATGAGAGGTCTCTAACTTGAATGCTACATTTACTGAGAAAAATTACTCGTATTTTATCACTTGGCATAATTTTCTCTTGCTTTACCATTTGTCTATATAACTGCTTCTCATGATTTTGAGATGTATTTTCTTTCCCTCAACACGTGCAGAGGATCGAGAGGTTAGTCCAGAGGAATTCATCACGATGATGAACAGAACTCGCTTCCATCACTAGTGATATCTATGTGCGGGTAGTTGCTATCTTTGTTTGGATACTTGTATGGGAAAATTAAAATTAGAATGACGAAGTTATATATTGTACACTCTGTATGAATGATTCCAATACTGTGATTATTTGTATTGCCTATGAATAACATTGATGTATGTTCATATCCCGGTGTGTTCTGAATAATTTCACTTTTGTACCAAATGGGCACAATGGGCAGAGCATTGTCTACCACCCGCAAGGATAACAATTGTTATACAATTGATTATTCAAAATTTGTTTTTTATAATTTAGTACAGAAACATATATCAAAGTGCTGCTAAACTGCATTTAAAGAGTTTATAGATGCATTAAATAAAAAATAAATTAAAGGGGGTTCATGTACATTCATCTCGTAGTAAAATAATATTTTAGAAAGTCGCATCTTGGTGTAAGAAGATTAAAAGGCTATAATTCTGAACCCTTTATTTTTGTTTAGAAAAACCAGGGTTTGGATTGATTATAGAAGAAAATCCCGTTCATGAATGACAGTATTAATCCTCCTTCGACCCCATTCACCTTTGTTCTTTCATGCATTCAGTATTCAATTTCAGAGCCATTGTAAGACCTGCAAGATTGCTTCGCATGGAGACATTCGGGATGACTGAAATTCAAGATGGATCTATATATCGACTCCGAAAGAAAAAGGAGGATAATAACCATGATGGTGAGATTTTAGTTTCTTTTCGTCAATACACATAGTTATGAAGGTGAAAGAAGGGGTCCTTGGAAGGAGGTCTTTTATGTTAAGTTGGATTTTAGAAATACATGATTCAAGCATAATCAAACAATTTAGTATAAAATAAAAATAAAAGAAGAGTGGAGAGTTTTAGGAATAAAAAGAATATCATTAAAAGGAATCTTAGAAGTAATTTTTTTTCAATTTCAAATAAGGCTTAATATCCTATTTTGTCCTCAGTTTTGCTCGAAAATGTCAAATTAGTCCATCCTTTAAAAAATGCGTTAATTACATCCTCACTTAATAAAATTTGCATCAATGAATTCTCTTCCGTTAAATCCGTACAAACGGCGTTAATTGAGGAAGTAGAAGAAAGAGAAAAATAATTAATGTCGTTTGTACGGATTTAACGGAAGAGATTTCATTGATGGAAATTTTATTAAGTGAGGACGTAATTGACGCATTTTTTAAAGGATGAACTAATTTGACATTTTCGAACAAAACTGGGAACAAAATAAGGTATTAAGCCTTCAAATAACTTAGTGGACCATTAAAATAATATTTTTATTCATGAACATTTTTTATTGAAAATGTTTTAAGTGAATGATTATAATTTTCAACTCTTATTGATAGGAAGCGTAGTATGTGTATTAGAGTGTAAGTTTTAATTATTCAATTTCTAATAACTTTTAGTAATTTACTGATGATAGTTTTAACCTTATATTTCTATCATCCCAATCCTTGTTCTTCAAGATCCCATAGTCATAGTCGATGTCATTTTAATTTAAAATTTTCAAAATCTTCAATATTCAATAGTTTTATAAAAAACTTTATCTTATTTTGATATTCAATTCAATAGAAAGAAAGTAATAATTAAAACAAATAAAAGTAGTAAAAAACTTGATATCAAACAATTAAATTTCACAACTTTTAACTCTTTTTTTTACTTAACTAACCGGAAGTATATTTCCTATTTCCTAGTATTGCTTTTAGCCTATATTTGTTTTACGTTGATTGGTGGAGTCGAGGATGAAACAGTGAGTCTTTCGTTAGTATCAAACGATTTGCAAAGAATTGCAAACTCATTATGATATTTACCATTTTAACCTTAATGATTTTTCACTTTTTTTTATTATGCATGGCGTGTGGTTTTATTCCTAAAGACACAGTGAACAATGGAGATTCTCTGCTCCATGCAATGATCTCGAATGTTATGGATGAGTATAATTTCATTAATTATATCTCATATTTTATTTTAACATCATTTATATCAATTACATTTTTTTAAAATTATTTTTATATTTAAAGATACAATGATAATTTTTTATTTTTATCACTTAAAATAGTTTTTTTTTAATTTATCAAACTTATCATATCATTTATAAAATTTTGTCTCATTTTTCTTTTCATAATTTTTCATTTAATTCAAACAAACAATTTCACTTTTAAATTTCTTTTTCCTCACGTCACTCAAATCCATTTTTTTCAAAATCTAAAACAAAAATATATAATAAAAATAATAAACATATCCTAAATAATAATTCATTATTAAATAAGTAATATGTGGGCGTATTTTTTATTTATAAGAAGGGAATGAAAAAATTATTTTTTTAGGCCTTAGGTGTATATATATAACGGGTTGTGAAGTTAGACGTTGTAGAAAGTGCAGAAAACGAAAGAGAATCGAAAGCATGGAAATGGCGAGAGAATCGTTTTGAATTGGGGAAGGAGAAGAATGCAGAGATCTGAAATGGAGAAGGAGTTTCTGCCATTAGATGTTATGATAAACATTCTGAAGAGGGTTCCGGTGAAATCCCTAATCAGATTCAAATGCGTCTCAAAAGAGTGGTTAAAGATCTTAGAAAGAAGCCCTTTCTTCACCAAACAGCAGCTGGAACACTCCGCCGCCAACAACGCCCTTCTCCTCCTCCAACGCATCCATCGACAGCCGCGACCCGAACCCTTCTCCACCTGCATCATCGGACCCCACCACGACCTCATCCACGAATCCCATCTCTCCCACATCGTTTCCCCCACCGCCAAGATCCTCGCATCCTGCAACGGCCTCCTCTGCCTCCGCCACAACACCGCCCTCTCCATCCTCAACCCGGCCACCCGTCAAATCAGACAGGTTCCCATCGCAAACCTTTTGGCCTTCAACTACGTCGGATTCGGGTTCAGCCCCCTCGCCGACGATTACAAGATCGTCCGAATCTCCATGTGCGTCTTCGCCCCGGACGACCAGGTGGTCGTTCTCGACAACGTTAGGGTTGATCGGGTCGAGGTCTATTCGTTAGCCTCCGGCTCCTGGAGGGAAATCGACGCCGCCAAGTTACAACCTTTGTGTATCGTCTCTAGTTCCGTGGCCATCACTGGAACTATATTTTGGCTTGCCACCATGACTTCTGCTTCTAACACCGATTCTGAATTTGTGGTGTCATTTGACGTCGGCAGGGATTTGTTTACTTTGGTGAATGGCCCTCCGATTCCACATTCGCCCTCTCATCCCTACAACAACAACGTTCTTGCGGTTTGCAACGATAAACTTGCCATGTTTCGGCACTACATTGTTGGGGCCTTTGAGTCTTGTTCGTTTGATTTGTGGGTGTTGGAAGATTTTCATGGTCATTATGATAATAATACATGCGATGTTTCTGCGGAGAGTTGGGTGAAGATGTACAGTGTGGGGCCATTTTCGAGGATTGTGTATCCTTTAAGCCTTTGGGGAGATGAAATTGTGTGCCGGGAAGAGTTGTCTGGACAGGAGAACGATTTGAGAACAGTTGAAACTGTTTTGGCTCTCTTCAATCCTCTGAGTAAGCAGCTCAAGAAACTCCCTTCTCATAAAGACGAGTTTTTCTATGTTCCCTTCACCTATTCTGAGAGTCTTGTTCCAGTTTCAAACCTTCTTCACCATTAACAGTAATGTACATCTTTCATTTCGGTCTTTCTTCCCATAGATTCTATCTCATACATACCATCATGATCATTTAATAAAGGGCAAATACAAAACAAAACTTAATATTTCACGAAAACTACAAATTTCATTTAAATTTTATTTGGGGAAGAAAAATTTATATTCTTACTCTCTTAAATACAACATAGTTTGAACTTTTTACATAGATAGCACAGTTTTACATTTTGTTTTTCCAAAATAATAATACAATGTTGCTTTTATCTTCAGAGATAGCATGTTTTTACTATAATTCGGTTTTCGAAGACCAAATCTAGAATATAGTTTTGACATATGTTTTTAACAGAAACATTAAAAACATGTTCAAAATTCATGAATCGAATTAAAAACTAACATAATAGTAATTCATAAGAAACATTGAATGCTTTGGATAGCTTTCTCCCCATGCATTCACAATGTATTGTTTAATTCATCAAATTCTTTGGCACCATGATAGATCAATTTCCTCTTTAACTCCTAATTAATGATTAAGAAATATGTAACACCTAATGAATAAGTATGTCCTGACAAAACAGATTCAAGAAACTCTTTCAAAGAGACAGAGCATTTTAAACATTCAAACAAAATCCATTCCCATTTCCCTTCACACAAATCTTATTTACGCATCTTTATTTTGGAAGTAGCAATTTTATATATAACTTTTATTTATTTTATTATAATAATAAAAATATGTAAATTATGTCTTGTTTTTTTATCTGAAGTTTAGAATTATATCAAGATATAATTGATTACATTATAAAACAATATATTATATTTTCATAATGCATTATGTGTTATTTCTTTTGTAAATTTGTACTCTTATGTAAATTTAATAATTATCGGTCATGAATTTTTATTTTTTCTCTCTTTTACGTCTACAAATTAAAACAGACCATAAATTATTTTAAGGATCAGATGGTAAAACAGGAACATACAGCAAAACATTATAGATCTTTTGCTTTAATAAGATACTGTACAATACATAGCAGACTTAGAACGTTGATCATGTCACTATATTGAACTCATCTCATCTACATACAAACTTTACAACTCATAAATTTCATGTTCTTTAACAGCACATTATACTTCTCAGCGCAGATCATGGCTTAGTACAACAATTTATGCAGGCTAGCATACGACTTTTCCCCTGCATCACAAAAACCAACAACCTCATGTCAATGTTCTGCTGTTATTGAAAATCTCATCACAAAAATAAACACCAAAACGAGTGTAGCATTTGAAAATCCACATTTGAAAAAAGAAAATAGTTTCACCATGACTTCATGACGCTGACCATGACTATGTAAATGATGAAAATGAAAATGACGATGGTGATGATGATGTCTAGAATTACTGCTACTGGAAAAGGCTTCTTCATTCTCAAGATTTATAGATTTAATTTCAGTTATATTAGTCTTTTGATGTTTTTTGGTTGCTCGAGCTTGGTTGAACACCACTGAATAGTCATAAGCTCCTTCATTTTGGTCCCACCCTCCAAATTGAGGCACGGACATCACAGTTGTGTTCTGCATAACAATATTTCTTTGTTATTCTTTCATTTCTTTTGCATGCAAAATGCAGAAACAAAAACAGATGTTATGAACAAAAAGCTCTACCTTTTGTTCCATGGCGAGCGAGGGAGGGACCTGGAAAACTGAGCTCATACTTCTAAATACCTTTTCAAAATATAAGGTGAGGGTTTGAAGATGTTCTTATGCTAAAATTATCAACCTTCAAAAATCTCTGTCATTAGAGTAAAAGTAGGACAAATAAATATGCTTCTCCATCCACTGGTTACATATTTATGCAAATTACAACATTATTATTTCCAATTATTAAGGAATCAAATTATTATTTTCTATAAATGAAAAGCATTCAGTTTCTCCAATGAGTCATGATGATTATGTTAAAATAGTAAGATATTTGTAATTGTATGATAAAAGACGAACTACAGTTATACGAAAAAATGTCAGGGTTTGGAATTATTCTAGTACAGGTTAATTGGAGAACTGATATCTACATAAATAGTAATTTTAAAAATAATATGATAAAAAAATGACCCATGAAAAGTGGAAACGTTGAATCACAGTCATATATTTTGTTGTTTCAGTCCATGAAAAGGCAAGTAACTATTGTCACTTTGTATTTACTTTATTTATTTTTATTTCTGTGATGAAAGCTTAGTTTAGTAGGAATAAAAATTATTTTCTAGAGAAACTCTTTTTCTATCAGTTTTATATACTTCTTCCTCTGTTTTTAGTTTGTAAATTACACAATTTTTTTTTAAATTATTAAATATCAACCTAGTAGATTAATGAGAACAATATTTTGGTACATAACATTTTCTCAAGTGTAACTCCAAAAATATAGTATGATATAAATGACTGAATATCATTTGGGGTATCTTGTTTTCAATCAATTTTTATAATTGTTGAAAGAGGGAAATCATTAAAAAATAAATAAAATCTATTTAATAAAATTATATAGTTAGATTCTGAAAAGGTCAAAATTAAAATATTAATTATAGTAAAGTTTATTTTTTATTTTTCACCTTGGAACTTCACATTTATCTCTTATCGTGAGAATTTAAATCGCGTTTCCTAAAGATGAGAAAATAAGAGCCCATAACTGATCTAACATCTCATGTAAGCTAATTAATTCTATGAAGATGATGTATATCAAATACTAAAATGGAGATCGGAGTAGTTTTAATTAGAAACTTTTGGACCAACTTGAAGCTATATACGAAATGAAAGAGAATCGACGTGGCAACTGAGCAGTGACCCACGTTGTTGTTGGCTGAGACAGCGACGCAGCCGTTTTCTGAAATACAAATGAAGATGAGGTCGAAGGAATGGAGGAAGAAGCATTTGATTCAACAGAGTAATCCCCATAGCCATGAGATTCACGTTTCAACTCCTTCGTCTCCTCTCTCTTACTCTGACCTTCTTCATCGCCCTTTCTTCTTCGATTTCACAATCTAACCAGGTCTCTCTTCTCTGTTGACTTTCACTCTTTTCGTTCTACATTTTTCAACGTTTACCAATTCAATTATTTGCGTAATTACTTCTTGGGTGTCTTTATTACTGTAGCACTGAACCGGTCGAGATTTTCGTTTTCGTTTTTTAATGATTCGTTGATTCAGTTTTGTGATGCTGGAGCTGGAGCTCCGTCATCGAAGCTCTTGATCAAGGGAGGTACCGTTGTCAATGCTCACCACCAACAGGTTGCCGATGTTTATATCGAAGATGGCATCATCGTTGCCATCAAACCCACTATTACGGTATATTTTCTCATTCTACTTTACGTTTCTGCTTTTCTTTGTCGAGTGTTAAACCTCTACTAGCACCTTGTGTTTCTGTTATTTTCTGTTTTCCAATGTGTGATTGATTCCACTGGCAGGTTGGAGATGAGGTGACTGTGATAGATGCCACTGGCAAGTTTGTCATGCCCGGTTGGTCCTTAAACTTTCGATCTAAAACCTACACTATAATTCGCCCCTAGTGATTTAGTGTCTACACTAAGGTAAAGAAGTCAGCTCCTGCTAGAATGAATATGATAGATATGAAGGGTCTGTAGACATAAGTTCTGGGAAAGGTACAATACAATATGTCTAGCTAGTCTTCTTGCATCTACTTTAAAGTGTTGTATAAAACAATATTTTGGTCTTGAGTTCGGTACTTTATGCACTATTGGGTGGTGCTCGTGCTCATACCCTAGGAAGTTGGAATTCAATGCATGGTAGTTAGCTCTATTAAGTTAAGAACTTCCTCCCCTCTTTCCAATTGGTGGAATTCCTACTCATGCCCTTCACTTTTACTTTTATTACTACTATTACTGCTATTATTGTTGTTGTTATCTTATACCTGAGATTCCAGGAATGTATCTTTTTGTTAATTGGCAGGGGGAATTGACCCTCACACCCACCTAGAGTTTGAGTTTATGGATACGGTAACTGTTGATGACTTCTTCAGTGGTCAGGCTGCAGCATTAGCTGGTGGGACAACAATGCACATTGACTTTGTTATACCACATAAAGGAAGTTTAACTGCTGGTTTTGAAGCCTATGAAAAGAAGGCGAAGAAAGCTTGCATGGATTATGGTTTTCATATGGCTGTTACCAAATGGGATGAAACTGTGTCAAGAGAAATGGAACTCATGGTCAAGGAGAAAGGTCATAGTTCGTTTCCTCGTCGCATTTTGATATTTTGCCTGATTATGTGGTGGCAAAAACCCTTTGGTTAAGTGTTGAAGAATTTACTTCAAGTAGTGCATCTGTGGTTTGTAATTGTAGGTATCAACTCTTTTAAGTTTTTCTTGGCGTACAAAGGAGCTCTTATGATCAATGATGAGCTTCTTCTGGAGGGATTTAAAAAGTGCAAGTCTCTTGGAGCCTTAGCTATGGTCCATGCAGAAAATGGAGATGCTGTGTACGAAGGGCAGAAAAAAATGATAGAACTTGGAATAACTGGTCCTGAGGGGCATGCTCTTTCAAGGCCTGCAGTGGTAAATCCTCATATTTGTTCTTTTATAACAGCATGGTAGAATGAAAATATTGGCATCTATGATTTCTTTTCATCTTCCTGGTCATCTTACCAACCTATTGCCTATGCTAAAATGATTTTCACTCTTCGTGTCTAAAATTTCCTTTTTCATCTTGGTATGCTTCCTGCATAGCACATGTACCTGAGCCATATTCACTGTTTTTAGCTTCGGTTATTAAAAGTTTGCTTGCTTGTATCATACTGACATGTTTCAATGTATAGTGTGATTCTTGTAATGTCTAAATATATGTCTTTGATATCCTTTCCTATTTTGACTTTGATATACCTATGTAGTTGGAAGGAGAGGCAACTGCTCGAGCTATTCGCTTAGCTGATTTTGTGAACACTCCTTTATATGTGGTTCATGTAATGAGCATTGATGCAATGGAAGAAATTGCACGGGCCCGTAAATCAGGTTCTTAATTTTAATCCTAGTAAAGTCATGCAAAATTTCCATTAATCTGTTCCAGTCACAGTGCATGGTTCATTCAAGAGAAAGTAGACAATTAACAAGACAAACAAAAAAATCCTTTTGCAGAAAAACCATTAACTTTTTGAACAACGATGTTCTATTAGATTTAAAAATAATGCAAAAAATAGAATTGTACTTGAATTTACAAATAGCTTACCTGAGAACAGTTTATAATTCCACTTTCGTCCTACACTGTAATGTTGTACTTGCTTTGTTATGAAAGTAGAAACTAAGGGGACTAAAATTGCTTAAATTTAATGAGATTTTAAACTTGAAGTTGTTAGGCCATGCTAGAAAGAAGTTGCCTCCAGCAATCAGATGACTAATAGAAGTGGAACACTATTACTCTTCATGCTCTTTTTAAAATTGTATCATGTGGACTTGTTCTCTTTTCATGCCCCCTTGTGTTTTTCTTTTTCCATCTCTTCACGATGAACTAAAGCACCTTTAATGGCCGAAACTATTTTTTTTGTGGTCATGAAAATGGATCAAATATATATACATACATCATGCTTTATCCTCATTTTCAAGTTTATATGAACTTCTTCACATTTATTTTGTTTTTACTTATCTTTCCAAACCTGAGTACACCAAACCAACACATTAAAAAAGTGAAATGGATTCTGGATCCCTTTATTTTAGTCTGTGATAGGTTTGATACAGTTTACAAAAGAAGGAAAAAAGAAGGTAGTTAGTACATTTGCAATTACATAACTGTAATAGACTATCATAAATAGTCTTATTAGGAGGTGAGCAGGCAGTTTTGGAGTATTTTGTAAAGGGAGAAGTTAGGCGAGACAGGTCCTCTCGAAAGACCTTGAAAATTGTACATGGTTGTTCATGTTATTATCACATTGGTAGAATAGTGCTGTTTGGTTTCTTAATAAACATCCAAGAATATGTCTTGGAGTTCTCTTGTAAAGTCTGGGTACCTATAAGTCTGATTCATGTGCTTCAATTGTAGCTATTTTTATTTAAGTACATAAAGAGAGTCCAACATCCGTCATGTAAGAGTGCCTCAAAACTTAAACATCACGTTAAGCTTTCTATTCTAATCTATGCAAGATTCATAACATTGCCACCTCTTTAAGAGTTTATGCTTAAAGGTGTTTGTAAAAAAAGATAGGTAGAAAAAAAAACATGGCCTCCATAAAAAACGCAGTTTTTTGTTTTTTTGTCTGCTTGTGCTTTTTTAAACAAAAAGACCCCTTATTGGTACATTTCAATCTAAGTTATTGAAGTCCTTCTCATTGACCTACTCTCAGTGCAAGCCCAATTGTATCACATTGAGTTTTCTATTCTTAGTGCGGGATTCGTAGCAGTGACTTTTTTACTTTTATTGATCACTGATTTTAGTGATTTACCTTTCTTGTTTGGTTGTTAAAATTTTTTTCCACCGTCATTTTTGTTCCACTAACTGCTTTCATGCTGCAGGACAAAGGGTAATTGGAGAGCCTGTTGCCTCTGGGTTAGTCCTTGATGAATCTTGGCTTTGGCATCCTGACTTTGAGACTGCTGCAAAGTAAGTGCCTGTACTTGTTCCTCCGTTTTTTGTTGCATTCTTTTGTTGTTTTCAGTTTTAAGAACATAAGCTGTACTCGTTCTTGTGTTTCAGGTACGTGATGAGTCCCCCTATTAGAAAGCGAGGACATGATAAGGCCCTTCAAGCCGCCCTTTCAACAGGAATATTGCAGGTTTCACATTATGATTTAGGCTAAGGTTCACTAACCAGTAAAAGTTTGAATTTGAGAAAGTAATTAGGATAGTCTCAACCATGAAATGTACACTCTGAACTCTTCACTGTTTCAGAACTCTGTATTATCTAATACCTTGAGGTCGGTTAATTCTTTTCCTGGACTGATTATTTAACCAAGGGTACCTTTTACAACTTTGCAGCTGGTAGGCACTGATCATTGTGCCTTTAATTCCACCCAGAAAGCTCTTGGAATTGATGACTTCAGGAAAATCCCTAATGGTGTAAATGGTAATCAAACGATGGATGACCCTAGATATTTCTGGCCTAAAACATCCCAGTTGATTTTGTGATATTTCCTTAATGGTGTGCTTTGCAAAATGATATTTTTTGTAGGTATTGAAGAAAGGATGCATGTGGTATGGGATACCATGGTGGTAAGATAATAAATTATCAGCGTAGCCTTCCGTTTCTTTTTAGATTGGGATGAAATAGAGGAGAGGTTAACATTCTAACAAGAATTTATTGTTAAATATCTCACAGGAATCTGGTCAAATATCTGCCATGGACTATGTCCGGTTGACGAGCACTGAATGGTATATTTTCTGTTAATCAAAGTAAAAATTAGCATCAGTTCTTATACAACAAGGAGAATTCAGAGTATTTAGTTATTTTAATGAATGATATATTTTATTTAATGAAGATGCCAAAAGTCTAACTCTTTTTATTATTTCTGCAATCATTTTAGTGCTAGAATCTTCAATATATATCCAAGAAAAGGAGCTATTCTTCCAGGATCCGATGCAGATATTATCATCCTCAATCCAAATTCAAGCTTTGAGATAACTGCAAAGTCCCACCATTCCAGACTGGACACAAATGTCTTTGAAGGAAGCAGAGGAAAGGTACTGGTTTAACTATATTATCATCCATCAAAGAGGATTGGAATTTTTCAATTACTTGGTGACTGCAAGAGTACAACACAAATCTCCTTTTGGTTTAATATGGATTTTTCATCCATATCTATTAAGTTCTTTCTCTATCCATCGACCTCTAGGCTAAGTCTCACTACTGTTCATACCATGTTCTTTTTTCCTTGTCAGTAACCTACAGCTCCATTCAACATATATACAGTGCAATGATTGAAGCCGGATTTTGTAATATCAATATTAAAAAGTTCTTCTTTTTTCAGGGGAAAATTGAAGTGACTATTGCAGGAGGAAGAGTTGTCTGGGAAAATAATGAACTGAAGGTTGCTCCTGGAACTGGGAGATATATAAAAATGTCACCCTTTAGCTATCTGTTTGATGGAATTGACAGAAGGGATGATGCTTATCTAAAGTCCCTTCAAGCTCCAGTGAAGCGAGCCAAATCCAGCTCTTAAAGGTGTGGGACAAAGACATGTGTAATATGTTGATCTAGTTTTTTGCTCAAATAAAGTAAAATGTATACATGTAGCGGAAAGTTCCCATGTCTATCACACTTCGTGTTACCCTTTCCACTCATGTAATGTACATTGCTTACTCTCTAAATCTGTTATAGAATAAGAGACAATAGTTTAAGAATAAGAACTGTAAAATATGTAACACTCAGATTAAGGTTTCTGCTGTTCAGATTTCTTTTGAACTTGTCTCATATTTAACAAGTCCTATATCCCTCGTGCCTTATTCACATGCCTTTGGCTTGAAAATCAAGGAGCGCTATGGTACGTGCTCAGATTGAAGACTATTGCAGAATAAACAATTTTTAGAACACAAAAAGGTCAGGAAGTTCGTTTCTTTCATAGTCTTGATTAACAATATTCATACTCTAATTTATTTTTCTTCGCACCATTGATATTAGTTTTTCAAGTATCCATCAAATTTTGACCGAGTTGTGTATGAGAATAATATTCCATTGCTCATTACTTACCAATACAGCAAAGGAATTAAAACACTTTACACTGATTATTTAACGACATATATGGACAACAAATTATAATCCAAAGTCAAATTTAACATTTTTACTTTCTAGTAACAAATTTATATTTTAATTTTAAGATTTTATGCATCTCTAATTATTCATTTAAATTACAATATTATTATATATTTACATTTATTAAATAACACAATAAACAAATTAATTTTTAAATATTTTCATTTTTGAACTTTATATTATAAAGAAAAGAAAACAAGTTAAAATTCCCATTCCACTGGGCATGGTAGCAGAGAAACCGATTCATTTTTCATTCCTAATAATATCTCTTGTTAAAGAAAAAATTTAGAGTTGTTATTTCAAAAGTGCAGTATGATTTTTTAGTTGATCCGGAACAAGGACACGCACCAAACCACGTTCGTTGGTGTAGCTGCTAAAAACAAACTACACAGCTGTGGCATGTGGAAGGCGTCTATTTCAACTCCTATTCAAATCAATCTTAATATTCTTTCATTAACAAAGAATATCATTGAAAAAGGTAAATCCGGGAAACCGTGCTAAACCAAAACTCCACAGAAGAAGATCATGCAGTGTCAAATCTTTTAGGTTCCTTGAAAAACCTTTATAAGTATTTATGTTACTAATGAGTGTATATAAACTAAAGAAAGAAAGGCTAACAATAATATTGAAACTAGCAACGCAAAAAGCAGAAAGAAAATTTTCATGTATGACTCAGCTCATCTGTCCTCAATGGAAGGACCTTTTCTTTCGGCCGGGAAAAAGAAAGGCCAACTGAAACCGGGAAATGTGCTATTTACTTACATGGAAATGAAAAATCAGTACAAGCCCAAAAATTTCCACCACAAAGAACCAACACCTCCCCAGATGATACCATTAATGACAGCCATGATGAACCCCATTTTGAAGATATCCGGAAGGTCTACATAACCAGCTGTTGAAACAAAAAGAATTGTAATCAGTCATATCAGCCACCATGCTAAGCTTCAACATAACTTACATTCATAATAAAAGGGGGGGAAAGGATAAAGATGTGGTTTTCCTTAACAAATAAGCCTTTTGGTCACCAATTGCAACTAGAATCAGCAGAACAAGAATAAAAATATTCACCTACAATGTTTCCTTTAGAAGGTTTTCAAAAATTACAGTAATTTTTCTTTTCAACCATTACACCATTGAACAAACAGCAGTCTCAAGATTGAGAAGACAGAAATAAAGTGTTTGAACAACCAAACTTGTAAGTATTCTGAGAGAAGGGTACTGAATAAACACATGCCAAAGCTAAGCAGGAAAGAACAGTAGAAAAAACAGAAATTAGATGACATTATAGAGGGAGACAAACCTCCATAGTATACAGCAGCCTGGCCACTACTATAGTGTGTTATTGCACCAAAAAGATTTGTATTGTAACCTAAAGCAAGTGCTGCCAGAATGCCAGGAACACCGGCTGCCCTATGCATGGCAAGAAAAGCAGAGTATAAAGCCCCCACATGTCCAGTCTGACTAGCGAAAAGGTAGTGGATGAAGAAATAAGCTGCCTGAAGAACAGCTAGTGCGGCTGGCCAGCTCAAAGAGAACGACCGAAGGTTGTTGGCCACACAGTCAGACATCCAGTTCACAATTCCAAGGTTTGTCAACTGGCTTGCCATACCGACCAAAATGGCAAACCAAGCTAAGGTATCCCATGCCGATTTCTCATCCAAGCAGTCATTCCAGTTAAGAACTCCTGTTAGGAGAAGTATTGATAAACCGATCATTGCAGCTACAGTACTTGCTATGCCAATAGTGTCTCTGCAGGACCAAAAATACATGGATGGTACAGAATTCAACGATGAGAAATTGTGAGAAAAACAACAATTTGTATTGCTACACAGACAGGTATAACTAGTGGACTATTGGATAGTCATTAACAGAAGGTGTAATACTCGTAAGCATAGTTGAGTTTGTGAGAAAACTCACATTATTATCATAAGTTCTTATGTTATGCATACAAAATAATTCCTAAGATTGCATCCATAATAAGCCAGAGAGTATAAACTTGGTGACCAGAACATTGACGAAAATTAGAAAGTACTAATTAAAAAAACTGGTTATCCACCCAAGAGGCCAACAAACTTAAGAAATCTGTTAAAAAAGATGCATCCATACACATACATAGATGTGTAGAAATAATAGTAGGCAGGTGACATACCCAAAGATCCACAAAGACACTGCAAGAAGCATTGTGAGAACCATAATCCATTCATTTTTTGTGACAGGGCCCATACTTTCCAGTTTCTTGGCAGCCAGGGCAGGAGCCTCTGGAGTGTCCTTGATTTCGGGGGGATAGAGCTTGTACAAAATCAATGGTGTGAGAAGAAGACAAACAAGTGCGGGTAAACTAGCTGCCTTAAACCAAGTGACCCAAGGGTTTGGAACTATCACCCCAAGCTCCTCTGCTAATTTGATACACAGCAGATTTTGAGCTGCAGCAGTTAGGAAAAGAGCACTAGAGTTACCAGCAGACTGTCATAGGTCAAAGAGGCAATGCACAAGTCACTTTATCATCACATGATAACAATTTGTAAGAAGAGACAGGACACATAAAGAAAATTCAGTAACATCAGAATAAACGCAGACAAGTTGCTTCACAATTTGAAAACACCCTGCAAATCTTATAAAATCTGTGTCTAATGATTTTTCTCGCATAAATTTCCAGATATTCTGCAGACCGCAAGCAATCAAATATCCAAATTTTTCGGTCACACTATATACCAATCTAGCAAAATCAATCAGGCATTAGGTGAAAACAAATCCTCCTACCTCTCCTTGCATGTCTTTTTCCTTCGATATATTATAGTGTTTTAATAGGTATACACTGTTCTTGTAATAAATTAACACTACCAATCAATTAGAAATCATGTTTGCGGTAACTTTTGAAATAGTCATTATCAAAGTCAATTGACTTATCATTCACGATATTTTTTAAATGAACGACTGTGTAAAAACATTTCACACTCTTCCATGCATTATTTTTTTCGTGTATACTAGCTTTGGGACCAGAATGTCAGGCGTAATTATAATTATACATAAGATAGAACATGCAAATGAGAAAAGGAAAACCTGAAATTGGTTCTGAACGAGGTAAGCCCCGAGTTTCTTAGCCGAGGGAGAGTCGGGTTCACTGCCAGCGGAGAGTGAGAGTGACTTGATAATGGGCAAGAAAACCCCACCAGCCCTGGCGGTGGTGCTAGGCATTGCAGGAGCAATCAGAACTTCACTGAAAGTGAGCCCATAAGAGAGGCCCAGAGTGCTCTTTCCCATCCACTTCACGAAGTAGGTGGCAATCCTATCTCCGAGTCCGGTCTTCACGAATCCACGAGCAAAGAAGAAGGAAATGACAATGAGCCAGATCACCTCATTGGTGAAGGCGCCGAAGGCTGCTGAGAAAGTGAGAGTCTTGGTGACGACGGTTGCCGTGAGGCCCAGAAAGGCCCATGCACCGACGGGGAGCGGGCTGAGAACGAGGCCCGCGATTGTGGAGAGGAAAATGGAGAGGAGTTGCCAGGCCTCGGGGGTGACTTCCACCGGTTTGGGGACGAAGAAGCGAACAATGAGGCCTATGCCTACGGAGATCACAAAAGGCAAGGGCTTTGCACCCTGAAGAGGTGTCGGTGTTGGTGATGAGGACTTTGAAGGTGGAGGAGGCGATGAAGAAGCTTGAATTGGGTAATGGGGTTTCGAAAAGGGGTTGAATTTAAAGGCTTTGGGTTTGGAAGGGAAGGAGAAGGGTTGGGAGATGATGATGGGTGATCGGAGAGCTGACGGAGTGGCGTGAGAGAATTGGGATCTGGAGATGACGGAGCGAGGACGATGACGGAGTTGGGAGAAGCGAGAGAAGGAGGTTGAGGTTGATGGTGAGAGAGAATGCAGAGCAAAGCTCTCCATTGGAATGAACGAGTGATGCTGCTGACGCTTCCTTTGGTCCTGAACTTTTGTTTCTGTGGTTTTGTTTGTGGTTCGCGTAAAGAGATTTAGTTCGGTATTTACAATGATGTGTGAGAAGAAACCAATGTTCTATGTGAGGTGGGAAATCGTAGGACACTTGCTAACCTCTTTTCCTATGATGCTCTGTTTTTTCTTCACTTTCTTTTATCTTTTTATATTCCACTTGTATTTTCTCCCCTTTCTTCTCTTCTCCTTTGCCCTATCGTTTTCTGCTATTTTATTACAGACAAACCACTGGAATCACTTTCCTATTCTTTTCCCCCTCTCATTTTTTCAACCTGAAAATGGCAAACTATCAATTTCATCAGATTTTGGAATCCATTTTCCTTCCAATTCTAACTTCCAAAAGAATTTTAAATTTATAATCAGTTTTAAGTTTCTACGACATTAGTTTCTAAGATCGTTAAAGTGTTTTAAATTTATTGTTATATGATAGTGAGACTATGAGATATTGATTATAATAGCGTACTAGGTGTTGGCGACAATAACACTATTCATCATTGTAGTTAATGGGGACAATAATGAAAGATAATAAAACATTTTTTAAACTAGAAACAAATATGTAATTTTCTTTTTTATTTTTCAAAATGAATATAAAAAAGCTTTAAAATTGAGAAGAATAAAACATTGGGACGTTTTTTTTTAATTACATTTGAAAATTGAAAACTACAGCCACATGAAAAGGCCGATTTTTTTTCTTGATTTTCGTTATATTGTTGCTCAATGATATCAGTTTATAAACAAAACCCTAACATTTGATGAATTTGTTTCTCTAAAATTTCCAAACTTGAGTTTTAATCTCTCTAGAAAAAATGTTTATTTTATCATTTAGATATTGGAATAAATCACATTTAGTTTTTTAAAGTTTTAAAAACACTTTGTACCTACAATATGACACTTTTGGACAAAATATGTGCATTATAGAATTAAAGCGAAAAAAAAAGACAATTTTTACCAAAAAAAGAGAATCAAACATAAAAATACTAGAAAGTCAAAAAATATATGTATTCTTATATACAATAAAGGCGCAGATTTTGATCATACATTAAAATAAAACTTCAGAGTTACGTGATGTTTTAAATCATCACATGACATTTTGTGATTTTTATCCTTTAATAGAGGATTCAATTATGATTAATCATGATTTAAGTTTTGTTTTATGTTTAGTTAAATGTTAATTGGTTTCTCGATCATATGGACTGAGAGGATGTAATAGTATTCATGGGGTTAAGATATATTTATGTTGAGATTTTTTGGGTTAGTGAAATAGGTTGGAATAGGTTTATATGTTCAGAGGTTGAATTATTGAGGTATTAAATTGTCAGATAATAAATTAAAGAATCAAGTGATCGAGATTGTATAAAAAATGTAGATTTATTTATTTATCTTACCTCATGTAACATCAAACCCATAACCTTAGAGTGACCTGTATAGAAATTATTTATTTTTTAATTTTGTTATTTTAAATTAACAAGTAATTTAACAAACTGAATTTTATGTTAAGAAACCAAGTAATCATATAATACAAATAGTATTTCAAAAAATAGAACTATTAGAATAAAAAAATAGAAAAATAATGTTTTATTAATATATATATATATATATATATATATATATATATATATATATATATATATATATATATATATATATATATATATATATATGAGTAAATTGGCTTCAGGTGCAATAACTTACCGTGAACAATTTCTTTTAATTGACTGATGAAAATACTTAAGTCTTTATAAGTAAATTATTAATATATATTTTGGTATAAATTATATCTGTTCCCTTTTCACTAATATTTATTTAATAACTATTTCAGTATAACTATTATGTTTTAAATGGAGTGTCGAGATTATTTAACTAATAAGGGAATTTAGTGACTTTTTTAGTAAATCATTAAAATATATTCTACGTGTTCTCTCTTATCTTAACTAATATGAACTCAAAAATATTTTTAATAATAAAAAAAGAGCAGTGTGAAAATGTCTTTAATCATAAATGGACACTCCACAGAAAAATTAATTTTTATAAAGATATATTTAAGTTCAATTAGAATAATTATAAAGTAAATATATTTCTGTTATAATTTTGACAGTACTTTTAAAAACACTGAACAAATGTATCAACCCTAAAACACAGTACTTTTAAAATATAGAATGAATGGAGTCAAAATAAACTTATTAAGTGATCTTGTCATACAGGTTTAAATTAAATTGTTGATTTTATCAATTATAATTATTTAGTTTGTAAAAACAACATTTTTAGTGTATAAATATATTCTGAAACTCATTTTTTATCAATTTATGATAATTTTTGTCTAAAATATTAAAATTAATAAATTTATGGTATTTTTTTTAAGTTGGATAAATAGTTTTAAGACTAATATTTTATCTCAAATATTTCAAACTGTATAAATAGTTTAAACATTTACTTGAAATTTTTGAAAAGTATTTTATATGCCAAGACATAATTAAATTAAAAAAAACGTTTGTATTTACTTTTAATGTTTAAAAAACTAAAATATATTAAAATTTAAAATACAAAAAGTTTCAATTTTATATAAAAAAAAATTAAAATTAAAAAATACATTTAACTCATAAAGTATAAATGCAAATATCCATTAGTTTTCATAACGCAAGTAAGAAATGATAGAATTATATAACCTAAAATATTAAAATAATTGAATGACTAGTATCCGATTATCCTTCATTAGCTTTGCAAAAATAATATATAAACTAAATAAATATTCCGATACACTAAAATAATCCCATAAAACATTTGTAAGCCCTCTAGTTTTCTTTTTCTTAAGTCTTTCCAAGGTTTTGTTCACTTGAATGGATTTGGAGGAGAGTAATTGAGGAAATTTGAGAGGATTTGAAGGTAATTATTATTTTTTTTTTGTTTATTTGAGTGGATTTAGAGACAAGTGATAGTGGATTTGGAAGTAAATTTTTTTAATTTGTCACATCAATCAAATCCTAATAATTCTTACAAACTTTACTTTTAAATTCACTCTGACTTACTTCTAAATTCATTTAAATAAACAACAACAAAAATTTTATCTTCAAATTCTTTCAGATCTTTTAATCACTCTCCTCCAAATCTATTAAAGTGAACAAAACCTTAAATAAACTTAAAAAAAAAGGAAAACTAGAGGGCATTATTTATCGGAAAATTTATTTAGTTTATATATTACTTTTGAAAAACTAATCGAGATAATCGGATACTCGTCATTCAATTATTTTAATATTTTAGGTTATATAATTCTACCTTTGTTACTTGTCATTACGAGACGTGACAAGTTGTATATAATATTTTTATAAGAATTATGGTTAAAAAATAACTCTTAAGCTATACTTTCCTTGTATATAATTGAAGAATTACAAGTGTTTTTAATAATTGTGATTCAATTGTTTTTTACTGTCTAATTGTGTCCTATTTAGGTTATTATAATCCTATTTATGCAAATTATAATATGTACAAGTGAAGAGATATGACAAATAAAATACTATTCATTTCAACAAAAACATAAATTAAGAATATTCGAATGTTATGAATACATAGTCAACCCCTAAGCAGTGCTTTTAACTAACTTGAAACTAAATGGAACCAATCCTTTTTAGTAAAAGGCAATTCAATAACATATAAAATGTTAAAAGTTGTTGTTTTGATTAGGATTTGAACAAGTGACAGTTAATCATTGGTTGTCGAAACTGGACGGTTTACGTGCAATGGTGGCTGAACTGTATGAAACTGGACGGTTTTGAATAGAGGAATAGTCAAGGGTCAAAGTGATACCACTTATTAGAATCCTAAAAAGCTCTACATTCAATGGATAAAAACATCAACCCCATCGATTCCATTTTTAAACGCTTACTCCCAACGCACCACTAAATGCAAAAATCATGTTTTTTTTTTTACGAAAAGACATGAACACTAAAATTTAATATTAATTAGGGAAAGGACAACTGCAAATAATTATTAATATTATGGGTTGTTCATGTATTATGAAAGATGAGCATGGGCAAATAAATAAATAAATATATATACATATATACATATATATACATATATACATATATATATATATATATATATGTGTGTGTGTGTGTGATTATTAAAGAGAAGGGTGGAGGAAGAAAGGAGGGTGAAGGGGTTTTTCTGAGAGAGCTTCGAGGTTGGTTCGCTGGTGCAGTTCCAACTCCAAGTCCACGCTGCATTTCTTTCTCTTCTTGTCTCTTCTTATACGCAATATATAAATTCAATTCCAGGCACCGTCTCATTCTTAGTTCAATTCAAAATCCTTCATTCTGCTTCAACCAAACAATGGCTTCTTTCAATCTCTCTTATTCTTCCTCACCAGCCCTCTCATGTCCCCGGTGAGTTTTCTTTATCCGAATACTTCATGCTCTGTATTTCATTCTTTTTTTCTGCATTCCTAACGTTTTCTGCTTCTTTGCTGCATGTGTCTGTTTATTTTCGATAAACTCTTGCATTCTAAATTCTGAACACAATCTTGATTTTTCTTTTAAAGTCTATTTTTTAGTTTGTGGGGGTACCGTGCTGCATCTTCGTTTATTTGATCCATCCCCAGAAGCCTTTTGCATATACGATGTTTCTTTGATCCACAATTCGATTCAAGATCCCTCTTTTTGTGGTGATTTTTTTATGGGACACGTGATTTAGTCCCTTTATAAAACCATGAGGTGACGCTTAATAGTTCTATTATGCTAACTGGAAAAATTAATAGAATTTTCTTTCTTCTTGTGTGAGACAGTTTTGAATTTGGAGTTTAAAATGCGTTATGGATCGCTTCTGAGCTCTGTTTTTTTGGTTCTAATTGAATCTCGGTCAAATTATGTATGACCACTTTATTTGTGCATTTGTCCTGCCTCATTGTATCGAAAGTGTTTGTCTTTTGTGTCTTCTAAGCTTTATGCTGAAGCATTTTACCTGCATAGACCATAAATCTGTTCATCCTGGCCCGGTGTTAAACTTTGGAATTCAGTATTCGCCCTCTTTTGTTTTTATCTTTGGATGTCATTATTGTTAAGTTAACTTTGATCTGTTTTTGCATTCAATGCAGGGCAAGCAAACACTTCAAATTGTTCAATGATGTGCCTTTTGTCCGAATGAATTCTAAATTTCCCTCAAGCGATATTGCTGTTAGTAGAATTAAAGCTGGAGGAGGAGACCTACTTTCCTATCCAAAGAGCAATGACATTGTGATAGGCAAAAATCTGGTTGGAGATGAATCTGTTCGAATTGATGTACAATATAATGGAACATCAACTGTAGACACAGGGATAACAAGCAATGTTTTCTCTGTTGATGGTGATGAATTCGATCTGGACAGCCCAACAGCAGGTTTTGCTTCCATCCCCGAGGCCATTGAAGACATTCGGCAGGGAAAGGTTGTTACTCTCTCTCAATAATATTGTTTGCTCCCCTGTTTTTTAATTAGCCCATAAGAGGTGTGTAGTGCTGAAGTTCTTCTGTTCAAGTATCATGATAGATTACTGTTATTAACGGATATATCTGTTCTTGATGCAGATGGTAGTGGTCGTCGACGATGAGGATCGAGAAAATGAAGGAGACTTGATAATGGCAGCACAGTTGGCAACACCCGAGGCAATGGCCTTTATTGTGAAACATGGAACTGGGATAGTTTGTGTAAGCATGAAAGAGGAAGATTTAGATAGATTGGAACTTCCTTTGATGGTAAACAGTAAGGATAATGATGAGAAGCTTCGTACGGCATTCACTGTGACAGTGGTATGTAGTACTTTTCTTCCCTGCATCTTACATGCGGAGTTAGTACAATATCTTTCTGAAAGTCTTCATTGTTATTGATCTGCCCTTATATAATTGTGATTCTCTTGGTCTAGACCAGCTTATAGATCAAACGTTTGTCTTGATATATGCAAACCACACATTACCTTCTGTATAGAAGAATCAATAATTTGAGAGAATACCAGACAAGTCTCTTAGAAAAAAGGGGGAAATGCTATATGGTGGAAACTAGAAAATGAAATACCTCAAATGATAAACATTTGAATGACAACTTTGTATTGCTATCCAACTATATATGGTGGAGATATTTCTCTTTTGAACTAAGTGCTGTGATTTTCCCTTCTCACAGTAAGGGTTTTCCATCCTGAATTGTGTCTTTCATTTATTGTTTTTCATCTTACTGTCTATTTTAAGTCACATAAGGGAGGAAATATCCTTGAGTTCCTTTGTCATCGTCTTGAATCATCTGATATACTCAGATAGACCTGTGTTTCCCAAAAATTTTGATACATTTCAATAATTTAATGTCCGTGTGTAGGATGCTAAACATGGTACCAGCACCGGTGTGTCAGCTCAAGATAGGGCAACAACAGTCTTAGCCCTTGCATCTAGAGATTCTACTCCAGGTGATTTCAACCGCCCAGGCCATATTTTCCCACTAAAATACAGGGAAGGTGGTGTCTTGAAGAGAGCTGGACACACAGAAGCTTCGGTTGATCTTGCTGTACTTGCTGGCATGGATCCAGTGGCAGTTCTGTGTGAGATTGTAGATGACGATGGGTCCATGGCCAGACTGCCAAAACTTCGCCAGTTCGCAGAGCGTGAAAATTTGAAAGTCGTATCTATCGCTGACTTAATAAGGTATTTAGTAACATTTCGTGGATTATGTAATATAGTTCATTGTTTACATATTTATGTTTAGACCCTGCTTTCTACAGAAGATACTATAATTCATATCTGTTAGGTTGTCTTAAATTGAACTACTTGGATTCTGTGGAACTTCTTGTCTTTTGAGGATACTCACTCAAACAACCTTGTGAGGTGTTTTTTAGTGAAATTTTCACTGATATAATAGCAAGCGATTATAACACTTCCCATTTGGCAGATATAGAAGAAAAAGGGATAAGCTGGTGGATCGCGCTTCTGCTGCACGGATACCTACAATGTGGGGACCATTCACAGCGTACTGTTACAGGTCCCTTTTGGACGGAATAGAGCATATTGCAATGGTTAAGGTGAGCATTTGTTGTTGTTATATACGTGTTAGAATCTACCTAGGTGGTTCTGAGAGTTTTATTATTTAACAGGGTGAGATTGGAGATGGAGAAGATGTCGTTGTGAGGGTACACTCGGAGTGTCTAACCGGAGACATATTTGGATCTGCGAGATGCGACTGCGGAAATCAGCTTGCACTCTCAATGCAACAGATTGAAGCTGCTGGTAGAGGTGTGCTGGTATATCTCCGTGGACACGAAGGACGGGGTATTGGATTGGGCCACAAGCTTCGTGCTTATAACCTACAGGATGACGGACGTGATACAGTAGAAGCCAACGAGGAGTTAGGATTGCCTGTTGACTCCAGGGAATACGGCATTGGCGCTCAGGTATCAATCACATCACGACCACCCCGAATGATGTTTTTCTATGGTTGTGAAAGTTAACTGAACTGAGTTTTGTATTCTGAACTTGCAGATATTAAGGGACTTGGGTGTTAGATCTATGAAGCTGATGACCAACAATCCAGCAAAATATGTCGGGCTCAAAGGTTACGGTTTGACAGTTTCGGGTAGGATCCCAATATTATCTCTCATTACTTCAGAGAACAAGAGATATTTAGAGACCAAACGTATGAAAATGGGTCATATATATGGCATGGAAAGTGGAAACAAGGTTGATGATGACTCTAGTACTGTTACTGCCCCATAGAAACATATTATTCATTTCTCTGATATTACCTTTACCAGAGACAGACATTCTTCGTCTTCAAACATTTAAACATAGTTTCTTTCTTCATTCTTTTTATGCAACAATTCATTTACAGTTACCTCTGTAATTTGATAAAGAAGTCATGATTTGTAGCTCTACTGTGTTGTATAGATAAATTCCTTTCCTACCTTTTTCCCATTTATGTTTGACGATCCTTTTAGTACTGTTGGACTGTGTGTTTCGTTTACGCCTTTGAATTGACTCGGTGTTCGGAAGGGAGAGAAAGTCGAATGTGAGAGTTAACAAAATTGAATTCTTCAAAGAATAATAATTTTATCTAAATAAAAAACAATATTTGATAGGTAAGTTGTACCCATCATATAAGAAAATATTTACGTGAATTAACTTATATAGGAAATATTTATAAGAAGTCCCTGATTTTAAATATTAAAGTATTCGTTTATTTGTTTAATTTATCTAAATTTATTACGCAAAACCATGTTTTTTTAATAGACTCAGGTTTTAATGTTTTTAATATTCAGATTATTGATATGTAAATAACTTAAAGTAATCAATACATTTATAAAATGAGAAATACAAAAAATAATTTTAAATAGTGAATAGGATATAAATGATTACTAATCACAATAGTTTTTTACACTTCATGCACTAAATAAAATAAATTATACAAATAGCTTTAGATTGAAAAATTATGATTAAATTATTTTAATATAATACATGTTCGATTAAACGTACAAGTTTAAACTTTTCAAATATTACATTTATTTTACAAAGACTGAATTTAACAGCTTATTGATTAGAGTTTTTTTGTGAAATATAATTGACATTATAATAATTAAAATAAAAAATTGGGTAAATATTTTAATTTTTTTAGGTAATACTATTTTGGATTAAAACCATTCTAATTCTATCCTAATTGATCATGTGGTGGATATAACTTTCTGCAACTTATCACTTTTTAATAAGATTAATTTACTCATTAAATGGAAATAATTGCACTTAATTATGTAAGTTTTATCTAACAATAACTATTACCTCTGAGTTTAAAAAACTATTTAATTATTCTTTTTCATAAATATATTTTTTATCTGTATTTAAATAAAAATGGCATACACATCTACATATGTTTACACTACAATTCTGCTTATACTAGTCTACAAAAAGTAAAACAAAAATATAAAATAACAAAACAGATCACATGAAGTGATGTAAAAGTGATTATTTTAATAATTTTTAAACATAAATTTAGAATTTCACATTTATTCCTATTGCAGATATAAAGGAAACTACTAGTCTTAAATATGACAGCTAGCTGTTTAACCTTTGGAAACCTAACACATTGAGTGAGCTAGTCAAATTGTGCACTACTTTCCAAACCTTTCACGAAACATTCTTTCTAATAATATTGTTGGTTCAAACGCGCTTATTTGACCTGTACAGCGTTTGCCAACTCCACGCGCTGTGAAACATAAAGTATTTCCTTCACCGCAACGGCTATTTCTTTTATTCATGTTTCGACCGTTGTCACATCTCTTTAATCCAACGGTAACATATATTTAGTAAACACATGTACGTTCCAGATTTCTTGACAGCTGTATCACTTCACCACGTCAAAAAAACCCTTTACCTTCTTCACGCGTTACTTATTTCCTATAAATACCTTCTTACTTTAGCTCTTTTCCTTCACACATCTCAACCAACACATAACTTCTTCTCTTTCCCTTCATTCATACTCAATATTCATTCTTCTTTAACCTTCTACTCACTCAACAATGGCTCGTTCCTTAGCTGTTATGTTGCTTGCTGCATTGCTGATCAGCTCTACAATGGCTCAGTCTCCGGCTTCTTCGCCGGCATTGTCACCGTCCAACACTCCCGTTGCCACTCCACCGACCAACACTCCCGTTGCCACTCCACCGAGGAGAGCGTTGTCACCGGCTCTGTCTCCGTCTCCTGTCGCGGTTGCACCGTCGTCTGATTCACCTGCCACCGGAACATCTCCTCCTGCTCCACCTACGTCTCCTTCTGAGTCCCCAAATGTCGCTCCCATCCCTCCTCCCTCCTCAATATCGGGCCCACCGGCTGAAGCACCAGGACCAGCTACAAACGGTGCCGTTTTGAACAGACTCGCCAGATCTGCTGTGGTCCTCGCCATCGCTGCGGCTGTGCTCGTGTAGAAGATATTTTATGCTGTTTTATTGTTTATCCTATTAATTTTTCTCATTTTTTAGGAATACCGAGTCTTGAACTCCAGTACTTCTTTCTTTTTGGTTTTTAGAGATTGCTCTGGTGTCATGGTGATTCATTCATTTGATTATTTTGTACATTTTATTACTATTTATTATTGTTATTATCCTTACAATTTATAATATACGCAGCTTTATAGTTTAACATAATCTCTTCATATTATCTATTATGTTCCCAAAGTTCAATTCAACCAAGTCTTTTTTTAATCCCTGACACCGTCTTTGAACAAGAAAACATTTCACTGTTTCAAGAAATTTAAATTTTAAATCTATTAAATTAGAATTGTTTAATTTTTTTAAGTAGACTTAAATTTAACACACTTGTAAACATCAATGAAAAACCTTACAAACCATAATTTTAATGGAGACTGATTCTTGAAATGGGAAATACTCACTTGATCTATAATAAGTTGTTATTTTTCAGATAACATCCTAACTTAAAAACAATATCAATTATAATTTTTTTTTATGTACTTATTATATTTTAAATTTTAAGATAGATTCAAACAACTTTTTTATTTGAAACGTAAATTTTAAGTTTTTGTTCAAATCTATATCTATTCAACAAATTTCCATTGTAGAATCACAAATTAAATGATGTTTCGTCTAACAAATTCAAATAAAGCGTTTTTATCCTATTTGATTTTTTTTTTCCTGAATTATATTCTACATTTTGAAAAGTAAATCAAATTTGATTAATGAATAATGTGAAAAGTAGTTATCCAGAGTGATAATACGGTATGATTTGAGTAATCATGTATCTATATGGAATTGAAATATTCTAACTTTATTTATAACCAAATATTGAAAAGTGGATAGAAATGCGTCATTATATAAAATATTATATAAAATGAATACAATAAAAAACTACCTTCATATGACTTGAGTTATGAGAAAGATCATAGATTTGATTTTGATGCTTAAAGTACCTATGATAGATAGATAATATTGAACGGCTACCTTTTTTTATAACAAATTTCAAAAAGATTTTCTTTGTGGAGTTTTTATTTTATAGATATTTACTAAAATATTGATTATTTACTTAAATAACCTCTTAATTGATAATATCTATCAATCATTAATATTTTTTGAAGACGCATCTCTGTACGTTTATATTTTATTAAATATTTCTTTTAAATTTTCAATAATTCTTTAAAAGAACAATTAAAGGTACTCTTAACAATGATTTATTGAAACTAAAGATCACTTATAAAAATGTTTTTTTTTATACTTTTTAATTATTGGTTATCAGAATTAAGTTTTAAATGTTCAATAAATATAATTACTTATATTTTTATTTTATTTATGTATTTATAGGTTTTAAAATGAATATTTAATTAAAATTAATCCATCTAATATCATCTAAGCATATTTTTTATTTTGTTAATCAAATTACGAAATCTTTGTTGTGCTAAGACACCAAACAATTAACCAATGGGTTACTAATCAATTAATATTATTTTAAGATTCTTAAAGTTGATCATCCATGTAATTGATCAACTAAGTGAAGTATGCATATAGTCTATACGTTACACATTATTATCTGAGGGAAACGATATTCAGTATGAAAATAAACCTTAATCATTATAATAATAATAAGAAAAAAACTGAGAATTGAATAAAATGAACTCTGCCAATAATCATACTTTGTTTATTTTGATGGACAAGATCTTTTGATGAACATGAAATATGGGTCAAATCTTCTAATTTCTATATTCTTTGTTTATTTTCTAAAATCATACTCATAACTCCCAAAATAGGAATGC
Organism: Vigna angularis; assembly: GCF_016808095.1. Taxonomy (NCBI): domain Eukaryota; kingdom Viridiplantae; phylum Streptophyta; class Magnoliopsida; order Fabales; family Fabaceae; genus Vigna; species Vigna angularis. Next base: position 36,665,151 of record NC_068975.1, on the reverse strand, counting down.
TAAAAAAGAGAAACTTGTCTAAGCTATGCACATTCTATCTTTCAAACTCCAATTGTACTTGCACCGTAATTCACGCCTCAATCACCAATCACTTTTTCTATCAACTCAAAAACAAAATAATATTCTTCTTCATGCTTTCTTAATACAATTTTTTATTTACTTTTTATTTTAATTTTTTAACTCTTAATCCATGTTATTCATTTATTTTCTTTCTACAATTTTAAATTATCCTTAATTATAATTTAATATAAAATATACCAATAATACAAATGTCAATTCTTTTTGTTAGTACATGACACAAATGTTAAAATAAAATAAATATTGGAAATTTAATATAAAATCAAAGTTATAAACTTGCTTTCTTTATAATCATAGTAAATGTGTAAATAGAATTTAAAACATAATTAAGTTTAAGAAATGGTCTGATGTTAAATTTACCAATTATTATTATTAAGATTAATTATCATATATTTAAAATATTGTTTGTTTTTAAATACTGAAATTCGTCATAATTTTATTTTTAAAAAATAATTTAGAAAATGAAAAAATATTTAAATTATTGCTATTAAAAATAGTAAGAATATAAAAAAAAATAAAAATATGATGACCACTGAAGACAAGACCATAGTCTTCCCCTGTCCTTACGGTTGTGTGTTGTGGATCCCCACGAATTTCACACTTTCCTATTTCTTGACCGTTACAATTCCGGCACCCGTTTCATCAACGGTACCTGTTCCTCTGAGATCAGATCAGTTTCCACGTGTACTTTTCTGATTCAACCAAAATTGCGTTTCTATGGACGCGACTCATCATTACTCCCACGCATCATATCAATTTATCAGAGCAATCTCCACCATCGGATCCTCCAGTCACACCAATCTCTTATTCTATAAATTCTCACTCTGTCTCTTCATCCTTCTCAAACACACTCGTCGTAAAACCACGACAATCATTCCTTGCGACTATTCCTATCTTCCTCTTACCGTCTCTCTGATGGCTTCGTCTTTCACTCTCATTCTCATGGTCGCGGCGATGTTAGTCTTCTCCGCCGTTGCACAATCTCCGGCGTCGTCTCCAAATGCCGCTGCTACTTCACCAGCTGTTTCTCCGTCCAAGTCTCCGCTCACTGTTTCTCCGTCACCGGACTCCGCCGTGAGCTCTCCGCCATCTCCTTCTCCATCGTCTGCGTCCTCTCCCTCCTCTTCCGTCCCTCCATCGTCGATCTCTGCTCCTCCGTCCGAGGCTCCTTCACCTTCTGAGAATGCCGCTGTCTCGTATGGTTTTTCTGCCGCAGGATCTGTGGTAGTTGTTTTCGTCGCTGCTTTATTGGTCATATGAAAGGCTTATATAGGAAAAGTATTGTCTTTGATTTAGAGTCTGTTATAGCTATAATTATTATTTCGTTTGGGTTGTTGTGAAAATAACCAGATGTATTGTTTAGTCTTTTGTTATTACTTGTGAGATATTTGTGATTATGTCTTCATTGTTGTAACACTAGGAAGCTCTTGCTCCTTATTCTTGTTCCGTAGTTTGATCGAACATTCTTACGTTGTTGCTCTCAGATAGTTCGTTGTAGAATGTTTGAGCAGAAATGGAAGAGACGATATTATCTTAAAAAGAACTTTTGAATCAAAAGCATAGCAATGAAGCTCTTTTGTTTAAAACAAGATGTATTATAATGGAAAATCAACAGACAAACCCATCAACATTTCTTTTAATTTTTCATCATTGCATATCCCACCAATCAAATTAAAGACTTTATATAAAATCTTTACGCACACATTATAATTCTACCTTTTTTTATTATTTTTACACTTTTTGAAAATATTAAAAAAATCTCGTGAAATGTTTTAGCTTCAACTTGATTAGGTTTTTTTTTTTTTTTTATGTTCAACTAATTTATGGATATGCTTCTCCTTTATACTTCAAGTAATACTTATTTTCATTTGTAGAAAATGAGTTTAATATTTAATTGTGATACTAAATAACAAGCTCTTTTTATTAGATAGTAAATAACTACTCTAATTATATGTTTAATCCTAAATTTAATTGAATCTTGTTTTAGTCCTAAATTTAATTGCATCTTCTTGATAATAATAATAATAAACTTATTTATAATCATTAGTTGTGTAATATTTGGTAAAAAATGTATACCTTGTTTGAAAAACAAAATTAATAAAGTTATGTAATAAATGTATCAAAATAAAATAATAAATAATTTTTTATACAAGTATAAAAAAAATTTAGTTTATGTTTTGAGAATAAAATAAAAAACAATAGAAGTTAAAAAATCACGTTTTAAAAAAGGAAATATTAAATCGTTATTAAATGCTATATTATTTTAAATACGAGTCATGCAATAGTTATAACATATTATTGAAAAAGTTATACAAGTATATTACTTTATCATCATCATTGTTAAAAGTTATAAAATTCAAATGTGTCAAAATAAAGTTAAAATAAAAATTTTAAAATAATATTAAAATTTATTGAATTCAATCTAAAAAAAGTTATAACCAATATTGTTAAAACCTATAATGAGTGAAAATATTAATTCAGTGAAGTGTTTAACATTTATATAAGATATAAACATTACTATCAAGTACTTGGGACTGGAAGGCTCATTCAACTACTTCTCACACCAACATTTTTTATGTTGTATATATTTATATAAATTATTTAATTCCTATTAAAAAAAGTTGAGAATATTTTGAAATAGAGTTTTTTTTACAGAGTAGTGTGTTAATTAATGAATTTTCAATTTCCTTTTTTTACATAGAGACTTTATTTTCACCCAAATAAATAAAAACTTAATTACTTTAAAAAAATCCTTTGATATTAAGACTTCCTTTTCATTGAAACATGATTGTGTGAATGAGAAGATGGCAGAAAGAGTCGATTGGAAGAGTTAGAATGAAACAAATAACACTAAAATAGAAGTCTTTTGAAGCATTCCTTAGGACACATGCTTCTCTTTTCTTCTTTCTTTTCCTTTTTGTTTGTTCTAATGACCCTTCATTCATGCAAAGGAATTCTTTAGTTACTCTTATTACCTTCAAACAATTCTCACTAATTTCTCCACCAAAAGGAAACAGACAAAAGGACTTGTTCTTTAGTTACTCTTATTACCTTTTGAAACGTTTTTTAAGAATAAAACCAGAGTTTCATATTCCAAGATGAATTATATATTGGATGTATAATGATTGATCCTAATAGAAATAAATTAAATTAAAGTTATTTTTCATTAGATTAAAAAATAATAAATAGCTCAGTAAGTGAACTATTTTTATTAAATTATATTTTACTGTTTTCAGTAAAAATGAAGGATAGAAAAATAAAATTTCAGAAGAAATAAATAAAATAAAATAGAGTGAAAATTTGAGAAAATAAGTAGTATAAAAATAAAGGAAAACATTATTTTAGCAAATAATAAATTAATTAATACTGAGTAATCATACCATTAGAAATTACTCCTATATTATTTAATTGATTTTTTTTTGTAAATAAAATATTTTTTTAAGTAACATACTCCTTCAAATTAAGATTTATTTTTTCCCAGTATATTTATACTTTAAATATAATGACAAAATAGTTTTTGTTATAAAATTGTAATTTTAAAAATATCTGTGATACTTAAATTAATCAAATAATATCACCCTAAAAATAAAAATTAAATTAAAATTTACATTAAACTTTTATAACAATGTTCATATTTATCATATTCTACCAAAAATAGCTAAGGAATATAGCCAAACTATTACGGAGATAGATGAGAGATAACTAATTTTGAAAAATATTTTTTTATTCTGTACTTTTTTTCATTTGTTTCTTAAATTTGAACGAAAAAAATAAAAATACATTAAAAAGTAATATATTTCTTTACTACCAAATGAGAACAAAATTTATATTTATCTGGAATACACTTAGAGTAAACAAATAATGTTTAGTTGAAAACTTAAACCTTTAATACGAAACTGATATTCATTATGAAATGTATGAAGGGAGGGAACTATTTTATTTGTTTCATACATGTATTAAAATTAAATACAAACTCAAAATTTTATGAGAGTTAATATTTTTTAATTCAACTGGGGAAATCAAAGTATAAATGTAATGTTAAAATATAATTATTTAGCATCCTGGGTAATTTTCTATAAAGAGTGTATTGAACAATAGATGTTTTAAATTACAGAGATAATTTAAGTTTAAAAATTAAAAGTAGTTGATAATTGCTTAAAATTAATTTATAGATATATGTAATTTTACTATAAGGTTATAATTCTTTTGGGTGTTTCTTTCTGTTTTCAAACGTTTATTTTTTCATTTTCAATTTCTGAAAATAATTTCAATTAGATCAGTGACCAGAAAATTATTGTATTTCAAAATCGGTTGAAAATTTTGGTAGATTTCAAAATATATTGAAGAATTTTTTTTTAAATTTTAACAAATTTCAAAATTTGTTGAAATTTTTTTCAAAAGTTTTAACGAATTTTAGAATTTGTTCAAAATTTGAATAGATTTTAAAATTTGTAGAAATCTTTAAAAATCTTATACGAATTTTAAAATTTATTAAATCACAAGATGGAGTTTAGGATTTTTTTGAATTGCATAGATAAAAACTTAAAAAACAATTACTTTAAGTTAATTTTTTTTTATAAAGAATAGTTTTGAAATTTAAAAACAAAATTGGAGGTGCCGATAATAAATAAATGGTTGGAAAAGAAGCTTCTCAATTTTATTTGTTTAAGAAGCCCAATTTGATTGGACTTATTCTGTAGTGTACTTTATAATCTTATATGTGATATAGGAATTCAAAACTAAATTGTGTCCAAAAAAAGCACTCGGAACAGTAAATAAAAAAATTAATGTGAGGTACTGTTGTGGATCTATTCAACTCAAGAAAAAACGATTTCATAATATATAATATATAAATAGATATGAATTTTGTTTTATAAATTAGTTTTATAAGATTAAATTAAATTTAAAGTTTATTATATATATTAGATATAAATTTTATTTTATAAATTTAAAGTCTATTATGTATATATTTTCAAGTTAGAGTTCATATATATATATATATATATATATATATATATATATATATATATATATATATATATATATATATATATATATATATATATATATATATATATATATATATATATATTAGAATTGATAGAACACTAATCATACAAATAAAATAGATTTTAAATTTTAATTTTTTTTTAACACTAATTATCTAAAAGAATGGGTTTTATGGTTTCTAGTTAGAGTTGTCAAAATGGATTACAACTCGCGAGTCAACCCGGCCCACCACGGGTTTGAGCTGGGTTGGGTTAGAAAAAATTGTATTTTTTTTGTGAGTCAGATTTTAACCCGGCTCGTTTAAACCCGGCTTATGCGGGTTGAACCCGTGGTGGGCCGGGTTGGCTCACCAACCCACCTACATAAATTTATTTTATTAAAATTTAATTTTAATTTTATAAAAAAAATATTTATTATTTTGTTTTTGTTTGATAAAGTTATTTAAATTCCTTATTTTCAAAATTAATTAAACACCCATGAAATTTGGGAGTGAAATTTGTTTAGATTTGTATTATAGAAAGTTTGTAATTTTTTTTTTAAAAATTGTAATTAAGTGAGACAGTGAGTCAATCCGTTTACCCACCAACCCGTGGTGGGTCGAGCCGTGTTCGAATATTTCTGGTTCGCTAATAAATGAGTCGGGTTGGGTTGGCTCACTAAACGACCAACTCGTGGTGGGCCGAGTGGCCCGTTTTAACAACTCTATTTCTAGTGATTATATCTCATTCTTTTTATATTTTTTTGACAACACTTGTGGAGTAAATATACATTTAAAAGCATATGAATTCTCAGAAAATAAAATTATACATATTCTCAATAAATATAAACGAAATTTCCTTTTATATATATACGATCATGTGTGTATAACATGCTCTTTAACTGAGTGAGTTATAGATGAATGTTTTTAATGAGTATAAAATGATATATAATGTTTAGTTTTAATTAGTTCTCATTAGGTTTCAGGTAAGAATCAAACCAAATGGTTCTCGTGTTTCCGTTCTCTCTTTCTACATATATAATAGATTGTTGACTAAATGAGTTATATGAACGAGTATAAAGTGTTATATATGTACAATTTAACTTTAATTAGTTTTCTTAAAATTTTAAGTTAGAGATGATGAATCTATCATGAGTTACGTGTAAATTTGATACCCAATATTTCAATGAATCATTTCTTAAAAGTTTAACAATGAATTAGAATTAGTGATTGTTTTGATAATCGATCCAAATCACTGTAATTTAGTAAATAATTTTTGTATATGAAAAGTATACATGATAAATATTTTAGATAAACATGTTTCCCTAAGAGAAACGACAATATAGTGAAGAATTTTTACATATGAAAAGTATAATTGGTAAATGTTTTAGATAAACACGTTTCACTAGGAAAAACGACCTTAGGTCAGAATTCATACATTATACCTGATAAAAAGATTATTAATGTTTAAACATAAGTTTATATCTTTTTTATAATAAAAGTTAAAAAAATCCAATTTAAAAAAAAATCTGGTTAATATTGAACTCAAATAATGTATAGTTTCATATGCATTAACTTAGAGCTGTCAAAATGGGTAATCCGGCCCGACCCGACCCGACCCACCACGGGTTGGTCACTTAGTGAGCCAACACAACCCGGCTCATTTATTAGCGAGCCAAAAAAATTTGAACCCGACCCAACCCACCACGGGTTGCTGGGTTAAACGGGTTGACTCATTAGCTCACTTAATTAACTTTTTTTCACCCTTTTCTTCTCAGATTCTTATAACATGTTACTTTGATCGATCAAATTGAAACAATAATAATTTGACCAATTGATATAAAAAAAATGAAACAAAAGAAATATATTGTTATATATATTCTAAGCTATCAAGCATAAAATTTTGCCAATTTAGTTTAATGAGACATACATAATCGTTTGACCAAGAAATTACATATAGTTGTTAACAAAAATATATAACACAAGATAAAACTGTCAGGCTTGTAGATAAGTTTAAAAACAAGATAAAACAAATGATATATTCTTGAATTATCCAATTTATAATATTATTCATTTATTAAATTGGAATCCTGAATGGATAAATTCACAGTATTACGCTCTCTTGAAGTATCTTCTTCTTTATCTCCATCTATAATATTATTCAATCTATAATCTTAGGGTTTTATTTGTAGAGGAAAATTTTTGGAGAGACAACAACGGGAAATGCTATTGCTAAGTAAAGGTTGTACATTTTGAATAATTAATTTAATTAATTTGATTTCAGTAATAAAATAGGATTTGAATAATTAATTTAATTAAAAAAAATTGGTGGGTTGGTGAGCCAACCCGACCCACCACGGGTTCAACCCATGTGAGCCGGGTCAAAATTGGCTCGCATAAAAAAATTTGCATTTTTTTCCAACCCAATCCGGCTCAAACCCGTGGTGAGCCGGGTTGGCTCACGAGTTTCAACCCATTTTGATGACACTACATTAACTCTTATAAATTATTAAATTAATTAAATAATATCATATTAAATTATAGAAACACCTAGCAAAAAACAAAATAGTAAATTGTGGCCAGATGAATTAAAATCAGTGTAATTTTCTATAACAATGATTAATTCATTAAGATTACTGTAATAATAAATAATTAATTTCGTTGAGATCTGACTATTTTATGAGTGAAGTGACGGTAAACGTTATGAAAACGAAATCCAACTGTCTACCAGAACCTAAAACTCGGAATCATCAAACACAGAAGCAAACGTTTTTTTTTTCGTTTATTATATATGTTTTTAGAACACAAACACAGTATTACTATATATGTATAGAAGAAAACTTATTTAGAGGATAACATTCAACTCATACAATTTAAATTTATTTTGGCTGATGGAGAAAGATTTCTGTCATCTCAACAATAAATATCATTTAATAAATAAATTATTTTCTTAAAAATAAAAGTTTGACCTTTTAATCCCATTTAGTATTTATTATAATATAAAGCAAACATTTTTTGAAAGTTAAAGTTGGCCCACCACGAGTCAGTAACGTTAGCAAAGTAAATGCGTTTAATTAATAGTCAACTGTATTAATTAAAATGTTTATTATAGAATTAAATCAACGTAAAAGATTTAATTATATTAATGAGTGCATCTCATTCTATCTTATCGTTTTAAGTATTTTTTATTCAATTTTTGTTTCATTAATAATATCTCATAACAGTTACATTTTTATCAATTTTAATTACATTTTAATTTTTTACAATTAAAAATGATAATTTGATTATTATGTAGCAGGTTGTAATAAAATTTTCTTATAAAACCTACCACATAAATAAAAGAATCCCACTAACACCTGTTTTAAAAAATTTGTAATGAATGTGTTATACTTCACCAATGTTTATTGGTTCTCAAAAGGATAGTGCATTATTTATTATTGATTAAACAAGAAGACGACTTTGGGCAAAAACAAATAGATAATAAAGAATTTTAGCCATTTTTAATATACAAAAGGAAGGATATTTAAGAACACTATTCAATATATTATTTTGATATATTTTAATTTAAAATATAAACATTGGTCAAATTTTCAATTCATTGATTAAATCTCTTAATTTTTATAATTTTAACTAATAAAAAATGTTTTCTTAAAAAAAAAACTGTCATAGAGTAATTTTATTATTCAATGCAACTGCTACCAGTGGGATGTGAACACCCTTAAAGACAAAATTCTGAGTTATGGTCGAAAGTCAAAGTTTGAGACTTGATGTCGTATCATCATCATCATCTTCTTCTTCTTCTTCATCAGTCCAAATTGTGATGCTGATTTGAGGCCTTCTTTCTTTCTGATCCAGCCCCTTCTATGAAATGGGTCTGCGTCATCTCTCAAACTTGATGACGCCATTGCCAGAACTCTGTGCCTCACTTTGTCATGTGAGAAAGTCCGAGCCTTGTTCATCAGATTGCAAAGTTTGCCTCAGGATCTGCCTCACCAATCCCGAAAACCCTAATTATGATTCTCCTCCACCGCCGCCGCCACAACTTCCCCCTTTCATTCTAAATAACGACGGCGCAGATGAATCAAGCAGCCACAAAATAGCCACCTATTTGTTCCTTGCTCTTGCTATTCTAACCGTTGCTTTCTTTGTCGTTTGTTGTCGCACCATCTATACCAGGTTCAGCTCGAGGAGGAGGGAATCATCAAGGCACCAGCCAGAGAACACCGCCGATGATGATTTTGTTGATGAAGAGCATGGACCTGTGGTGGATCACCCCATATGGTATATCCGCACCCTCGGCCTTCAGCAATCGATTATCAATGCCATCACAGTTTGTAGGTATAAGAAAGGAGAGGGCTTGATTGAAGGAACCGAGTGTGCGGTTTGCTTGAGTGAGTTTGAAGAGGATGAAAATCTCAGACTTTTGCCTAAATGCTATCATGCTTTTCATTTACCCTGTATTGATACCTGGCTTAGGTCTCATACCAACTGTCCCATATGCCGGGCTCCCATTGTTTCTGACCTTGCAACCGCTAGGTCGGAGTCTAGTTTTGTTGATTCAAATTCCTTTGGACATACCCATGTGGAAATTTTGGAAAATAGTGCTCCTGATTCTGAATTAGGAAATAGGGCAGAGGAAGAGGGCCAAGTGGAGGCTGAAGATGGATTTAGGGTTTGTGAAACTGAAACCCCAGTTGAAGAGGTGCCAGGCATTCTTCCTAGAAGATCTGTTTCTCTGGATTCCTTTTCTGTTGCAAATATTAATCGTGCTCTTGCAACATTGGGATCTAATGCTAACTCAAAAAGAGTGCTGGGAGGCGTGGATGATGCTGCTGCTTCTTCTTCTTCTTCTTCTTCAAAGGTGGGTTCTGGAAGCGATTTGGCAACCACTTCCAAAGGCAGCTCCTCTTTCAGGTTAACTAGGTATCTGCCGGGTGCTCCTGGTTCTTCAATGAAAAGGTCACAGTCCTATAATGGAAAGTACCTTCTGTCCTGGTACGGTCGCAATCAGAAGAAGCCAAATGCTCCTCTGAGAAGCTTTTAGTAACATTAGAATTGCTACCTTTTGATAACTACCCGACAAAAATGTACATGTAACTCTCTACAAGGTGAGAGCTTCGATTTTTAATTACTGCATGAAGCAACTTATGTGATGCTCAAAGTGTATGTAAATCTGTAAGTTGCAAATAAATACATTGTTGAATTTTGCTTAGATAGTTCCATGTACGGTGAGTGTCTTTACATGAAATTCTGCCGTGTCAAACGAATCACTAAAATCCTGCTGCATATCGTTACAAAAGGATCAATTATTTATCCGCTGCGTTTTAAAATCTTCCTGACTTGCAATTGATGGAAGACGAATACAGAGTTTTCATGGATCTCTGCGTAAAATTTTAAAGGTAAATAATTCCTCTGTGTGTTAGCTTAAAAACTGAACCTCACTTTCATTTCTTTTGACTCATTTAATTTAGATTCCTTGGTGAATTTGTAAGGATTACTGTAAAACTTTGTTGCTAGGTTTTGTCAAGTGAAACAGTTTGGTGGAAGGAAAATGGAAGAGGTTTTAAATATATTGTTTGGATTAATTTAAAAAAAACGAAAAAAATTAGTAGTCTTCTTTACATTTTGAAATGTAAAATTAGAAGATATGAAAGATATAATTTTTAATCCTTTTCTACTCCTGTGAGAACAAAGCAAGGATTCTCCCCATCTCCATTGAAATCTCTCTCATCTTTCCCTTTTCCTTTCATTAAAATCGCTCTTTTCCTCTTACCATCGTTAGACCAAACAGATGCGATTTTCTAGACTTTTATCTGCTATTTAGGTTCCCATTATTTAAGGAAGGATGAGTGTTTACGCTTGATCAGAGAAGCCTCTCTTTATTCTTGCCAGTGTCTTGGTAATTGTATTTAGATATACACTTTAACAAATTTAACGTTTCCAATTAGAATCAGTAATCACTGAAGTTATAAACCAAACTGATAATGAAACTCAATTGCAGAAGTAAAAACTAAACTATTTTTTAAAAATATTAAACTTTGAATTACTATATTAATTGAATTTTTAAAATCTAAATTATTTATGAAGTACCTAAAGTGTATTGCTAAAGAACCTAAAATGCTAATGTATACTGCCACCGTGTTCCAGTTGGAAACAGGGCAAATACGCTGCAAAATTCTCCATAAACATTGGTCTCAGCTTATTCATATGGAAAAGCTAGGCGTCTGAGCAGACAAACATCCGCCGGAGACATTGCCAAAGGATTTCGGAGAAATTGTAGGAGATCTATTAATCGCTAAAGAAGATTATGCATACTACACGTTTCCATAAACACAGTTGATGGAAAAGTTAAGAGAAAAAACATAAGAAAAACTACCAAAATGTTGACCAACAATACACTAATTCAATGCGAAAATTTAAAAGATCAAGATAAATAAGCATTACATAGTAAACAAACACAAAAATATGGTTTCCTCTATTCGTCCTCGGCATCTTTGTTTTTCTTTTTCTTATGCTTCTTCTTTTCACTCTTATCAGCACTACCGTCATCCTCCTTTCCATTGCTAATTTCTGCAGCAGCAGCAGCTTCTTTGTCTTTCTTTTTCTTCTTTTTCTTCTCAGACTTGTCTAACTCCGGCGAACCGTCTTCAGCCTTATCCTTGTGCTTCTTCTTCTTCTCCGTTGTTTTCTCCTCATCAGAAGAGGCCACTTCACTGTTATCCTTATCCTTCTTCTTTTTCTTCTTCTTCTCTTTCTTGTCAACTTCAACCTCCACAGCCTCATCAGCTACATTCTTTACCTTTACCTCTTCTACATCCACTTTCGCCTTCTTAACAGAGACCGAAACTGGGCTATCAGTGCTTTCATGCTTCTTCCTCTTCCGTCCTTCCCCGTCTCCGTCCTTCTTGACCTTCTCATCCTCAGGTTCCGGCGCAGCAGCCATACCAGCAATCACACTATCCCCACCGGTGGGCAAAACAAGATTCCTAAGCCACTCCTGGGGAGTCTTTTCATTGGGCTTCCCATGCTTATCCAGCTTCCCTTCAGAAATAAGCTTCTTCTTCATGGAAGCTCTTGGTCCCAAACCCCATTTCCTTGGATAAGTATCCCTATCCATGACAACCCTCTTGATCTTGGCCACAACCCCATGATCACAAGTGGCCATAACAGCAGTAGTCATCTCAGCAATCCCAAGAGCAATAGCCTCCCCCTTGGTGGTCATAAGCACAACCTCCTCCCCAACATCAATATCATTCTCAAACCTAAGCAACCCAGGAATCATCAACTTAGCACCATAGCAAATAGCATTGACAGCAGAGTCCTTAACAACCAGCCTCTTATAGCTAGTCAAAAGAACTTCCAAGGGCATAACAGCCCTCCTCAAATAACTCTCATCCCTAAAATTATCAAAAACCCACTGGGCATCCATGACATCATGCATGCTCACCATGTTATCCTTCTCCCCCATGATCCCAGACCGAACCCTCCTAAGCTCTTGCATATGGCTACCCACACCAAGAAGCAACCCCAAATGGACACACATAGTCCTAACATAGGTCCCAGCCTCACACGAAATCCAGAAAACAACTAAGTGCCTATCAGGGTCATACTCAAGGAGCTTACTTTCGTAGATGGTCCGGATGCGGAGTTGCCGTTTGACGGCAGAGATCAAGGGCGGGCGCTGGAAGACGGCGCCAGTGAGGGTCTCGAGGGCGCGTCCGACCTTGGAGACGTCGGGAACAGCGGAGTGAAGGCGGGCGATGCAGACGTATTCCTTGCCGGCACCCTGCTGGGACTTGACGAGGCGAGTGGCGCGGTCAATACAGACGATGAGGTTGCCGGTGACCTTGGGGTCGAGGGTACCGGAATGGCCGGTCTTCTCGACACGGAGGAGGCGCTTGATCCAGGCGACAACCTCATGGGAGGAAGGGTTGGCGGGCTTGTCGAGGTTGATGACGCCGTATTTGAGGTATTCGGGGAGGGGGCGTTTGAGGGGGGAGTAGCCGGAGGGGATGGGGGTGTAGTGGCCGGTGCGTACGTTAAGGCGATCGTAGTTTTTGAGAAGGATGGGCCATTGGGAGGTATCGATGGGGGGAGTGAAGCTCTGAGGCTTTATCATCAACCCCTCATCTTTGCCTGCTTGGTCCTCTTCCTTCTTGCTGCTGCTGCGCTCCTTCTTCTTCTTGCTCTCCGACTGAGACATCGTGACGGTAGGGTTTTAGGACTGAGGCCAATGGAGGCCATCAAACTCAACCAGGGTTTTAATTAAAAGGACTCACCTCCTCCTCTCCACTGGGCCGGGCCACTCAATACCAATCAAACGGGCATTACTTCCTGCACCCCATCTATGTTCAAATGACCATTTTACCTTTATCAAAAAGTTTAATAAAAAATTAAAATATATTTATGTTTTTTATTTTATTTTCTTATGTATAATTTAAAATATATATTTTTAAAATAAATTTTAAATTATACAATTTGAAGTACACTTTTTAATTTGAAATTACATTCTAAATTATATATATAATTGAAGATATATTTTAAAAAATCATTAAGAATATATTTTAAAAAATCATTCGTAATAAACTATTAATATTCTTTTTTAGCTTGTTACTATGCTAAACCCAGCTATATTGTGAGGAGATGGAGCACCCCATGTTCAAGAGTAGTTTATGGAGCATATGAGAATCGAACAAAAAAATGTATTGTAAAATTTACATATTTAAATATATATTTCAGAATACTAATTTTACATTTTTAAGTATACAACTCTCTCTCTCTCTCTCTCTCTCTCTCTCTCTCTCTCTCTCTATATATATATATATATATATATATATATATATATATATATATATAATCTAGTTTAAATTAATCACAATAGCACAATGTCTATTTAAAAGACAATACAGTAAAAAAACATCAAAATGGACCAAACATGGCTCAACCAAGACTCGCATCAAACCCAAAACTTCATAATCTTATATTTATCCTATTTATTATTTATTAAGACTAACCTTAAATATTATTATTATTATTATTATTATAAATAGGTTTAATGAAGTATGGAATTTCTCATAAATTTGTTGTGCTTTTAATTTTTTAACACATAAAAATAAGAAAACAAGATAATATAATATAACGTGACCCAATTAACTAAAAAAATTAAATTAAAAAATATAAATTTTAAATATCTGGTAAATAATTAATAAAAATGATCAAAATTTATAGTAATAAATAACAGGGGAGTGAGGAGCTGGTCGCATATACCCGGTCCATCGTAGTCCGGTTTAAACCAACTCCTTTCAAGCTTCGTTTTTCATAGCCGCTGATTTTGGTCTGTGTCCAGAGGTTTCAAATTTAATCCTTTTCTATTTATTTATTTTCAGTCGTTCTTCTTTCTCTTGCGTTGCGTATCAATGTGTTGTTATCTGGGTTGTCCTGCATAACACAATCTATTAAGCTTTGATTTCGATTCATAACCAGAATGTTACGAAGGTGGAGCAAAGTAGTTTCTCCAATCTCCAAATTTGGATCGCAGAGCCATCTTAATTTCGTCAAGAATGTCACGCGCCAAAGCTACGCTGGGGTTGCACCCGCGCCCACGATAGAGGACAAACCTCAATCCCCTGCGGTATGCAAACTTCACTTTCTTTCGCTCTTCAACCATAACTCAAATTTGCAGAATTAAAATGGAAATGAACTGCTACTGATTTGATGCTGCTAACCAGAATTTCTACTTAGCAGGTTAACCCACACAAAATGTTTTGGTCTAAACCCTGTTCTCTGGCCCTGCCCCCTGACTCATCCCTCAGAGTTGAAGAACCTAATTATCAGGGCATCAAGCGTTTCTTGCTCAAACTCATGATGTTTTATAGTAAGCAGAGCAGGTCAATTCGAGGGGCTAATGTTGTGTACCATAGAATCATTTCACAAGTTGATAAACCTCCCATTTATGAAGGTCCGTTGTCCTCGTAGCAATAATATTAGCCGTAGCTGTAGCTCAGATGCATGTATGCTCTTATGTTTATTCACTCACGCAATTATGCTCCTATACCCATTTTAAACTGCGGTAGTTGTTGAAGACACCTAAAAGAGCTTGATGTTGGGGCTAAAATCACAGTCGCATACCCTATTTTGAAACTTTAATCTCACTAATTTAGTCTTTTGGGCTGCTTTGGGGTTATAAATTGACAGTCAATGATTTTCTCACAACACAGAGGAGTTATGCATCTCTGGTAGTTTGGTATTTGTAGCCATTTTTTGTGATATTCTGCTTATTTGCTATCAGTGGAAGCTCTTGGTTTCCCTCCTACATTTTTAAATACCTGCTGACTTGTACTTGGTAGAATATGAATATAAGATTTAATGGATTTGTGTATGGAATTTTAATGATAGATTCATCCTCCGCATGGCTAATATGACAAAGCTGTTGATATCATTCCACTCTATTCTTTTTTTATTCATGTTTGTATTAGGTTCTCTGGTGATGAATATACACCTGAGTTAAAAACCGTGTCGTTTGAGTGTTTGTGGTTTGTAGTACTTTGTTTTATAAGGTTTCTTTTTCTTGTTGTTCTTTTAGAGAGTTTATTTTCGGATGATAGAAATCTTAACAAACTAAAGACCACATTTTGGCCATTTTATGACTGATAAAAATGTCATTTCCCCCTGTTGACATTTGTTTATGCTTTTGAAGTTCCCACCATTTAAAGAAAGGCAACTGTGTCATGCTTGTTTGGGAAAGTTTATCTTTTTTGGTGCTAGTGTGTCTTCGGTGATTTGGTATATATGTGCTTAGAAAAATTAGTTGTTTGCAATCATAATCGTGTAATCATGGCATGGAAGGAATTTGATTTGTATTAGTGTAAAGTTTTGTTAAAACTAGTGTAAACTCTCTTGATATTCTAAACAACTTCTATTCGCTTGCAGTTTTTAACTTGGAGAAAACTTTCAAAACAACGTTCTCTTTACTTGTACTTCATATGTGGTTATGTTTGCGTCGCTTGAAGCAAGAGGGAAATGAGGGTGTTGAATTTGGGCAATACCTTTATGAGATTTACAATCATGATGTGGAGCTAAGAGTGTCCAAAGCTGGAGTAAGTAGTCATTTATTTATGAGTTGATATATTTTTGGGAACAATGTACACTGAAAATTTTCCTTAACATTTCCGTTTAGAATATTTAGTAGCTATTGTTTGACATCATTATTCCTCGGTATTTTGCCTTAAATTCCTTTTTTTGCAATTTATCCAAAGTAGTCTGGGGACTTGACTCTGTATTGGTGACTTATGATCGTTCAATTTGAAATGGCAGGTTAACCTACTACTGACTAAGTGGATGAAAGAGCTCGAGAAGATATTTTATGGGAACATTGTTGCCTATGATACTGCAATACTTCCAGAAGCTAAACCGGGTGATTTCTCCAATGTTATATGGAGGTTGGTAATAATCTGAATGTAATCCTCTTCCTGTTGAAAGTAGGAAACTTTAGATCAATGCTTCGCTTCTCTCAGTTTTTGATATTGAATCAGTGAAGACTCAGTTCTCATACCTAGTACTTCCTTTATATTCGTAGTCTATCCTCATCTGTGTTTTTTTTGGGGATTTCAGGAATATATTCTCTGAAGATGGGTCTTCAACAGAAGACGATGCTGCATCTCAATCAGTGCAGGTATGCCTATATATGTAGCATTTTTCATTATATTTGCAGAAAAATAGTGTGAATTTTCTAACATACGCTTCTAAGATTGGACTATTGCTTGGTATTTCAATCTATAAGCCAAGATGTTGAACCCTGGGGCAACTGTTTAATCAAGCCATACAACTTGTTAATGTTAACCAATCACCAATGAAGTTACTTCTTAACCTGCTGTCATTCACCAGTTGCCTCCACTCTGGGTTAATATTTTGGCATGGCTTGACTTTTCAAGAATTCATTCTTTTATTGTTGACCAATTTTTTTGACACATTACCGTTATGCTGGAGTTTCTTTTTTTAAACTTGGCAAGCTTAGTGATCACTTTTAATGAAGTAGAGACTACTAGATGAGTGGCTTTCTTTCCTGAATTCGTATTAACTGCCACTTTACTACCCAGAAATGTTTCCAAAGTAAATTTTTCATTCTAGTTATCATGAATTTTTCATTCTTTCCCTTGCCCTTCATATTTTAACTGAATGCCAGATGCTTAAATTGTATCCTCAGTGCGTTCTTATCTTCCTTGTTTATATTAAATATACATACACAATTATACTGAACTATTGTTTTAGGCGCTCGCCAGGTATGCTCGCCGGGAAGAAAGTTGCATGACTTTAACAGGTAAAACACTGTTCGTTTTCTCTTTGTCTGTAAGAAATGTCTGTATATGTTTATATTATAATTATTATTGATCATGAAGTGGACGACTTAAACAGGTAAACACCGTCTGTTTTGTCCTTGTCTGTAAGAATTGTTTGTAGATGTAATTATGCGTTATATTATTATTGACCATGAAGTGGATGAAAATGACGAGCGAATGCCTGCTGCTTTTATACTTGGTGATAAAGTGAGCTGAAGAGCTCCCCATCACACCACTAGGGTCTCATTTGAAACCTGTTAAAAAGGATTTCGAGGCCATAGAAAAACAAGGAAGTATTATCTGCAAGGAACCTAGCCTTAATTTGGTGGAATATTCTGATCAATATGGCTAGTTTTTACATGCTTAATGTGTTTTTTCTGCAATTGATAGAGATATGCATCTTTATATTTCTGGACTTCCTGCTACACTTCTACCTTACGAACTGCAATCTTTCTTTTAACTCAATAATCGTTAACATTATTTATTATTTCACTGGTGTCATGCAGTTTGAAAAATACATAGTTTTCACCAAGTCATTAAATATTTACATAATGCTCTCTGCATTTTACTTCTGTCCTCCCAAAGAAACATTAAAAAAGTTATTTTGAACTCAGATACTCCATGCACATTAGTTGTTTCACTGGCAGGAAACTTTAAAAGATATGTCAATGAAAGAATTCTAGCAGATCTTATGCAAATATTGTTTTCTGTTTTTTCTTTTAATTTTGAGTTTTATTGAATTGGCAGATAAAGAAGCACTATTTTCAGGGAATTTCATGTTCACCTCATTGAAACATGAGAACGGAAGAGGAAAGAGGCCTCAATGATTAGTGACGATTTCTAAATTGTGATTGGGTGATTGAAAATACACGCTGTTATTTTTTTACCTTTCTTAACAAAAAGTGTTGAATAATTATGACAAAAGGCTTGTGTCCTTCTCCGTAAGTCTTTATACCTGATTAGCTTGGTGTCTAGATACTAGATTTTTTTCATATTCTTTGCTCTGTAAAACAAGAAAAGAAAGAGGTGGGCGTGATTAAAAAGTGTCACTCTTTCTTTTTAAGGTCCTCTGTTCTTTACAGCGTCTTAGCTGCTATTAACCAGTTGCCTTCGAAACTGAGTTTATATGACAGTAATTAATGATATCTATAATTTCTGTTTGTGATAAGCTCATGAAAATGTTCTCAAGCAATTTGCCATTTATCACAAACTTCGACGAATAGTTTTAGCCTTAAGCGATAGAGACGCTTGGATTATTATTCTCTCAGCATTTTCAAGTCTTGCTTTTTATTAGATAGATCTTAAATTTAAAGATTGAGCCATATACAAGATTTTTAATCTCAAAGATTGAGCCATATACTCGTAAACCAGCGTAATAGTATACGGTTGTACTGTGTGAGAGAAAGGTAATTTTATACAAGATTTATTTAATATTATTGTTTTGTTCTTTACAGTGTCTTAGTTGTTATTGATCAGTATTTATTCATGCTTGCCCTTCAAAACGGAGTTTATGTGATAGTAATTAATGACATAAATTCTGTTTGTGATAAGCCCGTGAAAATGTTGGTTTTCGACGTAAATCTTGAAATCTACAAAAGTAATACCTTTTGTACATAAAAATGTAATGACATATTTTAATGTGGGAATGATTTTTAGAGTAAAGTAAAAGAATATTTAAAACTTAACCGAATGAGTAGAAAATGTGTTAAACTGTTATATTAACCTCGTGGGTTAAGGTAAATTTAGGGTTCGAAATGTAACGGTGGAATGATATGTAAATATAATAAATTCGTATGAGTTAGTTATTAACATAATTTGTCCAAAATAGTATAACAATGGATTTTGGGTTACTTCTAATTTGTCCAAAATAGTATAACATAATTTGTCCAAAATAGTATAATAAATTCGTATGAGTTAATATTTCTTATCTTTTATATTGGTTGAAATTTCTCATCTACATTTTTCTTTCTCTCCATAATAAACTATCAACACCTGGTATGAAAAATATATGTAATACTGATATTATTAAAAAAAATACTAATAACGCGCTCATTAAAATACTTTTTACTATTTTATAGACAATTTTAGTAAATTTCCATCTTTCTTTTTTTTAATAAGCAAATTCATCTTCTCATATAATAATTCTTTCCTGATTGTAGTTCAAATAAATTTTAATTAATTGCGAAGTGGGTATTAGAAAAAAAAAACGTTGCCTCTATTATTTTTACTAAAGGTCAGTTAAAATGGTCTTTATTTGGGTGGTTTAAAATTAAAAAATAAAGAGCTGAAAATAATAGAAGTTATTTGATATAGTAAAAATAAAATATAAATATAATTTGCTATGTTTTTCTTAATATTTTTTAGTTAAATATATTTTATTTTGGTTAAGATTTTTTTATTTAACCACTGTTTTTTTCCTTTATTAGTGCAGGTAGGAGTAATAATATTTCTACTATTTTAATTTTAACTCAAACATATAAAAGTAATTGGTATTTACCAATTTATACTTTTTATCCAACATCTTTAAAATTCTAATTTATTTTAAGTATTGAATTCTATGAGCTAAAAGAACCCAATAATCTATTTTACAGTCCAACGTTAACTATTGTAGTAAAAAAAATAACTTCATGTTTACAAAATATTATTTACACCAAGTTTAGTCAATTTTAAATAAAATAAAATTTCACCTTATTAAGGATTTTGTTCTTGAAAAGAACACGAAGGAGGTGAAGAAGGGAGCAAGTGAGAAACGCCGCCATGGCGCATCGCTCACTTTTCCTCTCTCTCAGACGGTAAGCCCATTTTTCACGTTCTCTTATTGGTTTCCCACAAAAACACAACCTAAAATTACAATCTTTTATGATTCTGCATCTTAACTGATTTTTCTGACCATACTTTCTTGACAACCAATCATAATCGAGTTTTTGGGTATGGGTAATTGATCTGAAAATTGCATCTTCTCATCATGCAGAAGTAGCGGTTTAGCTTGTGCACAGAACAGAACAAGATTTGCGTCTTCGGGTGCTGTGAGCAGTGATTTAGTTGAAGAGAGTGTGGAAGGTGATGACCTAAGGAGCAGAATCTTGAGGCTAAGGCTCCCCAAGCGAAGCGCCACAAACATTCTTCAGAAATGGGTCCTTCAAGGGAATCCTGTTACGCTCTCTCAGCTTCGAGATATTTCCAAAGAGCTTCGAAGATCTCAACGTTACAAACACGCTTTGGAGGTTTCACCCTTTCTTTTCTCATTCATATCCTCTTTCCATTATAATAGCTAAATAAAAGCAAGACACAGGATTCGAATTTAAAACATTATAGGTACCTAAGCACCGCAAAATTTATGTAGTTCTGTGATGTTGAATTAAGAATAATTTTCACAAATGGTTAGGAAAAAGTGAAACAAAAATCTGTAAAAAGCCACCAAGCAGATCATGCAAGCTTTTGGATCTTTTCATGTTGCTAAATTTCCACGTTACAAGTGGTTATTGATAAGAATAAATTATACTAACATCACTGATGTTTTTTAAGCTCACGCCGACACTATTGTCTTTTTTCGAACAATAATCTCTCTTACTCGGTTTAAATTCATTACGTTGATATTACATTGTTTATTCTTGAAAAGGGAGTTACTGTAAAATAAAAAAAGGACACAGTATCTTGTGAATTTTGAAGAAACCACTAGGAATTTGAGTGTAATTTGCTGTATATATACATGTGGCTTTTGTAAGGTTCAGAAGAAGAAAAAGGAAAGATCGTTAGATAGTTCGGTCGCTTATTTCTATAGTGCCTATACTTGTTGGAATGAAAATGTTGTTCAGTACCGTGTCCTTTGGCAAATGAGGTTTTTGCAACATGATAAGTTTCCTGAAGTGAATATGTGACTTTAAATTATTATCTGGATATTACTTATCCTTGACTTTTCCGATTATTAGCTTTTCCTCCAACAAACTGCAATTTCTAATTCTTCCAAATTCTAAGGAGTCAGCCATACACAATTTTATTTATGTTTCCTTTTCTAGTGATTAGATTACGAATTTGTAACACTTTGAATACTACATTCTTTTTCTGTTGGGTCTAAAGCTTTGCTATTTGTGACTATTGATGATTGCAGATATCAGAATGGATGGTTAGCCATGAGCAATACGAGTTATCAGACTCTGATTATGCAGTGCGAATAGATTTGATGACCAAAGTTTTTGGCATTGATGCTGCAGAGCGCTATTTTGAGGGTCTACCTCCTGCGACAAAGACTACTGAAACTTACACAGCCCTCTTACATTCTTATGCGGGAGCAAAATTGACTGACAAGGCTGAGGAACTTTTTCAAAGGATTAAGGATTCAAACCTCTGCTTTGATGCCCTTACTTACAATGAAATGATGACTCTTTACATGTCAGTGGGACAGTTTGAAAAGGTCCCTATGATTGTTGAAGAACTGAAACAACAAAAGGTTTCCCCTGATATCTTTACCTATAATCTATGGATAAGTTCCTGTGCTGCCATTCTTAATATTGATGAGGTTAGGAGGATTCTTGATGAAATGAGTCATGGTGTTGGTTGTAATGAAAGTTGGATAAGGTATTTGAACCTGGCCAATATTTATATTAGTGTAGGTCATCTTGATAATGCAAGTTCCAACACACTAGTTGAGACTGAGAAAAGGATCACCCAAGGGCAATGGATTACTTATGACTTCTTAATCATTCTTTATGGTGGGTTGGGAAGTAAGGAGAAACTTGATCAGATATGGAACTCCTTGAGAATGACCAAACAGAAAATGATCGGCAGGAATTACATCTGTATTATTTCTTCCTATCTGATACTTGGTCATTTGAAAGAAGTGGGTGAAATTATTGATCAGTGGAAGCAATCGACGACCACAGATGTTGATATGGTTGCCTGTAAAAAGATTATGGTTGGTTTTAGGAACATTGGTTTGGTTGAAATAGCCGACAACTTGAATGAGATTCTCATTGAGAATAATCTCAGTCCGGATATGATTAACTGAGGTTCTCTGAGCTTCAATGTAATGTAGAATACATAGATTTCGGATCAATTTTGCAACTTTCAGAAGAGTGAATGAATAATCCTGCTGGGTGAATGAAATGGAACTCTTGCAATGCTTTGGTGGATGCACAACATTTCATTGTATAATTGCATTGCTTCTAACTTTTTTTTTGGAGTAGTGAAGCTTCTGTCAGAATTTGGATGGGTTTTGCATTAGTTGTTGAATTATTTTCCATCTTTTACAGTTACGTTTTTGCCTGAACTATTGTTTTAAAAAAGCATATTTTATGTGTTTTTTGCTGCATAAGTTTCTTTACTTTGTTATTGAACGAAGTACAGGAATAATGAAACACCAACTTAAACAGAATTTTGAAAAAAGTGAACACTTTTTCATCAAGAAAAAAATGTTGGATGAAAATAATTTTTTAATTTAAATAAATAAAAGATAAAGTAAAAATTCAATGGGTTCTGTTTAAAATAAATTAAAAAAGGTTTTGAAAAAAATAGCAACACGAGTATAAATAAAGAAGAATTAGCTAGTCTTATAATTTTTTTTGACATTTATTTCTAAGTTTAACTCATGCTGGTGGTAGTTTGATAAGTCTAATTAGAAGTTAAGATTTTATATATTATAATTTTATTTTGCTTTTCATCCCTATCTATAAGATTTCTTAACATCTACAAATCAAATCATATATAAAGTATCTTTAGGGTTAAAACTATATAAAAAATATTTATTACAAGTCAGTCATAAAGGACTCATCCAAAACTAAGTCTTTTTAGTTAAATAAACTTTTATCTCTTTAAAAATTGATGTTATACTATTTATAAGTTTCTATGATTTTATTTTAACTCTGATATTACCATGATATTTCATACAAAAATGTATTTATTTCATAATTCATAATATTAGTATTTTAGTTACACTTTATTTTTTTATATATTTCAAACATATATATATATATATATTTAAAATTAAATTTTCCAAATGGAGAGTAATCTCAAAAATATTATTTTTCATTTCTAAACGGAACTTCTAAAAAATATGAAAATTATTGTTATTTTAAAAGTGAGTTCGCTTGTATAAAGTGTGAGATAATAGGTACATCATCCTGTTTTGCAACTTACAAGATTTTTTTTTCATTATATTACCTTTTTTTTTATCATTATATAATATTATTTGTATTGCGATTAGACTAACTATCTTTTTATCATTTTATCAATATTATATATTTAAAACACAAATATATATTTTATTTTTCGATATTTTTTATAATATGATGCTTTATTTACTAGTAATAAATAATAAATTATCAACCATTAAATCTGTTAATTATTATGTCTATAGTTTATAACATATTCAACTTTAAGATTAAAAAATTACATAACTTTTTTTTTCAACTTTTTAACTTATACGGACTGATCCTGTGCATCTTACCTGATCTATTTTTTTTTTCAAATTTAAAAATCATTTATGAACATTACCAAGTCTCACGTTGATTCTAATGATGTTTTAATAATTAAAAAAATATCATTGAAGTCAAACACAATAAAATCAGCATCATTAATCATTAAAGTTTCAAATATATAATTTGAAGTCAATAGAGAGAATTTTCCACGAAAAAAAGTGATACACGACATGAAACTCAAAAAGAAAATAATTTTGGAAAACAATTTACTTTGTGTAAACTGAAACTAGTTGACATAAGTTTTGTAATGTAGAACTTTTGGTCCAAAATATAAAATTGGCATATGAAATTTGAAATAAAAAATGGAAATGGAAATATGAAGTTTCAATTCACTGAATTTAAGTTTTATATTTAAAGCCATCGAAATCGAAAATGGATTTGGATTAATAGCTAATTAGGAATCCGATTGCACTATATATCATCTCATTGTTAATTAATGAACATTATTTTATTTCCGGATTCATAGTTTCTGTACAAAAATTTATTGAAAATTAAATTCACTACACTAACATCCACATTATTGTTACATTGAAAGAGAGATTTATATTTTCTTTTTATGGTCAAATTTATATATATATATATATATATATATATATATATATATATATATATATATATATATATATATATATATATATATATATATATATATAATGCAAGAAAAAGTTTATTTATGAAGATGGGATTGAATGTACGATTGATGATTTATATTTTAAAATTACACATAGAACTATGGTTCATGATTTAATGTGTTTAAATTTTATTTTCAAAATATTCTTTAACGGAGAAAAAAAGAAATCGAATGTTCAAAAATTTCTATTTCTATATTCGAAATCGAAATGCTATTTGATCTTGTATACGGTAAAGAAAATAATAAATAAAAAATATTTAATTATGAAGATCCAGTTTTGAAAATCGATTTATCGTTTGAGTTCAGTATAAATTTTGACGAAAATTGAAAATGTCTATTTAAATCACATTGAAATACTCTATAAATTAAAAAATCAAGTTTCTTTTTTCTTATACTGTATAATTGATTGGTCAACTACAAAACTTACTTAAAAAATCGACCAGTAAAAAATAAATCAGTCAGTCGTTAATTAGATTAATTAATTATAATATTAATTGAACATATAATTACAGATAATCATTCATTATTAAATCATGATTGATTAGGTCACTGTTACTTAAAAATTCATTCTAAAATTTATAAATACAATTTTAGAATTCAATTGAAAACCGTTCTCTTGTAAATTCTAATCTTGCACGTGATTTTCACAGTACAGTTTGGTTAAGGTTGAAAAAAAATTAAATAGCCAAAGCCCACCCACGTGATTTTGAACTTCTACTCCTAAACTATTTTCTTTGCTGTTCTTTTAAACGTGAAACACTTTTCAATATTATCAACTCATAAATTCAAAAACAGACGTAAGTTGAATTGGTATTTAGTATCTTAAACAATCCCTTTCAATTTCAGTTGTACGGATCGAGAGTGATTCAAAGTATATCCAACCACTCAACTTTTTTACATTGATTAATTGTAAATAAATAACAAACTTAAAACAATATTATTATTAAAAAAGGACTATTATACATAAATTCTTAAAAATATTTTTCGATGGAGTTAATTCGTTATAATTTATTGACCCTAGCCTTGTTAACTTGTTACATAAACTTCCTGGGATAAGTAGGAGCACATGGCACACGACTATTTTCATAGTATTTATGCCAGGTTGATTTTATACAATAAATAAATTAATAAAAAGACAAGCGTGCAACACACCATTAAGTATTATAATAATACGATATATTATATTAATTACATGTGATATATCAATACAAATATAAAAGTTATTTCTTTTCCTAAAATAAAATCATAGTGAATGTTTGTACAAAAAGACCAATCTTATGTCAAATGTTTACTATTTTTTCAGAAAAATAATACTCACATATTTTTTAAAAATAATACTGTTTCTACTGGATTGGGACGAGATGATTCATGTACAATTCTTCTGCCTGAACGAGCGTATGCTCTTCTCACTCTGCTTTGAAAAATAAGACACTCGATACTTCAAGTTAAATATTTTGTGAAGGTTTAAAGTAATTAAATTATGAAAAAAGTGTTTATTACCTCAAAATTAAATCTCTACTTACAAAATTTAAAAGAATCAGACCTTTTAATTTACTTCTTAATAACTATTAATACCAACATTAATCATTCATCAATAACAATTACGGTATTATCTACGTTTTAATTATGTACAACAGTTGTCGGACCCAACCAACTGCACCGTTTTTCTTCCTAACCCCAATCGATTATCCACTCACCACGTAATAACATCCGTCAACTCTTACCTATAATAACAAATACTTAAAACGAATTTAATAATAAGTGAAAAGTTTGTTTAAAAGTATTAATTAACTATTTACACAACAAAGCTACTTTTTTTATAAAATTAAATTATTATTATATTTATATAAGCTTGTAAGCATTTAATGCTTCAAAACTTAAAAAAAAATATAAAAATTATGATATATTAGATGGTAGTAATATTTTTAAATAAAAATTATTAATATTTTGATACAAAAAATTATTACATTTTTTTGTCAAATATATATATATATATATATATATATATATATATATATATATATATATATATATATATATATATATATATATATATATATATATATATATATATATATATATATATATTTAATTATGTTGGCCCAATATCAATATCAAATCCACGTTTTTTTTATATTAATTTTTTTTTCCTTAAATGAACCGTTACAGGGATGATCTATATATATATAGATAGATTTTGGGTGTTTCGATGAAGAAAACACACCACCTTGTCATCAATCTAGTATCTCTTTAGTTATTAGCTGTCGCAGGTAAGGGTGAACCTCATACATTCTTAACAAAAACATTCACACTTTGAATTATTTTTGTTCTTTCACCTTCCATGGAGGACAGTGGCAAAATGATAAACGGGAACAACAGCCCATGTAGTAACAAGGTTGTCGGTTTTCCGACCGAGGGAGGCAACAAAAGCACCATTGGCCACCACATCGCACGGCGTCTGGTTGAGATTGGTGTGAAGGATGTTTTCACTGTCCCTGGAGACTTCAACCTTGGTCTTCTGGATTATTTGGTAGCTGAAGCTGATATTAACCTGATAGGTTGCTGCAACGAGCTAAACGCTGGATATGCTGCCGATGGGTACGCGAGATGCAAAGGCGTGAGTGCATGTGTGGTTACTTTCAATGTGGGTGGGCTTAGCATCCTTAACGCCATTGCCGGAGCTTACAGCGAGGATCTTCCAGTGATATGCATTGTTGGAGCTCCAAATTCCAACGACAATGGCAGCCAAAGGATTATTCACCACTCCATTGGCATCCCAGATTTCAGTCAAGAGTTACGTTGCTTTCAGCCTGTGACTTGTCACCAGGTATACTCCTTGTCCTGTGTGATGATACCTAGAAGATGGTAGTAAAAATAGAAAAACAAAGAAAGAATTTTTAAAAACATTTTGGTGATTAGAAAAAAGAGAGTAAATTTTTGTATTTTAATAAAAGGACAAAAATTGTGTGTAAAAATTAGTTGGTGTGAAAACAATAATAATAACTAAAAATAAAATGTTACAGATAAGAATAAATTAATATATTAACAATTAATATTTATGAAATAAAAAATGAAAAATCAACACTTATGTAGCGTAGAGAAACTATAAAATTAATAAGTTTTATCAAATGTACTATGTTAAAAAAGAGAGATTAAAAAAATATGTAATAAAAGTTCATAAAATCAATCATGTATGCATATTATTATTCATAAAAAATATTTATTCATAAATTTGATAATGCATTTGTTTCGCGAAAATAAGAGTAAAATACACAAACTTATTTATTGCTTTAAAATTTTCTTTTAGTAATATCATTTACCACTTACAAAATTTTTATGAACAGTAATATATGTACACCTTCATTTTATCTACCTTATTACACTTTTCTATTTCTCTCTTCTTATCGCATCAAACCTATTTATATTTTTCTCTAAGTGTATATAAATGTTAATGCACATTTTTAGTATTCATGAATTATTTTTCTATTTTTATTTAGGTGATAATATACAAACACTACCTTTTTTACCCTAAGTTTATTTATTCAACAGCAACAACAAAAGAATATTTAAAAAAAATGAAACAAATTGAGATAAATAAAGTAGAAAAACTAAAATATTAATATTTTATTAAGTGTTAGATAGGTTTAGGAAGATTGAAGGGTGTATGTATATAATTTTCCTCTTTTATATTTTTATCTTAATATTTTAACATGTTCTTCTATTTTTTACAATTAGATTTATCTATTTTATAATTTGGGCTGGTAAAGTTAAAAAGAAAACAATGATAAGGAGATATATCACCAAATTTATATAACTATTTTATTTTTTTTCTCTTAATTATTATATATATTTTTATTATTACACTATCCTTTAAATATATTGTCAGTTTGAATCTTGAAATATTTTCAAAAAGTTCATATAAAAAATTTATTTTACATTTGGTATATTTTAGTTTTTTAATATTACAATTTTTTTAACTGTTATTTATCTATGCCATATTTTAAATTTTAATAAAGAATTTAATTTTTAAATAAAAATAAAAGGTTTGTCGTCTAAAATTTTTTGAATTATAATTACCTTAGAATATATTCTTATCTACCAAAAAAATATGTAAGAAATCCATATAAACATGTATTTATTTATTATTTTCCTATATACTAAATAATTTTCTCTAACATTTCTTCACAATTTCTACTTGAAAATTACATTCTCAATTAGATGCACTAAAGATACTCCAAACCAAATCTTACATTAAGAACTTTGAACTTTAAAAAAAATAATAATAATGTTCAAAATTGTCTTTTCTTCGAATTTCTACTTAAAATACTTGCAAACATTATTATATGATTTTCTTTAGTTCAAATTTTAGTCAATCATATTCCCCCAGTTATATCTTAATTTCTTTTGTCCTTAAATCTAGTCCGTTTGAGTGATAGCAGAAGTCTAATATATATGGATTATTATGTGTTATTGTAATTTGAGGCTGTAGTAAAGAACTTGGATGATGCACATGAACTGATCGACACTGCCATTGCAAGTGCTTTGAGAGAAAGCAAGCCTGTGTATATCAGCATAGCCAGTAACTTGGTTGCCATCCCTCACCATTCCTTCATCGATGATCCTCTCCCCTTTTATTTGACTCCAAAGTTGACTGATCAAAACTGTTTGGAAATTGCGGTGGAAGCTACATCAGAGTTCTTGAACAAGGCAGTGAAACCAGTGATGGTGGGAGGGCCAAAGTTGAGGATGGCAAAGGCTAGTAATGCTTTCATGAGAATGGTAGATGCTTCCGGTTATCCCTTTGCAGTGTTGGCTTCAGCAAAAGGGATGGTGGAAGAACATCATCCCAACTTCATTGGCACTTACTGGGGACAAATTAGCACACCCTTTTGTGCAGAAATTCTGCATTCTGCAGATGCCTACCTTTTCGCTGGTCCAGTATTCAATGATATTATCACTTTAGGGTTCTCTCTACCCTTTAAAAAGGAGAAGGCAATTGTAGTATTGCCTAATCGGGTAATGATTCCAAACGGACCTACAATCGGGTGTGTTTCAATGAAGAGCTTCTTTAAAGCCCTAACAATACGCCTTAAACGCAACACAACTGCTTTTGACAACTACAAAAGAATACACGTCCTAAATGGCCTTCTCATTCACCCTAACCCAAAGGAAGATTTAAGGATCAATGTTTTGTTCTTGCACATACAGAACATGTTGTCCCGTGACACTGCCGTGATTGCTGAAACAGGAGATACTTGGTTCACATGTCAGAAGTTGAAACTACCACAAGGCTGCGGGTGAGTAAGTTTTATGTATAATATTGAATGAAGAATTCAAGAAAAGAGTAACATATTAGGTTTACAGGTATGAGTGTCAGATGCAGTACGGATCAATAGGTTGGTCAGTTGGTGCAACTCTTGGCTATGCGCAGGCTGCTCCACACAAGAGAGTCATTGCTTGTGTTGGCGATGGTAGCTTCCAGGTATGGAAGAATGAAGAGGTTACAAGTTCCTATAATAATAACATGTCTGACACTTTGATTTTGAGACAGATTATAGTAACTAGTTAATTGGATTTAGGTTTCAAACTTTCTCGCAGATGACAGCGCAGGAAGTCTCAACGATGTTACGGAGTGGACAAAATTGCATAATCTTTCTAATTAACAATGGCGGATACTCTACAGAGATACAAATCCATGATGGACCTTACAATGTTATAAAAAACTGGGACTATGCTGGACTGGTGGAAAAAATAGACAATGGTGAAGGCAAATGCTGGACTACCAAGGTGAGTGATATTCTTAAAAAACACTTGGAATTTGGAAACTTGGATAAAACAACCTTAACAGAAAAACACTTACTAATTTATAATGTCGTGAAATTATGAAGGTGCACTGTGAGGAGGAGCTAACAGAAGCAATAAAGATAGCAATGGAAAGAAAAAAGAGTTGCCTATGCTTCATTGAAGTGATAGTCGAGAGCGATGATGCAAGCAAGGAATTGATTGTGTTGGGAAGCAGGCTTGCGGCTTTTAGTGGTCGCCCACCTAAGGATAATTAAGATTTCGCAGATCTTTATAACATATATTATACTATTGTTTAAAGTTTATTTATCATCATCCAAATATAATATTATTACAAATTGTCATTAATAAGTTGTTTGAAAAAAAAAATTATCAACAACTTTTCTACTAAGAACGTAGCCTATGTAGGGCTAGGTTCATGTTTGCATGAGTTGTATTAAATAAGTAGAAAAGAGGATTGCTTGATTTATTGGTGATTTTACATGTATTTGTATTGGTTTGTGTTAAGTACAAATAAATGGTATTTAAGTGGTTTCTTCCGTTTGTAATACCCTAGATTTAATTTGTAATTCTACATGTTCAATTCAAGTTTCTGGTGTGTATTTTTTTTTGAAGGTTAAAAGGCGGAATGTCATTGTACTCTTATTTAGAACTATATATTAGTTGACTAAAAATAAAGTTTAAAGTGAGAAAATTTCTAGTCACATTTTTCTTTAAAAAAAATAAAGACTTGATTACATGTTTTTCTACTTAATAATCTGTTGTAAAACTTTTATTATATGTGGTATTTATTATTTTCAATTTTTTATATTTGCGTATTTTATCATCTATCTTTTTTTTTCACATTTTACAGATTAAAAGTGACTTTGTAAACACATATTATAGTAACAACCTATTTAAAAGGATTAATAATAAAATATGTTTTTTCGGAGACACGTTACAATGCAAGTACGTAAAACGAAAAAAAAAGAAAAAACAGTAAAATATGACAAAAAAAAAACCTTATGCTATTATATTCTCTTCAAAATGGTAACATCTAGTAATAAAATGCGTGGTTCAAAATAAGATAAATTATTGCATAATATTAAATTGTCTAGTTTAATCTGAGATGCACTTTATTGTCTGGAATATAAATAAAAAAAGGACACCCACGAAGAAGGCTAGTTAATAATAATTAAATTTAAAAATTCTATGTAAAAAATGAGTATTTTTCTACACTCTATTTCATTAGAACTTTATATCACATTGAAAACTCAACTGTAACTAATTTATATTTCATTAAATAAAGGGAAATGTTTTCTTTTCTTCATATTTTAACCAACGTATGATCACTTATCTTTATCATTCAAGATGGAATGAAGTACTTATAAATTCTATTTTTCAAATTCGAAAAATATAATTATGTGAAAGTTTTAGTGCCTAAATCTTAGCGTCAATTATAACACTGACATTAAATTTAAATGAGATTGGGCTCAAAACCAGAGCAATAATGAGTGAACCCAACCCAAACAATGCATGCACTGGTAATTCAATAAATGCTGCAATATGGTACTACTAATTCATAAATACTCCTCCAATTACTACTAATTCAGCATAATAATAAAAAATTTAATCAATAAAAACGATTTTTTTAATATTAAGGAAAAGTACTGAATTTATCTTTGGTAAAATTATACTAGAATACCGATTTACTTCTCTAACTAAAGGAAATAGAATTCTTAAAAGGTGAATTTTGAGTGTGTTATTATGGCAAAGTAATGTGTGGATGAAAGAGTCGGAAGCAACGCGGCAGAACTTGCACCATGCAATGCCGAAACACTTTCTCTTTCTCTTTCAACCATTTTCACACTCTTATAACTCACCAACACCAACCAAAAACAAGTTATCAGGAATCTACAGTGCCCATGATTCAGCTTGTGCATATAATGGCAAAGCATATCTAATTGAGTGGGGAAATTTTCAATATGGGTTGGCCCAACAAAATCAGATGTGACTTCAAGAATGACATCTATTTCTCTATTGGTCGCTTTTGTTTCTGCCCTCATTTATTCTCAAATGTCCTACATCTTCTCACCAAAATATAAAACAAAAATGGAGAAAACATACCACTACGTAATAATTACTTAAATTATTATGAACTAATAAATATTATATATTCCTACTCAATGACGAGAACATAAGTGTAAGTCAAATTTCTATATTGTCAAATTTCAATATTAGATAGAAATGAAAAAATAAAAAGGTAAATGATTCATTAATTCATTATTTTAAGATTTTAGATAGAGAGTAGTGTCAATCTTTTGTATGGTTGGACTCATATTTAATTGATATATGTATTTTTCTAATAAACCTCTTTCTTGATAAACCCAACAAACTTTACCATCAATTCAAAATTTTATTTTATTTCTCACTTATATCTTTTAATTTATTTATTATATCTTTGTTTTCTCAAATCAATCATGCTATTGTTGGAAGTTCCACATCGACTAAAGATAAGGCTAAATTATAATATATAAATAGGGTACAAAACTCATCATACAAACCAGTTTTATGAGATTGAATTAAGCTTAAAATCCATTTTTTAACATGATATCAGAACCGTTATTGAAACCTTTTCTAACCAAATTTATTTAAGTATTCTCTTCCACCCGTTCTGGCCCACCCAGTATAGAACCATCAAGTTGTAACTCAATTGGTAAAATCCACAGGATGCAGAAGTACAGTTTTATACTGCACTTATCTTAAACCAATCATTCATTTGCAATTCCCAAATATACCAAACAGTTATTACAAATCCCAAGAGTTGTGAAAATGCCAATTGTCCATGTTGGTATCAGTAGGACAAAACATATGCCACAAATCACACTCATTTTGCCTTCCATTCACGCCACTTGTTTTTCCTTTACCTTTATTTCTTCAACATTCATCCTCGTTCACAGGGGAAAAGAAAGATATGTTTATGCTAAGTAAGAGGTTTATCTTTTTACTTTGACTCCGATTAAACATAGAAAAGCCAAATTGGTGGGATCATCGGTCATCGATTGGCTATATCGTAAAGCCAAAATCCTGTTACTACAGAGCATTTTCATGGTCAAAGGTATGAGGTTGTGATGTATGAAATTCAGTAATAGGAAACCGAGCTGAAAAGGAAGAGACATGTATGGTCAGTGGTCACACTGGTGAGGCATAAAGAAACTGAAACTGGCTGTCTTTAAGCATTGACTCAGCGAGTACAAATATTCAAAGCTAGAAGAAACACAAACTTAGATAATGATCATTCACAGCAAAAACTGATTATGCCCATTTCGTCACAGCCTGTATGAGGTCCTTCAAACTTTTTGACAAAGAAACCGACAATTTTAACATGACTAATAATTCCAAGTTTCCAACCATCCCATGTGGCTCCCTCCTTCTTTCACTGAATTCTGTGCTTGCTTAGTCACTCTGCTCTTTTTCTCTGCCCCTTCTTTTTCTGGTTGTGAATTCCAAAGTTGAAGGTACTGTCCCAACAAAAATCTAAAGCAGTGCATTCTGCGAGTCTGGTTTTCAGCATGTGGGAATCCGAGAGTGAGTCAGCGGCAGGACACAAATATGGGGGTGGACTTCTCACTTCAAGTAACCATGGTGTCAAGACTGAAGGATTTGTACAAAGAGGCAACTCTTGGTATGTTAGATATGCGTAATAAGCTCAGTACCTTGTGAAGATGTTACCAGTTACAACCATTGTTTTGCTTTGCTGATTCTTGTTAATCGAAATTGTAGGACACAGACAGAAAATAAGATTGGAAGTTCTGCTAATGTTGTTTGTATTATTAATTTATCCATTCTATGTCTTGAACAAGTATGATTTATAAAGCATGAAAGCTGCCTAAAAGTACTTTCTCTCCCCATGCAGGTATGTTGCGACTGATATTCCAAGTGACTTTCTAGTTCAAATTGAAGAAGCTAGCTTCCACTTGCACAAGGTAACTATCTTGTTTTTCTTTCGAATTTCATGATTTTATTTGTTCTATAAACCATTGAGCTGTACCGTTGAATTTTGTGCTTTTGTTTCCCCTTTGGTGTGAAAGTATCCCTTGGTATCTCGGAGTGGAAAGCTGAGTAGAATCGTATATGAAACGCACGATCCAGATTTGAATAAAATAGTTATGGATGATATCCCTGGTGGGGCAGAGGCTTTTGAGCTTGCGGCCAAATTCTGCTACGGAGTCGCTGTTGATTTAACAGCAGGCAACATCTCAGGGCTAAGATGTGCTGCAGAGTACCTAGAAATGAGTGAGGACTTGGAAGAAGGGAATCTTATATTCAAGGCAGAAGCGTTCCTGAGTTATGTTGTTTTGTCTTCATGGAGAGACTCCATAGTAGTGTTGAAAAGCTGTGAGAAGCTGTCACCATGGGCAGAGAACCTTCAAATTGTTCGCAGATGCAGCGAGTCCATTGCTTGGAAAGCTTGTGCTAATCCCAAAGGGATAAGGTGGTCCTACACCGGAAGACAAGCGAAAAGTTCAAGCCCAACATGGAATGACATGAAGGAATCTAGCCCAAGCAGGAACCAGCAGGTTCCTCCTGATTGGTGGTTTGAAGATGCCTCAATCCTTAGGATTGACCACTTTGTCAGAGTCATCACTGCCATTAAGGTAAAGGGCATGAGATTTGAATTGGTTGGTGCTGCAATAATGCATTACGCAACTAAGTGGCTACCAGGATTGATCAGTGACACATCAATCCCAGGTGATGAAGCAAGCAACTGCAGTGTGAGTAACAGCAGCAGTAGTGGTGGCAGTAATTGGAAAGGGGGACTTCATATGGTTGTGACTGGAACAAAAGATGACAGTTCAAGTGTTCAAGCTAAAGAACAAAGGATGATAGTAGAGAGCCTGGTCAGCATTATTCCACCTCAGAAGGACAGTGTCTCGTGCAGTTTTCTTCTTAGGCTCCTGAGAATGGCAATCATGTTAAAGGTTGCACCTGCACTGGTTACTGAATTAGAGAAAAGGGTTGGAATGCAGTTTGAACAGGCTACACTGGCTGATCTTCTAATTCCTTCTTATAGTAAAGGAGAAACTATGTATGACGTTGATCTTGTTCAGAGGCTGCTAGAACATTTCATTGTTCAGGAACAGACTGAAAGTTCTAGCCCCAGCAGACAGTCATTTTCTGATAAACAACATATGGGAATGGGATGCATCCTAAATGCTAAGGCAAGAGTGGCAAGGCTTGTTGACAGTTATCTCACAGAGGTGTCCAGAGATAGGAACCTTTCCCTGACCAAGTTTCAGGTTCTTGCAGAAGCTTTGCCTGAGTCAGCTAGGACATGTGATGATGGACTTTACAGAGCAATTGATTCATATCTCAAGGTTATAATTTATTTTCAATTACCTACAATTGCACTTCGTTATAGATTCCTAGTTCTGATGTTCTTACATGTATGTATAACTAACTGACTAACTAACTAACAGGCACACCCGACACTTTCTGAGCATGAGAGGAAGCGACTCTGTCGTGTGATGGACTGTCAGAAACTCTCCATTGATGCATGTCTGCATGCTGCTCAAAATGAAAGGCTTCCATTAAGGGTTGTAGTGCAAGTTCTATTTGCGGAACAGGTCAAGATAAGCAATGCACTGGCCACGAGTTCTGTGAAAGATGTTGAATCTGAGAGCCATGCAATGGTAACAAACCGGAAAACACTTCTAGAAGGGACACCACAATCATTCCAAGAAGGATGGACGGCTGCTAAAAAGGACATCAACACACTGAAGTTTGAGCTTGAGAGTGTGAAAGTCAAGTACATGGAGCTTCAAAATGATATGGAAAGTCTGCAGAAACAATTTGATAAGATGCTAAAGCAGAAGCACACTTCTGCATGGAGCAGTGGGTGGAAGAAACTCAGCAAACTTGGAAGGACGACAAATGTGGTAGAAAATCAGGATGATTCTCCTAAGATTCCAGATTCTATAGAACACAACAGAAAGACTGCTAGAAGGTGGAGGAGAAACTCAATATCCTGATTCCTGAAATATCAGAATTCTCAATTTCTTTTAAACTCATTCTTCTTCCCTCTTCATATCTCATACCAATTTCTACAATATCCTAGCCAAATTGTAATTTGTCATCAAAGCTAATCATATCTTTCAAGTGTGAATTCTACTGGCACTTCAATCATATCATAAAAAACGTTATGTACATATTTAAAAATCTTCAGTTATATACCTCCGGATTGCACATTTGAACATGGTTCCCTTTTATTTTTCACTTCTATGTTGTAGATAACAGAATAAACCAGTAAAAAGAGAGAATAACAAGAAAATGTTAGTATATATATACAGTTTTTAGAATAAGAAAGTGTCCAGAAGCAGTGAACTAGAAAGGAAAAAGAAACATGATTAGATATTCCAACATTAATCATGTCATCTTGCATAAGAACAGTGGCACAGTTGTCAAGTGACAAGACAAAAGACTTGAGTGAGTCGAAATCGGCAACAAGTAAATCTTTCAATGAGATTAGATGACGGTGAAGGATTGATTGATGCTTTCATCATCAACTACAGTTTAGCAGCATGAAAAAGGATCAGGATGGCATGTGCTTGAAGAGAAAAACCAATGAACGGCTTAGAACATATCACGGCAACAGCCAGGAATTGAAGGGTAAAAACACTTTAATCTGTTAATAATTATCTTTCAGTGGCAGTCTTTTTCTTCAATCCATTTGGATCTAATAATGTTCTTCTCTGTGCACATTTGGAAGAACTTTATCTGGTATGATAAGCAGAGCGATAATATATATACTCACTGATTTTTCAACCAACTCATAATTATAGCCTCCAGTTTATACAGTGGCTGCCAAGAACCATTTCTGCTAAACAGTGACCATAAATGATTGTTGGCCTTCAGCTGATTAGATATTATTCATCAGATTCCAGAACCTGTCATTGCACTGCACTGTCACCAATATCAATGTCAAATGCTTCATAATTGCATGTTTTTGCTTATATAAACATTCCAGAGATTAGATATTAACAAAAATAGTTCACCATTTTCAGTAAAAAAATCTTAAATACATTTACATCTTATATATATATATATATATATATATATATATATATATATATATATATATATATATATATATATATATATATATATATATATATATAATTTAAATTAATTATTTTTATTTTGAAAAAATTCTTAAATATTTAAAGTAATCAGGGAATTAAAAATTCATATCAATGATGAGGAACTACT
The DNA here is from genome assembly GCF_016808095.1 of Vigna angularis. NCBI lineage: Eukaryota > Viridiplantae > Streptophyta > Magnoliopsida > Fabales > Fabaceae > Vigna > Vigna angularis. Next base: position 36,627,597 of record NC_068975.1, on the reverse strand, counting down.
CTTTAGCTAGGGCCCATTTAGGATTGATAGCAGTTTTTCTTTTAAGTTTTAAAATAAATTTTGTTGGATAAACATGTAATCGAAACATTTTTACGCCGTTTTAAAACATTTTCTTTTTACATTTATTTAAAAAATTACAGATTTGATTTTTATTTTAATATATTAGTGTTATATTTAGGAATGATTTTTGTTGTTGTTATTATTACTACATCAATTTGTTATTACTACATCAATACTATCATCATTACTAATAACATCATTGTCTTTATGACAAAAAAATTATCACTACTAATCATATGCATTATTATTATTATTATTATTATTATTATTATTATAACCATTACACAAACATTTAATTAAACTAATTTTAAAATATAAAAAAAACTTAAACTAATTTATTTTAAAATGAAAAATAGAAGTAAAATTAATTTTTAAAACTAAAATTCACCCTAAAACTAAAAATTGATTTTAATATTTAAATTCTTAAAACTTACAAATAGAAATCATTCAGAAGGAAACCTAGAAAGTAAAATTCAATAAAGTTCTGCTTCCTAAATTTCATTTAGAAACCTTAATTAATACTTTTTTTTCCAGATTAAAAATTCATTCTTTTCAAATTGAAATCCCTTTTGTGCTAAATTTAGTTTTATATCAAACTGAAAATTTTCCAAACTTGAAAAAGTTCTGAAGAAAAATAGCGTTCGTTTGTTTTTATTTTGATTTTTAATTACAAAAATAGGACGCATACGATGCGTTTACTTCAGTTGCATAGGTAGCATCTTCTGATTCATGGTTGACCGATTAGTCAACGACGAACCATCTTCTGTTTCCGATTTATTTGAATTCGCTATCTCATGCAAAAACTTGAGAAATATATGGTAAAGTAAAACCAATATGAAAATTTTATAATAACTAATAAAAGCAGAAAATTTTCTTAAGGTGTTCATGTTTTGTGGATAAAATATCACAAATTTGGAAGTGATAGTGTTCATTTAATACCATTGCTTTATGTCAAGAAAGTATGACACAAAAGATAGACCTACAAAGCCAAAACTACTTAGACTAAGAAGTGTGACGGGACTGAACAAAATCATTAATTAAACTTTAATTTCCACACAGATCCTTAGATTAACTAACACAAAACAAATTCAAATTATTGATTATATTAAATATTGAAGAGATTATTATCATGTAAGCTACAAGTGTCGCACTCGCACAACGCAGACAGACAATATTCTAAAGTTAATTTGAACTTTTGTTTGCATAAAGATTTTACCAAACTGGTGGGGACCCATCTCATCAGGTTTGAGAAATTTCCAGTCTTTCCGTCTCACAGGTGAAAAGATAGGGTTATCACTTTTTTAGTATTTCTTATTGCACGTTTTCTGGCTCACTTTAATGCAAAATCTACTGAAACAGAACAAGTTATGAATGATGGATTGGTAGTATTTAAGTATTGAACAGATAAGACAATGACAATGAAGATAGAAAACATGAAACCGGAATACAAACATTGACACTCCAATTATTCAAACAATCACACAACCGACAGATACATACATAGTAACATCATGAAAAAGAAATATAGAATACTCAAGCCACCTCTCAATTACAACGTAGAAAATAGAATCACCTATGATTCCACCCTCAACACGTAAAACAAAGAAACCTTTACCATAACGTGTTGTTGTGTGTTGTGTGTATCCAACAAAGGGCCCCAACAAGTCATGATGAAACACCACGCTCCTCATTCAAGCACGCCCCAACATGGAACTTTCTTGGTACTTTATAGTCTACGCTAGCATTATATGTGTACAAGCCAAGCTTGGAAGAGAGGACAGAGCATAAAATCAGGAATTAAAGGGAGGGTGGAAAGTGGGACCCCAGTTACCTAACGCGCATGCATTCAATCAACAAGAGAATTCAACACTCCGGGAGAAAAAAGTGTCCTCATTTACAGCACAGCCATCCACTACCATCACCCATCCCTTCAATCTCTCTGACCTTTAATCCTCCAAAAGCTAAAGGATAAAATATCTTTAATCCTCATCAAATTTAAATCTCCTAAACCCCATATTGCAGTGGCAAAGTGTAGTACCCCTCTATTGCCTCTTTCATCCCTTTTATTGGCAAAATATGAATACACCTCGAGGAACAAGATCAAAGAAGCAAGGATGGTAAGTTCAAACTTATAATGCAATAAATCTAATGATTCAACACACAACTTTTTTCACCATCAATGTGCCCTTCAACCATTTTGTAACCACCACAATGGGCACTTAGTTATATTTCAGTGTACCAGTTTGGGACATCAGAGATTCCAAGTACTCAATGGTACCATCGATGACTAATAGGGGGTGCTTTCCTTTTGCTCCTGGAATAAAGTTCTCAAGAACTCTCACCAGTTTACGGATTTTATCCTTTTTCAATTGAATATCAACAGCTGTTGAGTTATCTTTAGTTTTCCTTGTAGCATACACCCCACCACTACTAGAACAGTTTGATTCAACATCACTGGCATACTCACACATTTTATCTAGCCTTTCGGAACTAGCACTCTCCACAAGTGGTGGTAATCTATTGAATCCACCATCAATTAACTTCTGCCTTTTGTTTGGCCAATCAGTGCTAACAACTTCCTCCTTCATATCCACAAACTGTTCTTGAATCACACAAGTTTTTTCAGTAACCAACGGAGAATGACCTGTGCTAGTTACCTCATCATCATCACCATCATCATCATCATAAAAATCATCAGAATAAAGCAATGCATTGATTTCTTCTGTGTCTTCATGCATTTCACTTTCTTCATTATCTACACGATCCTTACCAGTCTCTTCTGGAGAAGTGTACACGGGCCAATGCTTTAGACCTATATTAGTTGCCCGTGCTTCTTCGTTTACATCATAAACTTGAGTAAATTGGGTAGCGGTAACAATTGGACTCTGGACAAAAGGGAAGACAGGACTATAAAGCAACCTTGTCTTACTACCAGAGTGGTCAAACACAAGCAACTTCTTCTGCAAAGATGCATTTTGCATAGCCTCTCCAGTATGTGTTCCGTTCAAACATGGTTCCAAACTGGGATGCTGAAGGAATCCTTGCACTTCCTTGGTCTGCTCACTCTTCAAATCTGGGATAGCAGGAGCTGTGAACCCGGGAAATATGCTGACAGCAGGAAAGATGCAAGTGCTAGAGTTCATGTATGTTGAACGAACCAGCGAACTGGGCTCTGCTGAGGTGCAAGGGCTATTAAAGTAAGGTGATGGCCAAGCCACGTGCTGTGGGTAAGGCCAAGACCAATGAGCCTTAACCATCCAACGAAAAATATGACCTAAAGAACAATAGAACAGACCGATCAATGCTGATGATGAAAGACTTGAACCTTTCAGACGTGAAAATGAAAAGAGCATTTGAAAATACATACCAGTAGATGTTATGGCGTCTTGATATGGGTTTTTCAATGACTTGCTGCCTCTCTTAAGAACAAATGACAGAAACAGAAAATTCCAGCTTAAAGAGAAATAAATGCAAAGCAATCTACGTGACAGGCTTAAGCAGATGACGGAAGTACTCAGCCTGCAAAGAGTTAGAAGATATCACTCATAAAATTGTCCAATAGCTGATACCATAGATCTAGTGATCATTGATCGTAAATGTTCTATACGCAGAAAAGGGGCATAATGAAAATTTTCTTCAAACAGCTGGTTTCAAAATCATGTCTACAGTGTTAGGAAAGAAATGCAATTGCAAAACACTAAGAATCAGCAATAGGTTACTAACCTGACAATCGTGCAAAGGTTGAAAGCATGCTATCACTCTAACTATAATTGTCGGTTCACCTTCAATGCCATTCTCATGTTTCAAAGCCCGAAATCTTGTTTGGCTCGCTGCTTGGCACACCATAACTTCTTTTGGATCCTACCACACTAGAATGTAATGCACACCCAAGAAAAGGTCCCAATGGAATGTGATAATGAAGAAACCAAGCTAATTATAGATCAAAATCAGCTAGAACCACAGAAACATAACAATACCGAAGGCACAAATACCAGGCTCTATCTTCCCTCCCAATCTTTCACCCAATTCTATACTTATCTGAAGAAGTTATCAAACAGCGCTCGTCTTCCATGGCAGTAGTTAAGAATAAAGAACCTAACTACAAAAGTAACAAAGTAAAAGGATTGACGGGACTGGGAACCTATAGAATAACTTTACAATATAAGTTCAAGCGTACAACTTGACGATATACATAAAACATAAGACCCAACCACCGCATGCTGATTTCTTCCTGTGTGACTTAAGATTTCACAATCGCTTAGAGCTTCAGCAAGATGTTATGCCTTCAGCACCAATTTCTCTGAAACAAGATTAAAACAAATTTGATGCTAGCAAACACAGTAGCAACAAGGAAAACAACAAAGTTTTATATTATAAAAACCAAAACAAAGTGTTTTATTTTATTATAAATGAGAAAACATCAATAGCCAGTAACAACGGAAAACTAATTCCAGAAAACAACTCATCCATTCATTTCTTCAAAAACATGAAACTGTAGAAGCCTCGGTCTTCTCTTAATTTTCTATCCAATTGGGGGAGAGACTAATCTGGCTAAACAAGGAACATAATAAGATTACAGAGAAAGTAATCATCATGATGTTAACTTGTTGGCAGCTAAGGAAGAAGGCCGTGAAGGCCACGTGACCCAGTAGGGTAATTACCCAATTACATTTTTTCAATTCCTTGAAATTTGCAGTTGTTCTACTCAGCGACAAGAAATAAAAAGTAAAATTGAACAACTCTGTAATCCTGAAGTCTGTCAGCAACCAAAAAAGGTTGTTAATTTAGCCAAGATGATCCCAATTAAAAGAAAAAAAAAAGAGACTGAATTTAATCATATCGGATATGGTAACCCCAATTGAATTAAAGCCTTCACCTTTAACATGATTTTGTGTTACCCAATAACAAACCAAATGACAGATAAGAAAAATGAGAAGCAAGGAAAAGGTTACTCAGATTTGGAAAGACTTACAGTTGGAGGGATTGGCTGAGAGAAAGAAAGGCAAAGACAGTGAACGGTTTCAAGAAAATGTGAGAAAGAAGCAGTGGAGGGAGTTTGGGCAGTGGTGTGCATGCCCCCCACTATATACACAATCAAATCCCACTTTTGCCCTTCCTTTTTTTCCCTTTTTTTTTCTTTTTCACCATTTATGCTATTTTGTTAGGTAAAATAATGATTTTTTTTCCTTCAAAAATAATTTTTTTCATTCTGTTTTGCCTTTGGAAAATTTCTTTGATTAGTATTTAATGATTTGAAAGTATATTTATCATTTATTTCAAGTAATAAATTTGAAGATATACGTTTTAGTTTATAGTAGCTAAATTTGATTATATTTTGTACTTTAAGTAACAGTTAAGTCTCTCTTGATGATTTGAAACCCGGATTTTAAACCATTATTTTCTATAATATTATAAAAATATTTATGCATTACATATGGTATTGTAAGTTCAAACATTAACATTTTTGTGAAATCAATCAAGTTAGAAATTCACTTATCTCCTGTTCTGAAAAAAAATCTTAAGTGTCTTTCTTAAGACAATGATAAATTCTATTAACTTAGGTATTTTTCTTAATTGACTTAAGAAAAATAAATTTAAAATGCATCACTAATGATCAAATTGTGTTTATTCAATAATCTTTTCAATAAAGATTCTAATGTTTTAATGCTATTGAAATAATTAATGTTAATCTAAGTATATTAAAATGACAATAATGATGATTTTTATCATTTATCAGAATTATATTTTACTTTTTAAAAATGTTGTTTAAATTATCCTTCGGAAAGAAGTGAAATTGCAAAATTACACGATCTTACTAGTTGTTATGTAATGATTGAAGATTTAGCCATGATTTTCTTTTGGTGACATGTAACTTCCACAACAGTCCTTATTTATTATTCATTGCTTCCCAATGTATGAAGCAAAATGTGAAAGTTGCTTAAGAAATGAATTGATGAATTATCTGGCGATTATCAAAGCAAAAGCATTGGCACATTTGTCATAGTGTTGAATGGTTATAATTAAAACAATTATGATGACAATAACATTGCCCAAACAAAAGCCAGAGTTCAGTGGAGCAAAGACACAAACATGTGCCGTTCACTCATGGATAATCTAATACACTCATTAACTTGGTAATTTGTTGTTAGCTAGTCATTGAAATGAAACCAAACTCCAGGGCCCAATCGCCCCCACCAAAGTGACCACATTGGCACGAGGTACATGGAACCAATGATGCAACAAAGCACGACCATAAAAATAAGAGAATTATTATGCAAATACTAGATCATGTTCATCAAGTGCAGCTCCCATTTTTAGCCCACTAACCACAATCATCCAATCTAACATACTACACCCGTGCATTTCATGAAAAAGCCGAAACAAACACAACAAAAAGACTCCAAATTTATAAAAGGGCAACAATACCATTATACCATGGAATAATTCATGCATATATTGTAAGTTATCTATATGATGTTGGGGTGAGATTTGTTGGGTACAAACAAAGTCTCACATCACATAAAATAAAAGATGAGCATTAATTTATATACACATAAAATACATCTATTAGTAAGAGACATTTTGGAGTGGATACCAAAAGCAAACCCGTGAGGGCTTAGCCCAAAGCGAATAATATCTTACCAGTATAGAGATCTGTGTGTATGTGTGTGGTGAACCTCCCTACAAATTCCTCAGACAATGAGTTCATACATTGTGCTCATAAATCCATATAATAAGAAGTTGTTTATATTGACCGGAAAGATACAAACACCAAATGAGATTTGAGTCCAACCACATAAAAGATTGACACAACTTTCTACTCAAAACTTTAAGACAACGAGTTAATAAGTTTTTCATCTTTATATAGTGTTATACTCTCTCATTTCTATCTAATGTGAAACTTAGACTCACACTTGAATTCTCAACCGTATAATCTTATTTTGTATGAAGACTTATCAAATCAACATAACCATGGCAATATGAATAATAGGTAATGTGGTGGAATGGGAAAAAATATGTCACATAACATAAAAGAAATAATACCATTTTGCTTGGAGGAGAGGGCACAAGCACCAAATACCAAAATCTATAATGAAGTCTTTCCTTTGGGTTACAGCTACACCTAAGTGCGGTTGGATTGCAGAGACGAGATGCTACAATTCAGGGATTCCTTCCACCTTTTTCATTAAATAACACATACATGAATTGATTGCTTTCTGATTTTATTTATCCCTTTTAAAAGGGAAAGGAAAAAAATTCATACCTTTAGGCTTCGCATCACTTTCTTTCCACTTCAAATGATATTTCAGCTAGCTTTACCAGAACCACTGATAGTAGTTGTCCTACTAAATACTTTTCTTTCTGAGCAAAATGGCAAATTATTATCCTGGATACTGTCACGAGATCTTTGTTTGTTCGGAATTCCTCTGCTTGAAACCAACTTTAGTAGTATTGGAATATTAGAATGATTTGCAGTGCAGAATTATTCTCTTTGAAAACCTTCATCATAGTTTAATCATCACTGCATTGAAAGAGATCTTGCATCCTTTCACCGTGAAAATTTAGAAGGTCTGGTGATGGGAATGCAGTGTTGACAATTTGATTTATTTCCCACATTTGAATGTTATACAGGTAATAGTTTAATTGAGTGTCAACAACAGTATTAGATAACTCCTTGTTAAAAAAATAAAATACTAAAACAAATATTCTACAAAATAATATACGTTAATTTCACTTTCCTTGGAGAACTTTAAGGAAATGTACCCATAAAATTGGTTAGGAAAATGACATCTATACGTAAAATTTCCATTACTTTTCTCTACCTTGCTTATTTTGAAAATTTTTTATACAATGAAGAAAAAGCTCTTGATGGAAATTTTTGTGTGCAACCTGAATTGAAGTCTGAACAAAATAGGTATGCTCAATTAAAGACTCCTTAGTTTTTTACTATCTACGAAGCATGGGTCTTTTTTTTAGTTTTGGATTGTCTAATTAATATATAATCCAAAATAAAAATATATATTTTAGATTGCAAAATACGGTATTTTTTTAATAAATATACACAATAAAAAGAAGATGAAGAGTAAGGAAAAAAAGGTGGGGAACTAGAATAGGAAAAAGAAGATGAAAATTGAAACAGAGGCCCCGATGTAAGAAGAATATGATGAAGAATGAGGGAGAAGGATGCAAATAAATCAAGTAGACCACTATATGAAGATGTAAGTTGGAAGAAGCTACCCTTTCTAAGAAGCAATTGCATTCGACTGACAATGGCACAAGTCAACTAATGGGCTGAAGATCGTGTGATTCTATTTGCACTTAGCGCATTGCTATTTACACAACTCTATTTTCATTCTTTCATGCTGCTTACAGCTTTTATATCTCTTTAAAAAGAATATCTTTCACAGAATTTAATTAATGAAAAATTAATAATATAATAAGTAGTTTTTGTAATGTAAAAAATAAAATAAAAACATTTCTGTTATGTAATATGTGGAATACACAATAGATATTATTTTCCCGAAGATAATTTTCCAGATTCTTTTAAAAAAATGTATGATATGGATTTAATATCACTAATTTAAAAAAAAGAAAAAATCTTCCGGCAGGGCCTCTTAGAATTATTGTTACCTTTGATTACAGCCCACTTAACTGGAGGTAAAAGTATTCGTTTAGGGTTAATCGTTTTAAGTGTTTATCCACAATTCATGGGTGAAAGCACCATTATCATACTTTCTTAACATCCTTCACTTCTCTACATTAATAACAACAATTATTCTCATAATTCCACGTTGATCTATCAACTGGGCCAAACCAAGAAATTGAAGCAGAAGAGGAAAACAACTCAAGTAAAAGATGCAACATATGAAGAAGAAGAAGAAAAAGAACGACCCGGAACCGAGGCTGCATCAGAGGTTCAAGCGGTACCTAAATGCTCATGAGATAAGCAATGTATTCTACATTCAAAGATGTTAAAGCCAAAATAGTTCTATTTCCATGCAACTAGCACAAATATAGGATTGTAGCAACAGCTTTACCAACAAAAACAAATCGTGATAACAATATCACTATTATTGCTATTAACAATAGAAAAACATGCTATCAATCTACAAGTGCGATGATCATGATAGACTAGCGAAGATCGGTCAAATGATCAAAACACTAGATTCTGTAAGATACCAAAAAAAAAAATTCATCCTTTCCCATGGAAGCAGAATTTAAGGTAATGTCGTTGTCAGATAATATTAATTTCCTCAAGAAATGAAAAAAAGAATAGTAAAGGTACGAAATATAATATTAAAAAAGTTTGAGATAGTTCAAGAAGTCATTTAGCATTTAGATCAAACAACTCAACCACCTTAAATATCACTCATTGCATTGGGATACTGTTACACATGCCCATGGAAAGAGATGCTCTTATTCTTTGCGCGGAGACAGACAAACTAACAAGGTTTTCAATTCACACTTAGGACTTCGATTTCAAATTCCAGAACAGAGTTGGGCTGTATTCCCCAAGCAGGAAAGCCACCAGCACCATAAGCATAATCAGGAGTGCACTGCAAGATCATCAACAATGTGAACAAAATGCTCTATAAAATTAAATAACCCTCCACTCCCAAAAGAAGCAACAAACAAACAGCAAGGAATTAATAAAAGTACATCAGCGCCAACAAATGGTAAGATACAGCTAATTTGAATTGACACCAAACACTCAGTTGGATGTAATATTGGGAAAAAAAATCGACTAATGCAGATAAAAGCAAAGCATATATATGTAGAGGAGAAAGGATGAAGGATATTCCTAAAAGTGAGAATGCTAGTTACACAAAAGATTCGAGAAGCTATGAGATTTTTCAAGCGGGAACATGTAAGAATAAGGAGTTGCTAGCATTACCCGGAGACGAGCAACTTCACCAATTTGCATGCCAATCACACCTTCATCCCATCCTACAGACACAGATAGTTGAAAAAAAAAAGGATATTACAATGAATTTACATTAGAAAACAAAAAATAGGAAGTATTATAGAAATAATGAATAATCAGTAAGTGAAAACGGTATACCTTTGATGACAGAGCCTTGGCCGATTTTAAAGGAGAAAGGGGTTTGGCCGGGATCCTTTGTGCTGCAAGAAAAAGAGTGATGAATGAGTGTATTGAAAAGCAAGGAAGACGTAAATGAAATGGTAATCAGGTAACCTCCAAAATTTCTGAGTGAGGTCGCCGTTCTTCCCTGCACACAGAATCGACAACGGTAAGCACATGAAAGAAGGGTGAGATCTAAGAACGCTGGGAAAAGAGAGAGATTTAGGGTTTAGAAAGGGAAAGGGAGAGAGAGAGAAACGAACCGAAACCAGTGCAGTGAACGGTGACGTGTTGACCAGGAAGTGGCTTGGGACCGGTGCCAGGCCTCAACAATTGCTTCTCCACTCCCATTTTCTTCTCTGATTCCTTTTCTTTTCTCTGTTTCTTCTTCTTCTTCTTCCTTCTTCTCTTCACTCCTCTGTTCTGTCTCCTCTTCCGTGTTCTTCTTTTATACTCCTTCCTTCGCGAGATCTCTACTATGATATTTATTTATTAGTTATAACAATATACAACTATCTCAATTTTAGCACATATTTCATATTTTTAAATTATATTATTTTTATTTAATAACTAGTTTACTTATAAAAATATAAACTACTCAATGAATAATTAAATATATTTCAGTTACTCTAAAATGGAATTATGATTCTTTTTATACCAACATTGATTTAAATTAAAAGACACTCATATCACATATAATATATAATAATAAATAAAACAAAATTAAATATAATAAATAAGTATATAATGTGAGGGATAATAATACTAAAAAATTACAAAGCTCCTAGCTAGTTAAAAAAATTCATAACTTATTATTACTAAAGTTTTCTGCTTCAAAGTATTTACCAAATGAAAAATTAGTAGCTGATCTTTTGTCTTAGTAAACAAACTCTATACGTTACTCAAGATATTTATGAAAAATAAATAAAGGTGAAACTGTTTCAAAGAGAATCAACAATTAAGGTGTAATTAATTAAGCATTTTGAAAATTTGCTAAATGTTTGGATAAAAGCATACACAGAAACAATATTTCATTATATATTATTATAAATATAAATACACTAAGATTAAATTAAATTTTTAAATTTCATAGTTATTTTATCGTTACAAGAATATAACAAAATATTTTTAATCTATATAATCAAAATGGTACATACAAAAGTATCTGCCTCCATATTTACGAGAATTAAAGTGGCAGTTGAAAACATATTTCATTATATTATCCAAAAACCAACTTTAATAATCTTCCTAACCCAATAATTTTTCATTATTTTGGGGAAAAACAGTGGAAAACCGCCGGTCGGTTTAATGGGTGAAAACCGCTTCCAGGTGTCTCTGTCTCTGAGTTTATCTCCTTGCTGGTTTATTTGCTTTGTTGGTATCTCTCCTCTTTGTAGCAACAACGTAACTGCGTCTTCTATCGTAAGAGCTTAAAAAAAAGTTATAAAAAATTTAGACTCATTAATAATGATAGCTCCTAAGTCATCAAATAATATATAAGTTACTAACTTAATTTAGGTAGAATATTTTATATCTTACAGAATCTTAGTAGTGATGTGTATGGTTTTAATTAATTTCTATTACTATATGTAACCATTTATAAATTAGTAGTTTAATAGTTATGTGATCAAATACATGTTATGCATTTTTTTTGTTATATAGAGAACACACAACTTTATGGTTTGATTTTTAAATTTGAACTTTAATTAAACAAAATATACTCATTTTTTAAACTGAAAAACAATATCATGTTGTTTACTTTTCATATATTTATTTAGCCAAAGGAATCGAAAAACTAACAATGTAAAACAATTAACTCAAATTCGATGAACTTTAAAGTCAGAATTCTACACATCTCTCGGTTACAAGTATTAAATTTTAAAGGACGAACTTAATATAAAAATAAATCAGAGAAAAGTTAAGATTAACCGAGAACAAATATTGAAAAATATGAGAAATAAAAAAAAAAAAACTTTAAGTTTTAATTGCTATTAGTGTATACTTTTCAATGTCGACAAATTGCTATATAACATGGTACATAAGCATAAATATTAACTTTAATAGTCTAACATAAAATTGATTAAATTTGTTCTTATAGAAAGAAACTTTTTAATAATCATGTTAATTTGAAGGACTAAATTAACATTTTGTGCGTGTTACATAGACTATCATATTAATCAAATAATTTCATACATGAAGTGGCTGTAGTTTAGTGGTAAGAATTCCACGTTGTGGCCGTGGAGACCTGGGCTCGAATCCCAGCAGCCACATCACATTTTTGTTTTGCGCGTTAAATCTTTGATATAAACGACGGCGTTTAGAATGTGGCCAAAAAGTCTAGGTCAACGCACACACCCTTGCTTCTTAAAGAGTCGGGGGCTGTGCATGTTCCTCACCGTATTGCGATCCATCAAACAGTCTCATTCAACCCCTCACAAAAGGTCGATTTCTTATTTATTTAATTATTTAAATTTCTCTATTTACCGTGTTCGCAGAATAATATGACTGAGATTTCAATTCCTTTACGTTGATTACTGTGAAGCAATTCATTTGATGTGTTTCTTAATTATTTGATTTGATTTTATTGTTTGTCTTGTCCAGATCTAGAACGTAAGAGATATGATTGATGATGAAGCCCTGGGAGTCATTGCCAATTTTCTCGGCATCTTGATTTTTGCTTTGGTTATAGCTTATCACTTAGTCACAGCAGACCCCAAATATGAAGCCAGCTAAGATATATACTTTGAATTTTATCTCTGATATGTATTCAGTTTTGCTGATTGAAAGGTTCTATGTATGACTTTTTGATGAAACTAGAATTTGATTGAGGCTTATCATACCGGCTGAATCTTCAATACTTTGGAGTCGAATGTTAACCATGTTTTTGTATATCTAGATTAGCTATGGATGCTTAATGGTACAATGCGCACGGAATTGTTTGAATGAACTAATTGAGAATGTGAATTGTTGATTGACCCTTATTAAATATTTCCCTTGTGCACCAAAATTGTAGAGGAAAGATAAGTACATTAATGCAACAGAACAGACATTTTACTAGAAAGCAAATGGGAAAAATGTTATTTTACGATGCTCCATTACATGGGGCTACTTGGCATAGTTCACTCAATCAATGTACAGCAAACTAAGTAACTAAACATGGTGGGAATTGAAAGCTAGTGCTGTGGTGTGAACCTTTGTTTTACTGCAGAATTGCACATAAGCAATATTAGCTACGCTATATGTATCTGCTCTGGTGCATGTATACGTTGTAGCAAATTAATAATGGAACTACCTAATGTAGGATTGGTAATTGTGGGAGGAACTGGTGGAGAAGGGTGGAAGTGTGGGAATGAAGGGTGAAGGCAACCTATACTCAGGCCAGTCAGCTATTGGAGGGAATGAAGATAAATCACGCGGACAGGAGAATTCCCAATGTTGGGCAATGTTGATGGCACAAAATTTCTTGGGGTTAAATTGGTATGGAGATATTTCTAAGGATTGTTTGAGAATGTCTGAGTTGTTTGTGGGGAGGGGAGGGACTTCTTGTTAGAGAGCGAGTAGTAGTAAAAGGTTCTATATTGGATAGAATGTACAGATTGTTCAACATGCACAGCTTATAGCATTTGAAGACTTCAGTTTTCAAGAAGTTGAATGTAACTTTGCAGAAACATCTTTAAACTCAATGTAGTTCGGAGGATGCAGAATGCTTTCCAGAACATAGGTTTATAGTAGTTTGCTTCCGTGGTGGAGATGTGAATTTTCGTATCTAATAATTGGAAGTCAATAGCTTAAGCCTCTGCATTTTTTCAAGAGAATTGGGGTGATTTCTTTAGTTTTGTGTTTTTAAATTTTGGGTTGGATGAAGTGCAGATAGATTTACCTGTGCGATTTTGCTTATAGCATATTTATGAAAAAAAAAATCGGGTTCTTCCCTATAGATGTACATCGTGCATTTTATTGGTGTTCTGTCTTTCATTTAGCTATTTTGTTTCCGTGGCGAGAGTGGAGGAATAGTTTGAGAGTTTGAGTATCAGGAGAAGAAAACGATGGATATTTATTTCCTATTTTTGTCTTCAATATTAGAAGAGTTTAAAGAAGAGAACAGTGATTGTATTATATCTCATGCATTGTATGAATAACATCTTGATATGTTACTTTATTTCTCATCTCCTTCATTATGCTTAATCATAAGTATATATCGGTGTATTATTTGTATTTTTACCTTTGTCCATCAACTAAATAATGTGATGTTTTTCTTCCTTTCTTCTCTATTGAAATACTTAGTAATAATATAAATGCCGTTAGTTAGACATCTAATTAGGATGTTGGAAGAGTTTAAATTAAAGGATAAGACATTATAATTTGTATAGCTGTAATCATTCGCAATCTGTAATCAATAATACAAGAAAAAGTAGAAACAATAGCGATAACTCACACATAAACTGAAAAGAAATACAGTTTTTCACACCATACGACAAAAGTAAAAGGAAAACACCACACAAGGCTCTCACACAAAAGGAATCAGGCCATATCTATAGGAAGCATGCAACTTGGCACTGCTACGAATCAGACTGAGACGGTAGCTTGCCCAGGATGAAGAAAAGAAAGGTAGTTTAAGGGGTGGAGGTGGAAGGTGGTGGGGAGAGGAATGGGATGGAGGGCATAGTAGTTGGAATTGTGAATGCTGGGATTGAGGGCAATGGAGGAACGTTGAGCTGTGGAATTGTTGGAATGTTAGGGATGCTGGTAGGAAGTGGAGGCAAAGTGGTAGGCAAAGATGGGATAGTGGGCAGTGGTGGAACATTACCCTGAGGAAGGGCTGGAATTGAAGGCATAGTTGGCAATGTTGGCAATGTTGGTGCACTTGTCTGCATAAGATGGCGAGCTGCTAGGCTCATGCTCATCATGCCTGAGAAGGTCAGAGCAAGAAGAAAAACTGAGATGAATGATTTGGTGGAGGCCATAGTTGTCTGGAGTGCAATAATGAAGAAGAGATATTGCTATGTACGAAAATGGTATGTATTTTGTTTGAGATTATATGAAAGGCTGAAGGATATATATAGGGCTTGCTATGGTTTCAGCTGAACTTTGTTTGGAGAAGAAAATAGAGCCTAAGAATGCTTTTGTTTGTTCACCTTCCTCTTTTATTTGAATAGATAATAATTTTATTATGTTGGACTGATAAGGTGGTTGGGTGATATTAAGTTATAGCTCCCAATATGTCAAACGTAGGATGACCAACTCATACGTATTTAGGGGTTGGAAAAGGGGAAATAGCAGAGTTGAATTGAGTTGAGTTGGCTCATCTAACACAGTTCATTTCAGCTGCCAAACGTCACCTACATCTCACACACTCACGCTTTAGACATTCCGAGTCACACTACCATTTTTAGGCTTTGACCAAGTCCATATCACCACCATGTAAAAGGACTTTATTTTCGTAATTTTTTAAAACAACCTTTTCCACTATTTTCATTTTTATAGCACTGAATACTGATGCAAAGTTTCAATTTAAACTTACATCTTCTCACAAAATAAAACGAAAAATTCATATTGCATTCTCTTATTTAACTCTTAAAGACCGTATTATATCAATCAAGTAAAGAAAAAGGTATCCTTTAACCAAACATACTTTAGAACAAAAGCTAAACTGAGATACGTATATATATTAGAAGGCAGTTTTATAGTGTCTTCAAATTTCGTGTAATTAGAACGGTTTTGATAGATTCAATAGGTTTTTATCTTTTAGGAATCGATGTCATTATTAATTTAAATATTTTTTTCTTCTTATTTTTAAGGATAAAATTGTTGATAAAAATTCTGAATTTCAATAGTTTTAAGGATGAACTCTGGACGAGAGAATAAAAAAGTGGTTACAAAGATGGAATTTTATTTTTCTTTAAATCTAAACTGAGGTTTGTTCCAATATATTAAATAGTTTCATATTATTTAAGAATAATTTAAATACACGTTCTTACTTCATTTTTCCAATGTGTCATTTAAAAGACAAAATTATCATGTTTATCATAAAATTTCAAAATATGGAATATTTAAGAGTTGTAATTATTCTTAGTTTCCAAAGCAACTTTTAGAAAAGGCTCACAAGGAATGGCCATATTATGCCATATGACAAAGTAATACAGAGCATATTCAACCCAATCATGACAGAAAAGTAGTAAATAAACATGACACTGGGGAAGGTAGTGCTTTAATTTTTATTTTCGTGCATATACGCAATACAACATCAGCATCACTACATATATGTATCTGGTCGGAGCATGTACGTGCTATAATGCTATAGTTGTGGGAGGTAGTGGTGAGAAAGGCCGAAGAGTGCGAATGAAGGGTGAGGGAAATGGAGGGAAAATAATTCCAGCAGGAGAATTTCCCAAATCATGCAATGTTGGTGCTGTATCTTTTCTACTGAATTCAACGTTAAGTCACAAAAGAAGAAAAGTAAGAGAAGTGTAAAACAAGTTTATAGAATATAAAAAGATACAAATTTCATCTTACAGATTTTGTAAAATTGAGTTACGAAATACTTCTTATCTATTTAAAGTCTATTCTAATTATGATATCATAATTATCTTGAAATTTATGATATAGATTCTTGATGGTGATATTGTGGGTGCATTACGTGCAACTAGTTAGTACTTTCTCGTATATAGATGCAAAAACTAACCAGTTCATTTTAATGCTGTTCTATCTTGCTGTTAAAGATCTTCTTCTCCATGTTGAATATTGGTATACGCGCAGACAATATTTCCAAGATCGATTATTTGCAGAAATGCTTATTGTCCAACATTGCACCAATTTTTATTGCTTTTTAGGATTACTCTGAATTTTGTTTTGTCAAATATTAATCTACTGGTGATTTCAGTGGAGCGCAGATAAATATTTACGACAGCGATTTACAAGCCTTAACAAATCGCTTTATTCATGTTCTGAGAATCAGCGAAAACAATATATTGCTGTTATAACTTGTTTTTCTTGATTTCTTTCTTTACTTATACTCGTTACATGCTGCTGGAAGATTTCAAAAGTGAAAGACATGATAATTGTATAACTGTGTAATCAGTAACAAGAAAGAGTACAAGAAAGAACAAGAAATTCATAAACTGAAAAGACAACAAACAGGGGATATATGAGGCGTGACATAAAGTAAATATTTCAAGGAGAGGAGGTGGAAGGTGGTGGGGAGAGGAATGGGATGGAGGGCATGGTAGTTGGAAATGTGAAGGTGGGAAATGAGGGCAATGAATTCATTGGAGGAAGGTTGAACTGTGGAAGTGATGGCAAAGGAGGCAATGTTGATTTAGGCAAAGAAGGAATGCTTGGAAAATTTGGTGCAGTTGTCTGCAAAAGATGGCGAGCTGCTAGGCTCATGCTCATGCTTGAGAAGGTCAGAGCAAGAACAAAAGCTGTGATCAATGATTTGCTGGAGGCCATAGCTGAATTGCAAAATATGAAATTGGTATGTATTTGCTTGAGATTGTATGAGGTAGAAGGATGGTGCTTGCTCTTATATAGGTTAAGAGAGGAAGTTAATCCAGCCTTAGCATTCGTTTATGTTAGTTCACCTTCTCGTATATTTGAATAAAACATTTTACTATAAAGATGATTCACTATTAATATTCAAACATGTAGGATGACAAACTACATTTGTTGAAACAAGGAAATCCAACAACAAAAGTGTATCTTTTTTATAATAATTTTAGCAGTGTTTCTATCTAACAATAACCGAACTGGGAATTCCGGGAAAAACCCAAAAGTTGTTTCATCTAACTTTGTTAGCTTCAGCTAATGTTTTGATTCATCACCTAAAATATCCCGTTGACTACCATATAATTGCAAAAAAATTTGTACCCAGGTAAAATATGTGATTGATGAATAGTTGGTACCTGCATATACTACTGTCAAAATAGATTACAACCCACAGGTTAATTCTGTCCACCAGTTCGGGTCGAATTGAGTTTGAAAAAAATTGAAATTTGTTTATACGAACCAATTTTCAACTCGGCTCACCAATCCACATGGTTTAATTTAATTATTTATTATTTTATGTTTCAATATTGTTAGTTAACATTTTTTTATTGTATTGTAATTGTGAATAAAGAAAAAGATGTTTCAATAAAACAAGATATTATAAATTTAGCTGTCTTGTAAATGGATAAGTACCACAAAAATTATCAATATTATAAACTTATTTATTCGCTTGTTGGATTTGCTTTTGAATTACATTTGAGGTTAAATTTTTTATTTTGAATTGTCTCTCGAGTTTAATACATTTTAGAGTGAAATTATTTAAATTTGAATTACAAAAGAATTGTAATTTTTTTTAGTTTAAAAACAAACTTGTAATTAAGTGAGCTGAGGCAACTTGTTTAAGATAGACTGGACTAGATTCGAATTTTTTCTAACCTGTGGTGGGCCGGGCCGGGTTAGACCGGGTGGCCCGTTTTGACAGCACTACTAAAGTATTTATTACTCGCAGATTGTGAATAGCAAATATTTTAATACCCATTTATAAACGTCATGAGATATATATTATCCCATCCATGAGTGCCTGTTACCCGCACAAAATAAAAATAATGTTTTAATTTATATATTATTTAATTAAATTTAAAATAAAATTAATTTATATTTTATTAGATTAAATTTAATTAAAATTAAAATTTTAATTTATATTAAATTTTATATATTTTTATAATTTTATTTAAATTTTATTTTAAAAATATATAAAAAATATATTTTTTAATATTTACAAATATCTACGAATTTTAAAATATTTATGAATTTTTTAAAAATGAATACCTACACGGATAATAAACAAATTACTTAGTTTTTATTTTACAAGTCAGGTTACTATAAACACAAAAGTGAGATTTATATCCAACTCTATCACCAAAAAACCAAGAAATGAAAGATGATCACAAAGTGTGAATAATTCTCCATTCCGGATTCTTAAACACTAACCTAAAAGTGTCTATTCGTGCATAATACATTTCACATTATTTTTCTTTTTTCTCTATCCCTGCACCACTGCTTTCCGTTTTTAATCACACTCACTTCAAATAACTATTTATACACACATTATCTTTTGGATGTACAATTTCTATTAGAACACGTCTAAATTGCATATCATCTTAATTGCATTTTTCAACCGTTTAAATTTGTATTTCCATTTTTAAAATTGTACAACGCCCATTAAATTTGTATATCTAAAAAAGAAACCTTTTAATTGAGAGGAGATTAGTTGGTGCATCTAAATTATATATGTTTTAATTTATAACTAATTAATCAAATTTAATATTATATGAAAGAGTAATGACTTTTTATCTTTAACATTTTCTGAAATCCAAGTTTACTTTACACGTTTATTTAATATACTTTTCACAGTTAAAGAATAAATACCAGCATATAAGTTGTCTTAAGATACATAAAAGGGAAGAGACTTGAAATGGATTATGTACTAGTAATTTTGTTTTACAATTATATCTTTTTTAATATGAAAGGTTGTGACTATGATTATGTGGAGATAATAAAATGGATTTGATCCAAAATATTGTAATTACATTAATATTTTGAGTTATTGTTTCTCTTGGATTTCATACTTCTTGTCTAATACTAAGATATTATTATTATTAGAAGCAGAAGAGGGAAAAGGATAAACAAACTGCTACGACCCATTGTTGGATAATCAATGGTTTCTGCTTGAGGTGGTAGTGCCCTTTTATAGACGACGAACTTCATCCTGTTGCACATGTTAGTTATCACTAAATCCAATCCAAATCTGTCTATGCAAACCCAATAATTACTACTAATTGAAAGTAAATCTTGAAAAAAGTCCATATGAATGAGGATTTTTTCATAATATTAACATTCTTCATAAAAAAATATTTTTAATTCCTATATTTATTTAAATCACGTGTCTTCAGTCCTGCTTTTGGTAAATATATATGTCCTTACTTTCAGAAAATGTTTGTCTATTTACGAAAGACGAAAGATATATGAGTGATATTTTTTGAGATTTCGTAAGGTTGCTATCAGAGTTATTCAATAAATCTTTCCGTGTGATAACACGATAAGAAGAACTGATACATCCTTTAAATTCTCAAATTACGCATCTTATAAGTTCTTCCTAATTAATAATGTCTACTTGTTTTCGTAAACATTAAAGATTCAAAAGTTCTATATAAAGAAATAATATAAGCTTAATTGTAGTAATAAAAAAGGTGTAAACTACTTGTTTCAAGTCTCGAATATAAGTTAAAAATCTGACTTTAGTTAACATAATTAATCAATATATATAATTTAATTTTACTGATCTTATTTTAAAATAACAATTCTCTTAAATTATACTTTATGAGAGAGAGAGAGAGTATTTTACGATAAAATATAAGTTAAAGGAAGAATATTTTAAAATATTTTAATAAATAAGATGAAATTAATTATTATTTGGATATATTTTGAGCCAATATACTAAACTTTATTTTATTTTTTTTCATTTATATATAGTGAAGTCCTGAGGAAATAGCTATTTTAACATTATTTTATTAAACTAGGAATATCGAGATTATTATGTTAGATATTTTGAATAGAAAGAAGTGAATAGGGAGCTGAGAAACCAATGAACTATTATTTATCATAACGTGTATGTATCCTATAACAACAGATGATATTCAAGTACAAGAAGTATAAAGAGAGGGAAGACAAAACAGCAATCGTATGCATGCAATAAGACGAAAGAACAAAGCAAAATGAAAAGTCCCGAACAATAAGAGAACAAACAACGTATAACATAATCATGGATGAATGATGAGAAGCAAACTCCAAAGACGAAAAGTAGGTTCATTCAAGGAGTGGAAGGTGAAGGTGGTGGAGAGAGAGAAGGGAATGAGGAAGGGATGTTCGGAAGCGAAGTGGCAGGAAGTGGCGGAAGAGTGAGCTGTGGGATTTTTGGAACGGTAGGAAGAGATGGTTGTGGCAGAGATGGGATTGTAGGCAGAGGTGGAACAGTGGCCTGAGGCTGAGGCAATGTTGGAAATGAAGGCAAAGGTGGCAATGTTGGGTTAGTCAAAGAGGGAATGCCTGGTAAATTTGGCGTTGTTGTTTGCAGGAGATGACGAGCTGCTAGCCCAATATCCATGCTTGAGAAGGACATAGCAATGAAAAACGCAAAGATGAAGCAACTGGAATAGGAGGCCATGGCGGAACACTTATATAATGATCTTGCTTTCTTGATTACTCTTGAGGGAACTTTTGCTTTGAGCTTTTGTGAGTTGTGTTCATTTTCAGGTTGGCCTTTTATACAAAATTCATGACTCCATGTTTGCTAACCTTACGTAGCCACGTCTGAATATGTTGTTGGACTACCTGGTAGTGGTTGGCTTGTAAAGCATGGGATTCAGAAGTAGGACATCCAACTTTGTTTTTTCTGAGGTTGTTGTGAAATATAAGAGTTGTTCGGTTTTAAAATGTGGTAAGTAGTCCAACGTTGAAATCAACTCTTATATTTTGAAAAGCCAGACTCTTGTTTTCTTCCTTTTCTCGATTGATCTGTTCTTTTTTCTTTTATATTTTTATCCTTTGTACAGTGATATCTATACATATATACATATATATATAATTTCTCTAATTCAACTTCTGATAACCTACATTTCCTAACTACAGATACTAGCATGTTTAATTATATTATAGCTTCTTAATTATTAAAATTAAGTCTTTATTAGAATGGTATTATGCGAAAAGGTGAAAAAAATGAAAAAAAACGATAAAGAGAGTGAAAATAATAAAGTGTGAAATTATTTATAGGGTGATGATTCATTGTCCCTCCCTCATATTTTTTACTCCTACTTCACAACTAGTTTTATTGTTTTTTTATTGAATAATATAATTTATATTGTTATTAAATGTCTTATTTTAATATTTTACTATTAAAAACATTATTTGTAATGTGAATGTTTTTAACATTCCGACCATTCAATCTGACGATCACGGATTCTTTTTCACGAGGGAATATTCGAACTTTCACACAGTATAACTGGTCCTGCTTTCAGTTTTATTTTTGTGGTGTAAAAGTGTGTTGATGGATGTATATTATTAAAATTATACACACCAATTTCATATTATTTATTTAAGTTTTAATTTATAATAGTGATGATCGCGGAGTTTTAAAGGATTTTTTAATAATCATATAATATTTATATATGTTATATATATATATATATATATATATATATATATATATATATATATATATATATATATATATATATATATATATATATATATATATATATATATATATATATATATATATATATGCTGCTAAGTAATGCAGTCTAATAAGATCTAATTATATGTGTGCATGTGTTTGACTTATTTTTAATTAATAATGTTCAACACCTTAGTAAAGTAGTTATATCACGTTGAGTTAAAACTTAAATTTTATTATTTATATTATAATTATTAAAAGAAATTTTTATATGTTATAGATCATATATTAACTAAAAGTACAATTAAATTAGCACATATATAAATAAATGCAAAATTAACTTTATCTACTTGGTGAATTTCTTTTCCTTCATATTTTTCATAAAATAATATACATTGAAACATTATCAACTTTGACTTTATCTACTTGGTGAATTTCTTTTCCTTCATATTTTTCATAAAATAATATACATTGAAACATTATCAACTTTGTTGGGTTCGTCTTTCCAAAATAAAGCTTAGCCAATAAGAGACAACTAGATGAAATCTGACAATAATCATGGGTTTGCACATCATGGTGTACTCGAGGATAGAAAAAAAAAGACTTTCATTATAGGAAAGGTAGGAAACCAGTGATACAAACAAAGTCTTACATAGAATAAAACAAGATATGGATATAAGTTTATATACACATAAGATACTTCCTTGATAAGAGGTCTTTTGGAGTAGTACTACAAACAAATCTGTGATGACTTAACCAAAGGAATGTTTCTCTTAGAAAAAATTTTGGATAAAAATGAAAAAATAAAGTTAAAGTAGAGAGTGAAATCAGATTCTCAACAAACTTGATTTTATTTTTTAACTTATAATTATCACAAGTTTTGTTCATCTAGAGTCAGTAGTGATAGTTTTTTATTTACGTGATCAAGTTTAGTTTTTTTTTTGGATTATCGATGACAATCATTCTGATGAATCGTTGAGTATTAAAGTTACTTTTGTATCAATATCATCATCATCATAATTCGAGGTTATTTTTCATACATATGCTGTCGTTAATGAGGTTTGAGGTTTACTTGGCAACGTCAGTGGGACTGGTCTTTGCAGTAGTCTATGTCATCCAGAGTTTAATTCTGTGTGCTTTAGTTAGAAATTGACACAACATATATAAAAACTGACTGAAACAACATATAAACTGAAGATTACATTATTGAATGACACATAAAGTAGAATTTAAACCGGAACGGAACAAAAAGAACAAAATATAAACAGTACAGTGAATGAGTAACAATGGAAGTGAGCAGAGCAAAAGCAGTAGTAGTAGTGAGTGATAGATTTCAGGAAGTGTAAGTGCTCATGGGATTAATTTCAGGCCTTCAACCGTTAGCTTGGGAATTGGCAAGGCAGGAAGTTGCACGGCAGAAACTGGCACCGGCAGAGAAGGAACTGGCAATTTAGGAACTGGCACCCCCAGAGCAGGAACAGGGACAGGCAATTCTGGGACTGGCAAGGTCGGAGTGACAGGCAAATCTGGGAGTGGCACTGGTAACCCAACTTTGGAAACCAATGGAAGGTCTGATTTTGGCACCACGCGTGCCTCTGCAACCCTTGAGTCAATCATCATGGACGAAAATGTGAGAACCAGAACGGTTAAAATCGTTGAGAAACTGCTACAACCCATTGTTCCAGCTACCAAATCACAACACCTTTTTTTATCAATTCTCTCTGCAAACAAATTGCCTTTGGTAAGCTTGAGGTCCTAGTGGTCTCTCGGTGGCCTTTTATAGATGAGAATCAATGCAGCTGCACATGGTAGCCATTATTGCGTGTATTAGCATTGATGTTAACAGTTAAATAACTAAGTATAAATTCTTTTATACCTATCAAAATATTAATTTTGGCCTCACAAATTAATCATATAAACATCAACTTAAATTATGTTCTGATGTGAATCTGAACATACACATAATGTCAATGACACAAGACACTTTACAATATTTCAACGTCAGTGCATGATTGACGATGCTAATTTTATGACAGTAACTTATTTTTTGAGAGGACCGTATGTAGCAGAATAAACAATTACACTTTGTTTTGTATACTTTAAATTTGCTTTATTTCTAGTCGACGTGGGACTTCTAATTCGATAGGAGTGGAATAATATGTCTAACAAACAACAAATATCGCTAGGATAGATTCTAACCATAGCTCTGATATCATGTTAAGAGGTAAACTTTAAGCCTAACTCAATTCATAAAACTGACTTATAAAGTGAAGTTTATACTCACTTTTATACTCTAAATTGACCTTTAACTCTGGTCGATGTCGAACTTCTAACAATTTTAATGACAAACATAACCAAATACATGTAGGTAAACTTCCTTTTTCTTTTACTTCATCAGGTTTTGATTAGCAACGTTGACAGGATTATTCTTTGAGGTCGATGTTATGTAGAGCTTTTTTCTCAACATTAATAAGACAATTTTTAGGCAGATGTTTTTCATTCTGCGTTGTTAAGAGATATTCTTTTTTATTGTGAAACATTATACAAAATGCTATAGTCAACCAGAAAAAAGCAACTTTTTTTGGTTAACGAAAATAATTTGGATGTGCTGGTGATAATCTGAAAGGCCGTCGCTGTGTACTAAACCAGCATTCGCGGGTACATGCATGCAATTTAACACAAAAGCATGCAGTGCCAATGTGATGTCTAAAGTAATCATACCTATTTCATAGTTTCGATAATAATAATAATAATGTTGTGGTGGCATTTCAGTGGAGGAGGGGAAGAAAAGTTATGGTGGAGAATGAAGTTTACCAGACAACAAAAAACTTGAGCCCTAAAGGTTTGGGCCAGAAGGTATTGAGATAAGAACTAGTTGGCTCCAGCCTTTCTTTTACGAGACGATAAAATGTAACATTTTGTCATATTGGAGGGGTCGAATCCAAACAATGAGGCTGGCACATGTAATAAACCAAAACAACATAGTAATGTAAGTTGTCTCATTATGGATAACTTGTGGCTTTTGTTCAACTTATCATGATAGTATTCTATACACAGATTGAGCCACATGCACTTCACTCTCCGGTTCTTCTCTGCTGCTTACAGCTAGATTCCTTAGCCTGATTTATTTACTTTTCATATACGTGATGTAACACATGTAATTATTTCAAGAAACTACTGAAACAGATGTAAAAATAGTTCATATAGCGCAGCTGCTATTACTTATAGTATGCCAGAATTTGAAGATTTGATTTCCATCTTTAATGATTAACTATGTCAGGATCAAATAAAATATTTCAATGAAAGTAACAATCTTGAGTACTAAAAATTCTTGTCTTACAGTACCTAGCTAATTATGATGCACAGGTTGTATTAGTAAAAGACATGTGCAATTTGCAGAGGTGACACTGAAACCAAATAAGGAAGACACAAACACCAATTATATCTGAGTCCAACCATACAAGGGATTGATATCACTCTCTATCCAAAACCTTAAGACAATATGTTAATGGGTCTTTCACCTTTATACAGTGTTCTACTTTTTCATTTCTATCTAATGTGAGACTTGGACTCACTTGAAATCTCAACAAGAATGAATAGTATTGGTCACCTTCCTGTAGAGAAGGTGTCCTCTGCTTGGGAGGATGAAATTACATAAGGGTTTTGATTGAAATGCTGATAATACAATGTCCTGCATGCATCTAGAGCCTCAACTGTTCTTTAGTTTTAAATATTGTAGATAAATGCAATATGGCCATGAATGCTTTGATAATTTTTGTATGGTGTATAAATAAAGAACAAATCCTACAGCTCAGCTCTTACCTATGTGAAGTGAATACAAATAGATGGAGTTAAAAACCCGTAACTCAATTTGGCTGTATTGGAAGAATTTTTGGCATTCATAACCATAGTGTGCAGAATTTCAAAAATTTATTGGACTGGAAGATTGAAAACTTGATATAATAATGAACAAAGTACTAGTTTAAGGAGAGAGTGGCTGGGGGGGATTTGGATTTTCAGAATCTTAGGCACTTATGGCTTTTTACAGATAGTAGTTGCAGATCAACCTCAGTAGGTTTGGGGTTAGAAGTGGTTGAATCATGTTTTGAAAAGCTAGCATTTTTTAACAATAGGATGTTGATTATAGTAGAATAATTGCCTCTGCAGACCTTGTTGAATAGGTTAGTGTTAGGATACAAATTGTATAGGATAAAACAATAAATGGACATGAGTTTATATACACATAAGATACCTCAATTAGTAAGAAGTTTTTTGAAATGATATTAAAAGCAAATCCATGATAACTTAATCTAAAACGAACAATATCATTGTGAAAACCTATACTTATGTTGACCCTTCCTACGATTAGAAACTGGAAAATGCCATCTTTTACAAGCAGAAAATATGTTTTCATTGATTACCTGGAGACACAATCCCAATATAAGAGATTGACATAACTTTCTATCCAAAACCTTTAAGTTAATAGATTAATGGGTTTTTCACTTTTTATATACTGCTTTACTTTCTTATTTCTATTCAATGTGAGATTTAGACTCGCACTTGGATTCTCAACACTAGGTAGCAGTTACTCCTATTTTCAACAAAGCATAATAAAAAGATCCTTGGGTAGTAAGTATAACACCATTGATACCATATGCAAAATTACCTTTTTCTAATAGAGTTTGCAGTTTTCACACATGACAATTAAGATAAGTTATAAAATTCATGTACTGGAAATTGTCTTTGTAAGGCTTTTTCATCACTCTGTTTCATCAGATCAAGAAACTCAATTGAAACACCAGAAGAAAAAATTCCCGCTATGAACATGGTCTTCTTTCATGCCATGAAATAGCAAAATTTCTGCGTTGGCCACCCTTTTGAAGCACATGACACCGTTGCATCAAATGACTATATGTTATGTATTTACAACAAGAAAAGTGACAAAATGTAGTAGATTATACAACTATGTCCAACATGAATGTCTATATCAGATGCCAAACATTTTCATGTGCTGATGTGTAGACAGTGGACACATCCATGTTCTAAAAGCTACAATGATAACAGAATTATTAAAGAATCATGTAACAGGCAAAAACAGCCAATCAGCTAATCCCAATCAATAAGATGTGACATTATTTTATGGTTTAAAATAAATAAAAAAGCTAAGAATGAGGAAGAAATGCAATGAATTAACTTCTTTCCTGAAGAATTTATGTTTGGTGTACCATGTCTTATTGGCATTGCATGTAACATCTTTTTTCTGTCAGACAGAATAAGGTAATTCTTAGGCCTAGCTGATATAGTAAAAGTTACAAAAAGCAAGCTATTATGTTTCTTAGCCTATTTTGAGCAACCAAACTTGATGAATTTCATGAAACCAAGTTCCAATCACTAATTTCATCAAAGGTTGATTAAATCATTCACAGTGATTGCTCTGACCATTAGTGTCAGTTTTCCATTGTATTTGGTAAACTCATTTTAGTTACTTTCTAATTTTTTCATTGGTGAAAAATCTTATTTGACCTCATAAATAAATAGTATTTTCTCTATTTCAAAATTATTCTTTTAACATCATAATCAACGTTTAAGAATTACTTAATAGATACAAACTTGAACAAAAATATCTTCTTCTTTTAAAATATTCTCTCTCTTTTCAATACAAATAATAGGATGTCATTGGAATTTTTGTTTTTATTTAAAATGGCTTAAAAAGGCTAAAGGAACTATTATTTTAAAACAGAAAAAAAATAAAAAGTTAGAAAATTTATTATTTTGAATGGGGGAGAGTATTATTTGGTAAATGAGTTTATTCAATAACTTGTAAAAGTCTAGTTTCTAATTTTTTTTATAACTATTCATTTCTCCTTTTCATACTTAATAAATTTGTGTTATTTGTGTTTTACCCCTTTTCAAATAAGGTAGATTTTATGACAGTTTAGACATTTTAACTACTACTCAAATCAACATATAATGAAATTGTGAAGTTTACTTTTTCTTTTGAATATTGGATAAGATTAATAGTAAAACATACAATATGAAACGAGTATATTAATTTAAACGAAAAAAATGTAATTAAAATCATTAATCTATAAATAAAAACTATAATAGTTTAAAATTAATTCAAAAGAACTAAATTGTAAATTGCCAATAATATCGTTGTATCAATGAAATAAAATAAAATTTGATATAAAATGTCATTTAAATGTCTTTTTATTTTAGATTTATATAATCTACATCAATTATACGAAAATTAACTCTAACTTTCTAGCTGTGATTAGGTTTTGTCTATCATATTCTTCAGCTGGTCCTGGGCTATGCCACTATCTCATAAGGCTTGCACAAACATGCAATGAAACACAAGTCATTTATGTCCTGCACTCCTATAATTGATTCCTGTACTTCTCCACTACATTGAAAAGATAAAGTAACCACTCAGAATTTTTTCACCTTTACGTGTATTCCAAAAATAATCTATAAAATTTAATTATGGAATGAAGAATATAAAATATATAATCCAGAATAAATATTAAACTATTTCATATAACTCAGTGGAGAATAACCTATATATTTATCGTTATAAAATAACATCTTTAAAAAAGAATTCAAAAGCATTTTGAAATGTTATTTCCAAAAGATAAGTAAAGGTCATTATAAACTTCTTCCTTCTTTATTCATTTCTTCGTTATCATGTTAAATAAGAACATGATTGTTTGTAACTTTAGAGTAGATAAGAATATGTTAAAGGTATTTCTTTTATAGAAATGCAAGAAACACTAAAGCAGACAATGGAAGGTTTAGCTTCAAGCCCAAGATGTTCATTGCACTAAAGCATACAACCCAAAGGAAATAAGAGAATCAAATAACATAGCTTTCATCAGACCCAGAGTTCATTGCACTAAAGCATACAATAGACACACTGACATGGTAGGGCTTTATTCAAACCAATCCATTTATCTATCTAATAAATACTACAAAATACATAATTCGGCCTATGCTTCTTAAAATTCTAGCAAATTTCGAAAATGCAATTTGAGGAAAACTAAAGGGCAAACTTCAACACCAAAATATTTTGTTTTTGGCAGCAATTCTTCCATTTTCCTCTAATTTAGTTCCCCGGTAATCAAGTGTCCATTTCTCAAATGAACAGTCAATGAAGTTGTAGTAACCACCATGAATAGAGAGTTCTTTATTCGCCACCTTTTCTTCTATCCAGGGGTAAGTAAGTAGGTTTAACAAGGAATGGTTGATTGATTCCTGCATAAGATGAACATTTAAAGCCTTAAACTTGAAAGTATTCAACATTTTGCATGACTCCTAGTACTTAGATCGTACCAATGATAGCAATGGGGTGGGGACATTCAATGAAGACCACAAGACAAAACTCAAAGAAATACACTTTTGTTCCTAAAGATGCAGATCCTATTTTTACAAGGGCAACATAAATAAGGTGTTTGGTTTCTCAACATGAACTTCAGTTAAGGAGTTAGGACTGTCAGAAAATAGGGCAGAGTGATTCATCGAGGCATCTTTTCTTTTTGACTGATTTCATTTCTACAATGCATTGGAAGCCAATACAGGAGTCAACATTCGCTTCCTAGTTCCCAATCCCCAATTATCCATTACAATCAATCAAGTATTTTTAGATACAAAAATCCAAAACTGGGGAGAAAGATTAACAGAATGAAAAAGCAACAGAAAACATAACGCAAACACACACATCAAATCTAAGAACAAAAATATATATCACCTTCTCACAATGCGTGCACTGCTCATCAAAGCTGAGGTTAGAAGCAGCAGCCTTGGCTTTTGTTCTTGCCTTCTTCCCACCAATGACCCAACTTTTTATAAAACTACAAGTAGAAAAATATATTTTCAATTTAGAAATGTATGTCACATTTCATTCAAAAAAGCATAAGGACAACCAAAATATACAATTAAGTACCTTTTTTCAACATCATCATCTTCCATACTCATCAGGGCACGTATACCGCCACAGCAGCTGTGGCCAATGACTAAGATGTTCTCAACCTGCAATGAATGAAAGAACAAATGTTAGAGCTTTCGGACCAGAAATTTAGAAAGTTATTAGAATCTTGTGCAATCAAGTATTCCACAGATATTTCTTGCAAGCCATGTCTTATGAGATGTTATTATAAAGGTTGACTTCGGTTGCTCCCAATTTCAATCAAGTATTTTGCAGTCAACTTAGCATCGCTGCTATAAACAAATAAGACAAAAAAACTCATTCCTTCAGCCTCATTTCTGAAACTTAATATTAAAAATCAATCTCTCCATAAAAGTTATAGTTATCATAAAATCAGTCAGTATTTAACAAAAGTCATTTTGAACTTCAAAAAACTACACAATCTGCCGGAAGAAACAGAGAATAATTAAATAGATGATAGATAAAGTAACAAAAGCATTAGAAGTTTCAAATGATGAGGATAAATCTTGCCTTACACCTTTTAAGTAAAAAAAAATGCTTACCAGAAGGGAGTTCACAGCAAATTCCAGTGCGGCATTTGTTTCTGAGGGTCCACTCTGCACCGGGAAAAAGGAATTAGAGGAAGGGTATCTATTTCGTTCAAACTTTAGCAATGATAATAATATGGTCAAGACAGGCAGCCAAATCAATTGCAGTGAGACTTGTACCTCAAAGGTAGGAACCAAATTAGCAATATTGCGAATCATGAATGCTTCTCCTGGTTGAAATCCCAGGACAGTAGAGGGGCATACCCTAGAATCTGCACAAGCAATAACCATGAACTGTTCTGGCAATTGTTAGTAAAGAAGGCTTATTTGTAAATGCTTCAGTAGACAACTTGATATGAACTGAATGGAATAAGAAACAAACCATAAATGATAAATTAATAAACAACCAAAGACTTGACCGAAAGGATGGGTAGGTAAAATAGAAGACAGAAGACAGAGGTCAATTACCTTTGGTGTTTGAACCTTCGCAAGATTTTCAAAGTGGTCAATATCTTTCCTGCCATAAACAGTATATATAAGCTTCTCCCTAAACTAGGCATAAAAAATGAACACTTCAAATAAGGGCTTTCTGAAGCTTACAAGTATTTATTCTTTTTAAAATTTAGAAACCTGTCTTTCAGGTCATTAAATATATCACACCCATCTTCAGCATCAACTAAAGTATTTAGCTTTTTGTTATTAAGTTTCTCTGTAAATCCCGGAGGCCCCATTGAAGCCTTTAAAGTGTAACCTTGATTTCTCCTGCAAACATTAGAGCATCATATAAAATGCACGTAAAAAGAAAAGGAAGACTTCATGAATTAGTTAATTGCTTTTACTTCTAAGAAATAGCTGCAAAAGCTGTAATCTATTCAAACAAATATTAGAATTAGGGCCCGAACATACTGAATACACGGCAGGAAAATTAGATCTGCATACTCATTAATAGATTGTGTACAAACAGATTTAAAGTTATCAAACAGGCAATTCAGCACAAGGAATCTGCAATTCTGTAACCTAAATCAGCTAGGGATCAGAACGGAGAATCCTCAGTTTCATCCATTAAATTCGTTTTCCACTCAACGTTTAGGGGATATGCAAAGTTTATAACCATTTTCATTTATCTTTGCTAGAATAGCATTTACAAATCTACTATGAAACTTGAAAACGAAGTAAAGATTGAATCTTGCAAGTTTCAGCTAATTACACTAGCTAGGAACGAACACCCAAGACATGAAAATCAACACAAGACTAGAAAGTAAGAGAACCGAGCACGATTGAAGCAGAGGAAGATGGGCACTGACCTAAATGCAGTGAAGAAAGTGAAATGGGTATGGTCAAAGTTCCCCTTTTTCGGCGCGGCGCAACCAAAGATCTGCTTAGCTATAATGATCAGTTTATTCACAATTCACAAGCAGAATAACAAAATGGGCACGTAAGAGATAAAACACATGAGATGTGAGTACAGAGCAATAAATACCGTTGATGTGGCAGATTTGGAAGCAAAGGGATCAGAGGAAAGAGAGAAGGATGCAGGAACTGCCATTACTGAAATGAAACTGAAATGAAGGTGGAAGTGTGAATAAAAAAGGCATTTTTCTGTTGGGAATTAAAATAGTAGTTGGTGGGTGAAGTTGGTTGGATTGTCTCCAAGAAAGACGGAGAAATCAAGGTATTTAAACAAAGGTAAAAGGGACAACAAAAAGGTTATTCCTTTGCTCCTCCACCACCAGTTACCCATGATGTTGTGATGGTACTCTCAAGCTTTGCTTTTGACTTTCTGACCTCTCTCACAGATCACAATTCCATTTTAGCCCACCAGAGGATAAGACCAAGTAAATTTTTGGAAAGTTCTCGAATATTACATATGTACGGTGAAAATAGAAAGTACCCCCAAAGGAAATGCACGTATAAGCCTCTGATCATATCAGATCAATCATACACCCTATTTCTACTGTTACTCATCCAATATTTCTTCTGATAAGTAGATTTATAGCTTTTGTAAATATCCTTTTTTTTATTATTATGAGTCACATAACATACAGTTTAAATTATTTCAACTTTTTCTAATATTAATGATAATAACATAATATATATTTGTGATAGAAAATTTACACAGAGTATATGAAATGAGATGATAAATTCAATTTTTAATATTGTAGAAAAAAAAGCTCAGATGTGTGACTGGTCACTTCTGGGTGATATGGGAATCGTTTAAAAAATATGACAAATCAATGAAAATAATTGAAAGAGCAAAATTGAATGAAGCAATATTTGAAATAGTACATGTCTTATTATCTAATCACTATGCATGAATGGCGTAAAATTGAGATTCCTTTATAAAAGGTAATTTGACCAAAAGGGAATTAGAACCTTAGAAATTCTCTAGAGTTTATATCCAGCAAGTCCTCAATGATATAAAGCTGATGATATAGAGAATTTGAACTCCTCAATGATAGGATGAAATAAAGAAGAGATGAATATGTCTTCTTTTATTTTATTTTGTTAAAGAAAGTAAGAACAATGAAATAATTTTTGGTAGATCTCACCTTTAATTTTTTTTTCTTTTTGTATAATTTTATGTATTTTAATTTTGAATTCCCGTGTCCTCTGCTGCTTTTCTTCTTTACATTATTCCCCCGTAAACAGAGCAAAAGACGACAAGAAAAAAAAAACATGGAAAATTCCAAATGCTTGAGAATGGAGAATCTTTGTCTTTGAGGTTGTAGCTCTCATTTAGCCAAGACGTCTATTTATATGCATTACACGTGTAAGATGATGAAAAACTGAATACAATTGTTGCAAAAAGGCCAAGAAATGAACTGCAACAGCACAGATTGAGGCAGATTCTTAGGATGTAAGCATTTATGGAAGTGTTGGCAAAATTTTAAATAATTTATTAAACGCCTTAATTTGACCTTGTTTTCACCTAACTTTAAAAAATATATAAATAAGTAATTATACGAAAAATGCTAATAAAAAAATAGTTAACATTTTTTTCCAACAACAGTAATTGAAGAAACTAAATCTGGTAATTTATATAAAAACATTACTTTTGTGGTCAACAAAACATTTTACTTGCAAAACAGAAATGGCAACAGTTCGTAAATGGTAGTATTTAAGTTGTTTTTATATTCCAGAAGTGGGCTTAATGAATTTATATTAAAAAGATTAAAAAACTGAAAATTTTACAAGAAAAATAACTAGAAATAAAAGGTTAAAATTTAATTTCGACCAATTAAATGAATTTGAACCGAATTAAGTACATAAGCATGCGAATCCAAGCAACTTAATGAAACCCACACAAATTGAAACAATCCAACCCTAACGGTTACTTGGAAAGGTTTGGGTCTACAAGCAACAACTTATAGATGAAGTTAAATTGGGCTTTTCTTTTAGCCCAATGAAGTTAGATTGGGCTTTTCTTTTAGCCCAATGAAGTTAGATTGGGCTTTTCTTTTAGCCCAAACCGGCTTTGGTTTAGTCCTCTTAAAATATAACGAAGCAAATTAACTGATAATAAAGTTTATAAACAGCAAAATTTCTAATTTCATACTTTGTAAAACCAGCATAATCGTTAATACTTATTTTAACAAATAAATCAATGTTTCAGTGTAATTTTTAACAAAGAGGTGCACGACGAAGGAAAAATGGACAGAAAAACATGTTCAAAAGGCAGACCCACTCAAATTAGGATGTTTGGTTTTGGTCAGAACATTTTCTTGGGATGATCGTCGTGAGTCTGAGTGAGGGACCAGACTACATTGAAAGCGTTACAATTTAGAAGAAAGAAAAATCGACATAGTTCAACATATTTATAACAAGTACCCTTAAAACACGGTTAAAAAACTATAAAAATCCTTTTTTTATTGAAATTTGGAATGAGGATATATTGATAACACTTTGTAATGAAAACTTCCATTGGATATTTCTTCACGAGCGTTTTAAAGAGAATTTGTTAGGATTTACTAATAAATAAACGGGGCAAACATCCCCACAGAGAAATAACAATCCTTTGAGAGGAAGAAAAGAAAAAACTCAAGATTGATTTTTGCACAGCAGAAAGCAGAAAGGAAACAGAGGACTAATACTTATTCTGATTGATTTTTGCTTAAAATCAAGCAGAAGACTAGAAGCACCAACCAAAACATCCACCCTTAAAATTATGAAAGCAGATTTTTACTAGATCAGCTGTTTCTGAAAGCGAACAAAAGCACAGGCACAGGAACAACAATTTAAAACATACAAGTACTATTAGGTACAAATCCAATACTAAGTATGACAATCTTTTAAAAACAAAATGCTCTTTAATCACATGAAATGAAATTGTGGATGATATAGTATGAGACATTTCATGAATCCCAATCAATTTCAACCAACATAAAGGAGTGTGTAGGAACTTAAATAAGTGTCCTTAACCAACACCATACTAACAGACAACCAAAGACCTAATGTTATACACACACCCAAACACATTCCATTCTAAAAAACACTACTTTGGTGAAATGAAAAGAGAGAAAAATACTAGACATGACCGAGAAGGAGCACCAGTAATGCTCCAAGATAAAAATCTTCTTCCTTCAACTTTTCCCATTCACTACATTGTTCAGGAAGTCTTTCTCTCAAAGCCACAAAATTACCAAAGCAGAACCCAATAGATAAAACACATGAAAACAACAATGCAGGATGGTGAATGATTGTCACACATACAGTTGAAGTTAAGGACTAATTAGTGAATGTGATGGTTAGAGAGAAAAAGAGAGAGAGTAGACTAAACTTGAATGAGTAATATATCCTTCCTGAACAGAACAGAACAGAACAGGAGAGAAACAAAAGAAATATTCCCCCAGATACTTATTAAAAGACTAACATAACAAGAACAAAAAAGGAGGATTAACACTAATGACCCTTAACCTTGTCATCTGCAACAGCATTCAGAATGGGCAAGCTACTGAGGAACTCGTCCAGCCCTTCAAAAAATCCAATCCCTTCAATATTATCCTCAGCATTCCCATTCCCATTTTCATTCCCTTCATCCACTTCATGCAAAGACTCCTCCACCTCATTGCTGAACTCTACATTCAAATCTAACTTCCCCAAGTTCCTCTCACTCCTCCTCCGAGAACCACCCAACTCACCCTTCTTACCAGAATCTGCCGCCGCCGCAACACCATCACCTTCACCATCCGCAACCTCACCATTCTCCACATTTCCGTTAACATTCCCCTCATCACCACCAGTATGACTATGAACGCCTCTCCTAGGCCTCTCAATCGGTTCCCTCCTGACATCACCACCATTACCATTTCTTCTCTTCCTCCCCCTCTTCCTCCCCCTCTTCCTCGTCCTCTTCTTCGCCACCGTCTCCATTCCCTTCTGATTCCCGCCATGCCAATCATCATCGTCGGAATCATCCTTCGTCGTGTCGGAACCCTCCGCGAACTCCGCAGACGCGTCATCGTCGTAGAATACATAAGGCGCCTTATGGTGCTTCCTACTCTGCTGCACCTCCCTTTTGAAAGCGCAAGGAATCAAAGGGGAAAAAGGGTTCCACTTCGAAGAAGAACCGCTGATGTCTCTAAAATCTCCAGAAAATCCCACAGGGAAAAAACCCCAACTGCAAAACGAGCCAAAACCATCTTTCGGCGGCGACCGTACCACCACCGCATGAAACCCCCTCCGACAACTCTGACACCGCAACGTACAATCCACGTACACCTTCGGATACTCGTACATAACGTAACAATAAGGGCACGCGGTCCAGAAACTCGCCCCTTCGCTCTCCGTCTCACTCGCCCGAGTCAACTCGCTCGCATTGTCCTCCTGACTCGGCACCTCCACTTCCACCTCCACCCAAGCCCTAGGGCTTTTTTCCCGCTGAGGGACTTGGTAAGGGGTCGTGGTCGGGTTCGGGTTTAAGTTTGGTTGCGGAGGTTGAATCGGGAAGAAGGTAACCGGAGGAGCGGGAGGTTGCGGCGGCGGTGGAGGAGGCGGAGGAGGAGGAGGAGGGGGTGGGGGTTGAGTGAGGAGTCTGAGTTGGTTGTCGTAGAAGGCTTTCTTTGTGGAGTTAGAGAGTACGGACCAGGCGTCGTTGACGAGCGTGAAGGCGTGAGCGGCGAAGGCAAATGGGTTGTGGTGAGGGTCGAGCTGGGTGGCGAGGCGACGGTACTGGACGGCGATGTAGTCGATGTTCTGAGTGTAACGGAGGACTTGGAGGATGGCGTACCAGTCGAGGTGGTCGTTGATCCGGGCCTCGCCGGCCATGAGGGTATCGATAACCGTGAGAAGAAGCTGGGTGGGCTCGTATCTCGGGTCGGACTCTCGGGCCCGAATCGCAAATGAGCGAGCCCCGTGCAAGTCACGTGCACTTAAAACCTTGTTCGCCGTGTACAGCCAGCGCTCCGCCTCCCCTCTCGTCCCTCCGCTGTGACCATCCATTCCCAATCAAAAACCGAAACCGCTTTCTTTCTGTGCTACTTCCTCACTCCCTCACTCACATTCTCTCTGTGCTCACCTTAATTGGAACGAGTAAGATACTGCAGAGGGCGTTTTGGTAATTCCGCTGAGAATTGCAGAAACGAGTTTCACATGGCCGTTGAGTGCTGACATCGACATTGACCTTTCTCACACACAAACAAGAACAACCCTCTTCATCTTCTACCATTCCTCTCCCTTCTACCATATCTCATATATATGCCTTCTTCAGACAAAGACAAACTATGTTTCACGTTGGGACCCACTTTCCCACGTTTGACTTCCCTCCTCAGATAAACGCTGTCGCTTTTAATTTTTCATTCTTTTTTAAATTTCCACTTTACATTTTTTTATTTTTTCAGTTTTCAGTTTTCTAAATTATATTTAAACGTTCTTAAGTTAATTAGAAACGCTGCATGCACTGCCGGTCGTACTTCTTTCTTTATCTATATTTTTTTAAACCTGCTAAATGTAACCTCCACACACTAATTAATGTACTTAAAATATTTATTGAACACAGTTAATGCTAAGTACTCAAATTAAATATTTTTTATACTTTTAAATGCATTTTTTTATTATTTTCCTACTTTTATTACCTTAATAAATATCTCCGCAAACATTCATTGTCGTTTTTTGGTGTTTTAAATCATCGGAAAACGCATGCAATTTGTGGATTTTACCATCGTTACCATGGGAACTGTTTTTTTTTTTAAACATCTTTTTTTTTTCAGCAATAAAATTTACAAAAAGGGTAAAATCCTATAGTAAGTCAATTAAGTGAAGTTTTATTCTGAAAATTATAGTATAAGAAAAAGCAATTTGGTCCCAACTTTGGTACCAGAAAAATCCACACTAAACAATATTTATAGAAATTAAAACTCATGCCTATTTTATTTGGAATCGCCAATCATTAACGTTAAACAACAGTATGTTATTACGTGTGCAATCCTCCACCGTCCATTTAAACAACTACTAGTAATAGTACTTCAATATTTTAGGAAAACTATAATTAGCCCAAAAAAATAATAATCGGATATTTTTTGTCATTTCTTTACATAAATTTGACCTAACCAAGACCCTACAAGAACGATTTCTTTTTTTTATTATTATTAATAATCTTTTCGATTTTCAATTTAAATAATAACAAAACAAATGAATTTCATATAAAATAAGTACGTCCCGTATGCAATTCACTGTTCGATAGATTAAATCTAACTATTCATGGTCATTGAAACTTCACTTTTCATAATTAAAACTGCATATATAAAAAATAAAATACCTTTTTTGTAAGTTTTGCTCATGGAGTTTACATAAATTGAAAGCAAAAATACTAAGGCTTAAAATCATAAATTTTACTTTCATTAATAACAATCAACTTGAAAAACGATAGTTTTTAAAAATGCATGTTACATAAAACAGTTCATTTAGGGACAGAAATTAAAGTTTTTCAATTAATTAAGGATAGGATTGAAAGTAAATCGCTTGATGATGAAGTCATATAAGGTTAAAGATCAAAATAATAAATTGGATCTGAAAAAAAAAATGAGTGAAGAAAAGTATTTAAACTAATTAACAGAAATTGAAACAAATGAATTAATTGTACAATAAAACGGCTTTCTCAATAATTATTATTCATAGGCGTTTTACAGTTTTTTTAGTATTTCTTTTTTTTTTCTCAGACCCCTCTATTCCAATAGTGAGTATTTTCGATTTATAGGAAAAAAATTTAATTATTTTGTAATTCAAACAATGGATCC
This sequence comes from Vigna angularis, assembly GCF_016808095.1. Taxonomy (NCBI): domain Eukaryota; kingdom Viridiplantae; phylum Streptophyta; class Magnoliopsida; order Fabales; family Fabaceae; genus Vigna; species Vigna angularis. Next base: position 36,588,533 of record NC_068975.1, on the reverse strand, counting down.
TATGCAAAAATTAAGACAAAATAAAAGAAAATTAAGAATTATCATAGAATTATGTTTGATGTTTGGAGGTCAATTATAATTCATGTATATTATCGGGTGAATTAAAAATTTTACACAAATTTTTGAAGGAGTTAATTAGGATTGATAAATTACTGTCTTACTAATAAATATACGAAAAACATTTATTAAAGTTTTAATACTATAAGTTAATGTATTAAATATATTTTAATTGAGTACTTTCTGCTTTTATTATCACCTTAATAAATATTTATTCACTCGTTTCTTTAATCTTAATTGTATCGTATATTATTTATAAAAAAAAAAAAACTCATTTAAATATGGTTCTGAAATAAATTAACTAGTTTTTTAATTACGATGAACTAGTTAACGTTTAAGAGAAGCATATTTGCCTAACAAAGAAAAAAAATAAGGTGAAAAAAATGAAAATAGTATTATTAAACGTGAATATTTTTAAATTAATATTTTCGAGTTTAATTTTTAAATATATATAAACATCGGTAGTTTCATTATTTCCAGAAATAACCCTTTATTCTCTGGTGTGATATGATTTGAAGATGATTTTTCAAGATACTAATAATCAGACCCATTGTTCTCAACCGTGGTTGTCACAGTTGTAATAATTAAGAAGAAAAAAATAAACACGAAAAAAAAAGTAGAGAAAAACAATAAAAAATAAATTTGTTTGAATTAAATGAAATAAATAAATAATTAATCATATTTATTTGTTATTTTAGTAATATTATTTCAATTATTTATTTTATTATAGCTAGAATGAATACACGTGTACTCACATTTTTTATTACATTAAAAAAACATATAATTTCATTGTTTTTATGATTAATTAATTAAAATAGTTTGATATATATACATAATTATAATTTTTGTGAAAATAATATTAAAAATTATATAGAAATTGTTAAAAAAATTATTCAATTATCTATTTTATTAAATCAATAAATTATTTTTTATTTATTAAATCCACTTTATAAAATGATATAAATAAAAAATATTAATATTAATAAAAAATTTAATAATATTAAAATTATAGTCAAAAACATAATCATTATATACTTAAAGCAATGAAATATGTTAATTATGTATGAATTTTGTGAATCTGGTGCGAAAAGTTTAATTTACTTGTATTTTATATAACTAATTATGTATGTTAATAACTAATTCTTTCTCTCTCTGTTTTTTTTTTCTCCATGGTTGGAATGAAGGAGAGCATCGATAATTCTAATAGCTGTTTAAGTTGTAAATTGATTCAGTTTATACTCTGAAAATTAAAGAATCTTATCTAGTCGAAGATTGGAACATCTTTCACGGTTCCACGCAGTGACATCATATTGTATTCCACGTGCTTTCGGAAAGTGAGATAAATACAAAACAGTAACATTATTAGTTGGTTTAAAATCTTTTATGGTTACAATCTTTCTTCATTCTGGCAGGAAGTTTAAAACCTTGGTTTTATAATATTTTTAATTGGAGCATGCTCGTATAACAATAAATTTAAGATTTTAAGTCTTAAATAAAACTTGATTCACAAAAGTAAAGAACAGTATATTAAAAGTAATTTTTAAGACCTTTATATTAGAAGAAAAATAGATATAAGATTTTAGAAATTATGTGACTCAACTTCAGCACCAATAGTAGCTTATTTTCCTCCGTATAATGTTTTTCTAGTAACATTAGTTTGGAGGTTTCACATTACTTTATATTATATAAATATATATAAATTTTATCTTACAAGTTAATTTTGTATTATTAAATTATATTTAAAATTTATTTTTTAACATAATATTAAAGTTTTTATGGATTAAAGTTTATTTCAGCGAGATTTGTTGTTTATTGAATTTATTGTATCACTCATTATCAGTATATATGTTGTTTGTTGGGTCCATTATACCACCTATTGTTGAATCATTGTCAGACTACTCATTAATGTTTAATCTCACGTTCAATATGTATATATCTCAGTGTGAATGAAAAGTGTTAAAGATTTTACATCGATTATAAATAAAACAATTTTATAATATATAAATGAAGACAAACTTTAATTTATAAATTGATTTTGTACAGTTAAGTTAACATCCACTCCTAAAACTCTGGTTCAATTCACAATTCTCAAAGGTATTAAACTACAAATAATATTTGTCCTTTGTAATTCTTTGCTCAAAATTGTGATAATTTATCTTTTATATTTTTTTCTCTATTTGTTTATTTAAACTTTGTTTCTATTTATAAGTCTACAATGATGTCATAACTGATGATACACTACTATAAAATAAGTCAAATAACAAAGACATGTTAATATTAAAAAAATAGATACGTGAAAGACCTTAAACACTGGAAAATACGAGTACAATCCAATCTTGTAAGAACAAAGCTAAGGCACAACTTCTTCCACTTTATAAATTTGTAGTATGACGTAGATTTTTCAAAATGTAAAGGAATATCTTTTAAAAATCGATTTAATATTAAAGAAACAGAAGACGAAAGAAAAGAAAAAACCGAGATACAAGAAAATTACCCTTTCCTTTGTTATATGACATAGCACGTCTTACAATAGAATAGAGACAATAAACAAATGCCAGCATTTCTCGTACACAATACATAGAAGGTTAAAACTAGGATGCTGAGTTCCTCATTAAATGTTATACGAAGATGAATGTCGTGCGGACATAACACAGATGTGTAATAAATATTCTGGGATGTAGAGGATAATGTGGCCATGGAAGATCTAACCACTACCATCCCCCAATTTATGAATATCAAATAGTACGCGGTTTCATTACACAAGGAAAATCAGCAATTAAAAAATATGTAAAAAAAATAACATATTTTTCTTAGTCAAATCTAAACTTAAACATACAAATTTCAATTGAGAAATATACTCAATTGACTTACTGTAATCGTCACATCTGTTGTAATCGTCACATCTGTTGGAAGTCTCACATTATAATATATAATTTGGATACAAATCTTACCATACAAGTTAGTTTTGTAAGGTTGAGTTAGACTTAAAAATAACTTTTTAATATGGTATCAGAATCATGGTTGGAGTCTTTCCTAACGAAATCTATGTGACCATTCTGTTCTACCTGTTGTCGAACCACTATTGGACTACCCATTAATTATCCTCTCACCCCCAAAATGTCTATACTTTACAATCATCACCATATAAATCGGTTTGTGAAGTTGAGTTAGGTTTAAAATCACTTTCTAATAACATCATCAAAATTTTCAAGTTTATATAATTTTTACTTACTATAAATTAACACTTAAATTATCCATTACAAGACATACAAAATACGACTATTCTTTTAAACATTTCAAACAAATCACAACTTTCAGTTGATACATAAGACTAATAAGATTTTAAGAACATTAATGCATTTAAAAATTATTCGAAGTCCAAAATTCAAATTTAATTACATGTCCCATAAATCAATTTCTTAAGAGCCATGATTTTTTAGTTCAAAACTTTAATGACATAATTTAGGACAAAATTAATTTTTTTTACCTGTGTACTAAATTATTTTAAGGTTGAGGAGAAAAAAAAAACACAAACTGAATTGCTTATATCTCTTACTATCAACATTTAAGACCACTCTGGACGTTTTATAATAATAAACTTTAATTAATTCATTTTCATTAGTTAGTATGTATATAATGAATAATTGAAATAAAAATATTAATAATTTAAAATCAAATAACTTTAAAATTTGGGTCATGATGACTAACAAGGTCATGCTTGATTTAAAATAAATAAATATTTTTAACTACTATAAACCATATATAACATTTTCTTTAATTTTAAATAAAATTAGGGATACATTATTTACATAACAAAATTAAAATATTTATTTTAATTCACATGACTGTTTTTCAATCTAAATCTTTTATTTCAATTCATATCAACAAAAACATTTAGATTTTTATAATGACTTTTTTTCAATCTAAATCTTTTATTTACAATTTATATCAACAAAGACATTTATATTTTTACAATAGGGGTGAATAAATTTTTATATCAACAAAGACATTAGGTCTTCACAAAACTACTTGTTTTTATGTTAAATGGAAAAGGTATTCATTGGTTACCTTTAGAATTCCTTATAAATAATAAAAATATATAGTTTAATAAAGAAATTAGGAATAATTTATTTTCGTAATTTTTGTTTAGAAAAAATGCTTAATTTTGCTAGTTTTTTTTTATGTAATAAGTATATTTTGTCTAATATTTCGTAAAATATAACTTTTATCATAATATAAGTTTTTCATATTTATATTTTTTATTTTAATTATTTATAATAAATTTTCATATAATAATACATGCCTAATAGTTTTTCGAATAATAGTATAGTTTTAATGTCAAAATTCATAATAATACTTAATATAATTTTGTTTTAAAAAGTAAAAATTTCTTTAAACGCTACTTTATTAAAATATAAGAAGGTGAATATAATATATTTAAAAGATAAAAATGAAAATGAAAATGTTATTTAGTATAATATTTTAATAAATAGATCATAGTAAATAAATTTGATCAGATATTTATGTAAAATCATTTTATTTGTTTTTATCAGATATTAATCAAATTTAAAAGTTTAATCGGGTTTTTATTTTGGTGGACACAGAAAACATGAAAAGAAAAAGTACGAATTTTTAAAGCTCAAATTAAAAGTAGAAACATACTTAATTTGTATTTTGTACAGCATGCTCCCAAAATGGGACAAATGTTTGGTGAAAATCTAGTTAGATAACTCTCAAAATCGGACAAAAGTAGATAAGTCATGAAGTGAAAGGAAACCCTAAAGACTTTCTTTAACATTATTATAAATAATTACACCAACCTCAGCCAATTAAAGGTTGATTCCAGTAATTAAACAATCATTATAAAATATTGTCATATTCTGCGCATTATAAATTGATCAATTCACACACATGTATGTGAATAAATTTTATTAAATTCGAATTACTTTAAGGACGATCATTGTCGAACTAATCTTATCATAAAAAATTATTAAAAAGACATTTTCCTTACTTTAATATAATTTACTTTAGAAGTTGACGCTTAAAAAAGAAGTATGCAAAGGGATTACTACAAATGGCTAGACATGAGATCACATCAGTTGTCATTATAGCTGGCGATTCACACAGTAGTTTTCTATACGGAAAAAAGAATATAAGAAAAAGAAAAAAGAAAAACCTCTTAACTAGAAAAAGTAATAAAATATAGAAAATATACTTATTTTGGTAAACACCATAAAAGGGTCTTTATTTCTCCTATCTAAATTCGAAAGTGAGCAATAGCAGCCAGAAATTGGAAAACAGACACACACGCTACTCAGATATTTCTTGGAATCATTATCAGAAATTGGTATAACCCCAACTCTTGGAAACATCATCCACTCTCATCTCTTTCACCAGTTCATTCACCAAACATCCTAATCACCCATTTCTGGTAATATAACAACAAAAGCTACCTAGGTAAGGTAAGCCTTCAAGTCTTCCCTTTTACTCTTCAAACTCAAACTCAAACTCTCTCAGATTCCTTGCAAATCAGCCCTTTTTTCTTTCTCTCTTTCTTTTGCACATCTCTTATAATTTCTTGCTTGTTCTTGGAAGATCTATCATAGTATATATCAAAAACTGTTTTGTCTGAAATTAACCAAAACCAAAACCCCCGACATACCGTACATGCACCATCTGGTGAATTTTGAAACACTGATATGGGTATGGTCATGTGGGTTGGAAATTGGATGATTATGAAATTTTTTTTGAGTGTAGAATGGCAAGAAAGAAGATACCGATCAAGAAGATCGACAACATAAACGCGAGGCAAGTAACATTCTCGAAGAGGAGAAAAGGTCTTTTCAAGAAGACTCAGGAACTGTCAACTCTCTGTGATGCTGAGATTGCTCTCATAGTCTTTTCCTCAACCAGCAAGCTCTTTGAGTACGCCAGTTCAAGGTATTTGTCTGTCCGTACCATTCGTTATCTTCTTTCCTTTTTTTCTTTTTTTCTTTTACCATTTTCTATTTTATTATATGTAATAAACATCTGCATGTGCAACCCGTCACCACAACTTATCCATTTTTCATGCTCTTCTGTCTCTCCTTTTGCCTTTTCTTTGCACAACTCACAGTAATTCGCACATCTTCGTAATATCACCAAAATTCAACCTTTAATAATATAACCACCATGAAATAACTAAGACAAAAATAGGAATATTTATATTAATATTTTAAGAATGTGTTTTCTATACTATGATTCAATTATAAATTATTGTATGTTGACTTTTAGTAATAACTTTTTGAAAGTTCTGTATGAATTGATTCATAAGTAGATATCACTGTATGCTTTTGCAGCATGAAATTAAAACTCTAAATTTGATTTTACCATATATAGTGTTAATGATTGCCGATATATATGCTGTTTTTTTTATAGCTTTCTGATTTTTGGAATTCACTGTACAAACAGTTCTCTATACCTAAACAAAATGCTTTGTTTACAATCTTTTTCCTTTCTGAACTCGTGCAACTTTGTTTTTCCATAAACAGTTTATTTTTTCAGGTTATGTTCTTATGCTCTAAATAATGTCATATTCAACACTGTGTAGAATATGTTGATTTTGAATGCTTGATTAAAATTTAGTATTTTTAAATTTAGATGATAAAAACAGTAGGCGTTAAAACTTTATTATATGAAATATATTCAACACTGTCTATCTACAGTGTATATTGTGTTCTTCTTTTCAATCATCCAATCTTTGTCGGGGTTTCTGCAAAGCTTGTTTGATGGAAGTATGAAATTTGTTCTAAATAACTAGAACGAACTTCTGAATTTGCCTTAAGACTTTCTTCGTGGCTTCTCACGAACACTTGACTGTGCATGTGCACTGGGAATTTCTAATTGTCCAATTCTTTCCATTGTTTGAAACTCTATCAAGAAACCAGAACTTGATTTTCTAACCCTTCTTCATGGCTCTTCCACCATCGGAACATTGACAAATTTTGATCACTCCCTCCATTTCTCAGCCTCTTGAACAAAACTAAAATATAAGCTATGATTTCAAGACGAAACAAACAAAGAATGAAGGAAACCAGGGATATGATCTCATGTACAGTTCTTAAGAATTGAAGAAAACGATTTTAACTTGCTAAACTGTAATAGCAAAAGCTGTATATGCACTTGCGTGGACTACTATGGCATCGTTGAGGGTGATGGCCCTGACAATGATGGAGTTGCATGGCGGTGGCATTGGCTAGATGATGGACGTGCGAACTGGGAGAGGCGAAGTCAAGAGCAACATCGATGCCGACAAGGCTTCTAATAGTGACTGACATTGTCAACGACCTTGTGAGGAGCAACAATGGTGTATGCCTTATGTTGGCCTTGGTTAGGTTGAAAATGAAGATGGAGGAAGAACATACAAATGCAACCACTTCAGCTATGGTAGATGTTGGGTCGAGAAGTACCTTAGAAGAAGAAATACTATAAACACTATAAATTAAAAAAAAAACTATATTTTACACCGATTATAATTAGAACAAGTATAAAAATTATTCTAAAAAATTACAAAACTGTTACTTCATCACTTTCTATATCACTTCTAATTCCAATGGGTATAGAAAGTTTTATTTTTTATTACAAAAATATCAACAAACCTACTTTTTATACAAGTTAAAAAAAAATTCACATTAATTATTTACAAAATTACAATGTAACTTTTTATATTGATGAATTAAAACTAATATAATATAGTGTTTTTTACAATGACGAATGACCTTGATGAATATAAAAATTTCATTCTCTACTTTCCTACCTTACCACAAAATCACTTCTCCCTGGTTTGCAACACTCACATTTAACATAACACTGGTAACCTTTCTCATCTATGACTTCAAAAAGTCCACTTAATTAAATCCACGAGAGATATGTAAACTGACAATCAGGTCACAGCCTATTTTATTAACGTTTATGTACTTCTAATCATAACATTTTTTTTCAAATTAAGTTAGTGAGTTTTACATAGAATGCATGAAACTAGTGCGTGGATCTTGTAGCATATGTATGTATTCTCCAGTAAATACATTTTTTTATATATATTATGACAACAATAAAAATAAAATTTGATCTTAGATTGCAAGTCTCCTTTCTAGACCTTCACAAGTAAACTATTATAATGAATTTAATATCTAATATATTTAATTAGTATGTGATCATGCAAGCAATAGCATATATGTGCCTTTTGTAGAATAATACCTTCCCTGATTTATTGTATTTTATCTCTCAAGAAAATTATCTATGCATGAACAAGAATCAAGTTATATTTTCACTCAGTTAAGTCAGAAAAAGAAATCAAATTGCTCGATTAAATTATATCAAGTATATTTAATAAACTCAATGAGAGTATGGTTTTTATTGTAAGGGTGTATTCTACACTATGGGGGTTCAAAATTAAATTAATTCATAAAAATAATCAAAAACTGATAAAAAAAAATAAAAACTAATAAATATTAAAAATTGAATTTGTTTTCAGAAACTTTTAGATATGTTTTTTTTTCAACCGAGTTTTGGTTCTAATATCAGATTGAAAATAAAAAATTAAACAAAATCAAACTATTTATGATATTTAAATATTATATATATTTGAAGTTAATTAGAAACTGACAACATTATGTGGATGTCTCTTAAGATTGCTTTTTTGTTTGATTATTATGTAGTTATATTATATTTATACTTATTAAAATATGATAACACATTTGTATTATAGTTTTTAATTATGAGATTATATGATTTATTTTTTAATCAGTAAGAAAGATGAAATTATAAATATAAAAATTATAAGAAATTCAAAAACATGTTTTTTTAATTAATATAAATATAAGAAAATCATGTTTAATTCATTCAAAAAAGAACAGCATACATATATCTTGACATGAAACACTAAACACTATATTTCTATCTAAAATTTCTAGTTTCAGTACAAATTTTTCATTTAGTAAGGATATTATCTATCAAGAAGAAATCATATTTTCAAATCCTCTCCCTTAAATGTGTTTTCATTCAAACTCTTTGTTTATAAATCCGAAATAGTAGAAAAAGAATACTCCAAAACATTAGTAGTGATGTAAGACCCATGAAAAATATTTACCTTAATAGTAACAATTTTATTATTAGTAGTAAATTTCTTTGTGAATGGAAAATATAATTAATAAATTTATGTAAAAAATAAAATGTGGAAAACTAAATAAGAAATTTTGGTAGCTTAAATGGTAGAAAATTGTGGTGATTTCAAGACCATGGGTTTAAATTCTTTTCTACTTTTTTTTAAAAAAAGAATTAAAATTAAAATAGTGATAGTGGATAAGTACTCCACGTTTGAAGTCATTATCGAGGGATCAGATATGTCAAGTGGTGATTAAAATATTAAAATAATATTAAAATAATAAATAATATTAAAAAATTGTTAAATTGTAAAATTTTAGGATTATAAATAGCCATGAGAGGGGAGGTTATTCTTCACAAAGAGAACAAGAATCAAGTGAGAAATCTTGAGAAATAAAGAAGAAAGAGTTAGGAAGAAATGTGAGAAATCTTGAGAAATAAAGAAGAAAGAGTTAGGAAGAAAGAGTTAGGAAGAAATTTTTAGTTGCAAGAAGAGTAGAGGTTCTGGAGGGTTTTCGGGGAAATAAATTTTGAGCAAGAGATTAAGTCTGGAATAGAGGTAGGGGAGCTAACCTTTCTAAGCTTTTATATTATGATTTAGTATTGTTTTATTACTATTCATGTTAATTCTGTGTGAATACTGTTAATGAAAAACCATATGTGCTTGATGTATATCTATCTATATTTAATTTATGTGTTAATATTATATGTTGTTGTTTTGAATCTGTAAATAAGAAATTTGTTTGAGGAACACTTTGGCTAAGGAAAGACTTGGTACTTAAGTTGTCCAGGGTGACACACCTCTCTTTCCTGGAAGTCTACTCGATAGGTTTTTAACTTAAATCCTATTGAACAGATTAAGTACTGTTAAACTATTATGCAATATACTCAATTGATATAAAATATGTGATGAATTCATCTTTCTGGAAGGATAAGAAGATGTCGAACCGGCTATGCCAGATTCAACTCCTTAGTTCCCCATAACGTTTATATTAAGGTTATAATTGTGATGGTAGGATAGATGAATCTTAAAAATCAGAGTTGGTACATCCCTGATCATAAAACAACCATGGTCAAATCTAGTAAGTTGTGACTAGTCATATGTATTGGCGTTTATGTTGAGTTTGATTCGTCAAACATTTGATTCTTCTCCGGTGACCATTTATGGGGATATTTTAGTATTGTTAATTTATTTTGTGATATATTCATTTTGTATGATTTCTGTGATGATTGTATTTTATTATATTGGATTTGAATTTATGTATCTGAAAATGATATAAGTATTATGAGGAGATTTTGTAATGGTATAATATGAGTTGAGGAATATGAACATGGTATGAGTCTGGTGGAGAGATTTTGTAATGATATGGTATTTGTGTATATGTTGATGTTGAGGAACCTGTTGTTGGAGGTTATCCTGATACTCTAATAATCATCCAGTCTCAAGTAGAGAAGGATGAATTATGTGGTGAGAGGGGCAGGAGGTCCTAGTCTATGTGCCGGTTTTGGACATAGTGTTGAGGATTAACCTTGTGGATGGTATGGAGTATTTTGGAAGTGTATTTGTAAGAAGAAGTAGAAGTCATCACAAGTGCATAACCTCCTGTGAACGCTCATCAACGTATCATCCGAATGAGTGTCTATTGGGTATTGTAGAATGAGTGTCTATTGAGTATTGTGGGATGAGTGTCTATTAGGGATTGTGGTATGATGGGATGAGTATCTATGATGCGATTGTTGTATGATGGTATGAGGGTGTCTGACATAATTATTATGAGGTTTGTTGAGTGTATCAAAGTAATTATGCATGTTTTATAAATGATTTGTTACATGTTAGCTCACCCTACTTGTTTGTGTTTGTGTATGTGCGATGATTGTATAATTCGTTATACGGGAGTAGATGAAGGAATATCGTCTGATTCAGTGCCAATGAAGAAAGAGATAGAAAAATAAATTAGATGAATTCGAGTTATATTTATGAGTTTGTAGTTAAAATCTGAGTTTAATATATATATATATATATATATATATATATATATATATATCAACTATGAATGATCAAGTGTGAGATTATGTGATGTTACAAGTCACTTATATACGCTAGTGTCTTTTATATCTTCTATATCATGATATTATTTATCTAAGCCAAAAGTTATTGTAAATCATACTTCAAAGAGTTTTTCTTGAAAGAGAAGGGGATGTAAAGTAAACCAAGATAGAAAAGCAAGTTCTCTTATATGTGCATATTGCCTATCTTGTTTAAGTGGCATGGATAATAGTTCTTAGTAGGAATCATAGGAAATCATTTTTACTAGTTAAAGTATATCTATAGAGTATAGATTTAAATAAAAGCATATAATTTTATTTTATTTTTTTACAAAATTGCAATTACAAACCTCCAAACCTTCTGCTATATATCATTCTTCTGACAAACATTAGAAACATTTTCATAACATACAATCATCTAAATTCATATATCAAGAGACTTATGAGTTGTGTTAAAACTCTCATGAAGAACCAACACATAGAGAAAGTAATTCTTCAATCATTCATTATTTTTTGTGCTCTAAATCAAACATCTCAGGAGGCAATATACCTCACCACATATACATCAACAAAGTCATCAACATTAAACTCTCTCCAAAGACACGACACATACATGTCAAATTGCTTCTCTTGGTTACTAATACCACTAGAATCACATGATAAATAACATGTTTACTCCATATCTTTCAGTATAATTTTTTTCAAATTAAGTCTTCATTTTTATAATAACTTTGTACTTTTTCCTTCTTCACATTACTCAGCATGAAACCTTGGTCAATGCTTACACCAATTGTTGATAAAGTTAATTTAGAGTATATAAAGAAGAATAAATCTCATTTTATTAATTGATTTTATAAGATTAACTTACCTTTAACATTTTTTAACTCTATCCAATCATTTATTGTGAAACTCACATGTTGTAATTTCAGCATTTAGTCACTGGCTTCTAAATACGCCCAGTTGCATGGTTATATCAGCTTAATGCAAACCTATTAATATGAATTTAAATACTTCAATACTCCTAAGCTTTTTAACTAATTGATATAATACAATTAAATAAAAATTAATCATAAAATAATAATACAAAGTTCTTGATTTTATGAGCCTCTTGCGTCTTCACAAAGGAAAAGGGAAGGGAATGTTTTGAATTTAATTTCAACGTCCTTGTCCTTTTCAGCATGCAACAAATAATTGAAAGGCGTAATCAGCATTCAGGTGTTCAAGGATCAGACATTGCATCCACTGGAAAACAGGTATAACTACGTTTAGTTTCTAATTTTCCTTTAATGATTAATTGATGAAACCAAAAGAGCTCTGTTTCTGAGAGATAATTGAATGTTTTACTGCAATGAAAAAGGTTAGTTCAGTAGTGTAGTGCCGCTGTTTTGCCTCTCTCTTTTTTTTTTTTTTTTTTTATTTCTGGTGTTTTGGTTTGTCTAATGATTTTAATATACAAATTTGTTTTAGAGAGTCTAATGTTATAGATTTGATTTGTCTAATAACTCTATCTAGTGTTGTCGTTTCGAGCTATGCAATTCTCATTGTCATTTGAAAAAGTCTCATGATTCCATGTATTTTTATATGGTAGATTAATATTTATGCAGTCGATTATATATATAATCTGCTTCCCGTAACTGTTTGGCAACGAGAGAACGACAGCAATATTTCTGCAGCATTACGACAGAAAAAATGATCTGGACATAGTTGTCTTTGATAGCTTGCTTATTTACAATTGAAAAATCATGAAAGGCATTCTATTCTCATGAAATCTAATATAATCTATGTATATATATAGCTTGGAAGTAACTCTTTTGACATGCTGCACAAGGAAATAGAAGATAAGACTCATGAACTGTGGTATGCACTCACTGCAACTTCTTTAATTTAGACTTAGATATATATCTATGACGCATGCCCCATAAAATATACATGCACGATAGAGATATATGGTTTCCATGAATGCACATGTTTAATGCAGTCAGTTGAACGGACAAGACTTGCAAGGATTGACAATACAAGAGTTGCAGAAACTGGAGGAACTTCTCCAAAAACGTTGGATCACTATTTCAAAAATTAAGGTTTCTCCCAAATTATCTGTACTCTAAGTTCGTCATAGTTGTTTCCCATTATGAGATGAAATCTAGAACTTAATTGTACCTGTAAATTCAACGTTGTACACGTAAATTGTGCATGCTTTTGACATATAATACTAATCAATTAACGTGTTGATTTCAGGAAGAAAAAATGACACAAGAGATCAACAGTCTTAAAACAAAGGTAAATGCTCACACAGATTGCAAATCATGTCTGTCTTTGAGATATTATTCGTATTTCTGGTCAAATAAATTTGTACCTTAAAATATTATTAAACATTCGAAACCAACGAAACATGATGTTTGTTTAATATAACCATCAACAATACTTTTGATCAATAAGACAACTGCCAATGACAAACCTAAAAAAATGGAGACTTTATATTCAGTTATTCATCCAAAAAACTCCACGGCCTTGAATATGTAGGTCACACTTCCTTATGTTTTTTCTCAGGGAATGTTAATCACTTCAAAATGGCATTTAACTTTAAAAATCACGTCTTGATTAAAGCTGGTAATAGTTGCTTCCTCATTTTTTTCTGCTATTGGGTGTGGAAAACTACGTTCTTGAATAATTTTCAGACACCCTGATAGTAAAAATGATTTTTTTTTTGTTTATAACAATAATGCAGCCTGTTGGCAATTTTTTCATCTATCTTTATTCACTCAACCTTTTTTCTGCAATGATATTTGGCAATTAACGTTGCTCGAGAAGGAAGCCGAACTTACAGAAGAGAACCAGAAACTGAAGCAGGTGATAGGCTTTTCAAAACCTAGCTCATTTATTTGTGGTCCATGAGCTTTCTGGAGCTATCTACTTTGAAACAAACTTAGCAATAATCAATATTAGTATTGTAACAGAACTTTTATGAACAGAAGTTGGTTCGAGAACAATGTTATGAGTCAATCACTAGCAGTTCGTCCGATTTTCCTCCAGACAATGGTAGTTCTGACACATCTCTCAAGTTGGGGTTAGTTTATTCTTCATTTCATCTTTCTATAATATTAAGAACATTATTTTATTAAAACATGTTTTAGTCTTTTATAATAGATTGTAATTAACATCGCAACATGTTTAAGACACTAGCTGGTAGATCAAAATTTAAAGAATGCCTCATATTCTGGTGTTACTTCAAAAGCTCCTATTCTGATTTGTGTTTATCTTAATTTCTATGTTTATGCAGGCTGTGTTTATTTGAATGAAATGGTTCAAGGGAACAGATTAGCTTCCATTTCTGTATGAAAGACAAGATCAATGTTGTTTTTGGAATTTGACAAACAATTTGCTTTTGAGAGTAGCAGCTGGAAAAATTTCACAGCTGGGGCAACTTATTTTGTAACCTAAACAGAACCTCGTACTTGTCATTATGCCATGCGTGGCAGCTTAAACAGATAGGAATGGTTATTTATAATTCTAAAAATTTAGCAGACAATAAATTGAAGACAAATATATAAATTCTTAAATATAGAAATGATAGAAAAATTAGTACAATTTTTTAAGAATCATAAGAAAAATATAACTAAAATATATAAAATACAGTGGAAACATATCATTTTCACTAGTACAAAATGTGCTTTTAAACTCGCACAATAGATCTCGGTTTACACCAAACCGCTGTCTATTCAGACACGGTGGCATTTTTGTAATTAACGAGACCTTATAGGCCTCGGTTCAAACTTGACCGGTGCCAAAAAGGGTTACCACTTCGGTTGTAAAAACAACCGGTGCCTAATGAGTAGTTTCTAACACAATTTCTGACGCGGTTAAAAAAGACCCGAAGTAAAAGGAGTATATTGCACCGGTTATTAAGAAGAACCGAGGCGTATAAGCCTCTACTACCTCAGGCCCAAAAGGACCGAGGCATATAAGCCTCTTATTTCTCCCCAGACATTTTCCCCAAACACGCGACCTAGCCCCTTCACCCCTCGCGCTCGCCTCGCTCGCCTCCCTCCCCTCACTCTCGCCTCCCTCGCTCTCAGTCTCGCTCCCTCGATCTGGCCTCCCTCCCCTCGGTCTCGCCTCCCTCGGTCTCGCCTCCCTCCCCTCGGTCTCGCCTCCCTCGGTCTCGGTCTCGCCTCCCTCGGTCTCGGTCTCGGTCTCGCCTCCCTCGCTCTCGCCTCCCTCCCCTCGCTCTAGCCTCCTTCGCTGTCGCCTCCCTTCGCTCTCGCCTCCCCTCTCTCGGTCTCGCTCCGTCGCTCTCTCGGTCTCGCTCTCTCTTGCGAGTGCGTCGCCTCTGGAGGGAAGAGCATGCGGTGGTGGTGCGTCAATGGTGGCGGCGGTGATAGTGGTGGTGGTGGTGGTGCGAATCTGAGATTAGGGTCAGATTGGGGTCAGATTAGGGTTTTGCGAATCTGCAAAAGGTAAATGTGTTAATTTGCTGAATCCAGTTCATTTGCTGAATCTGCAAAATGTAAATGTGTTAATTTGCGAATCTGCAGGCTAATGTGCTCAAATCTGCAAAAGGGGTGAGGGTTGTGGAGAAAAATGAAGAACTCCATGGTTTTGCTGAATCCAGTTCTCTGTTTTTTATTTGTCTGTCTCCTTGATCAAATTCTCTGATTTGTGTAATTTGCAACTGTAAATTTTCTGATTTGTGTAATTTGCAACTGTAAATTCTTCTCTGATTTGTGTAATTTGCAACTGTTCTCTGTTCTCTGTTCTCTGATTTGTGTAATTTGAGATTATTTGTGTGCATGTTCTCTGTTCTCTGGGCAAGTTTGTGTGTAATTTTTGTTTGAGCATAACGTTTGCTTGCCACTGTAACGCTTGCTACTGCCAGATAACGAAAAAAAAAAAGACACTACTGCCTCGGTTCAGCCTCCAACCGAGGCAGTAGAAGGAGAAAACAATCTCGGTCCTGTTAACCGAGGCATAAAGTGTATCATCTTTTACCTCGTCTGAATATGCCTCGGTTCATGAACCGGTGCCTATCAGTGAAAATAACCGGTGCCATTTCTTTTATCTGTACTAGTGTTTGAACAATTTCTATACACTGTTAGACAGTTATATAGGTACATCGTATGTGTAAACAAGTTGCTTTTCTTCTGCAAAACTAGCACTCCTGCCTCCAACATAACTGTTATATATATATATATATATATATATATATATATATATATATATATATATATGTATTGATTATGATAATAATATTTGTTTCAGTAAAATATATTAATAACCATTAACGACAACCATGTGTCTGAGTTTTCATTAATGACCATATGTCTAACATTAATGTATATACAGAAAGGAAAACCTCACTGCACATGTCAAATATTAAACTAAGACACGTGCTCTACTTACTTTTCTCTTAGTACGAATATCTATCCGTATTTTTTTTAAAGATGGGTAATTAAGTTTTGTTTATTTTACTTATTATTTTTTATAATTAATAGAATGTTTTTTAAAAAAGAATTATTATTTTTTATTTGTATAATAATTATAAGTTTATTGTATGGTCATAAGGCTGCATAGAGGGATTGGATAAGATCACCTAGAAGGAGAATTCGTTCAAACCATCTCGCATCATGCAATTATGATAAAAAAACAATGTTAACCGATTGTACGATCACAGAGGATGGGAGACCGAGTGGATAATCTTCAACAATAATTATCTTTAAACATTGCTCTAATCAAAATTAAGAGTAAAAACTACTTAAGGAGTAATGACTTGTAATTGATCGTTATTAAGATTTAATTTTAAATAAGTAATTGCATTTATTCTGAATTTAAAATTTTAGTGTAACACTTTAACAAATTTTATTTAATGTAACAAATCAAAATGCATTCCCAGTCTTAAACTCTTTTTCCTTTCAAAATTCTCAACTTCACGGATTCAATAACATATTTTAAAAAATTATGCACATATTGAATTAATCAAATTGTTGACACTTTTTCGATTATATATATATATATATATATATATATATATATATATATATATATATATATATATATATATATATATATATATATATATATATATATATATATATATATATATATATATATATATTTGTTACAATTTTTTACCTTATTTTAGTTTGATAGTGTTTTATATCAATTTATCCGAATGTTTTTGTTCTAAGTTTTGTATCTTATGTTTTTTCTTTAATTATATCTCTTTTCCTCGTCAAAAAGTAAATATTCAATATAATTATTTTTTTGTATACATACAAAGTTTAACATTTGTGAATTTAAATTATTATTGATGTTGCTAAGTGATGCAGTTATCATTTTTGAATGGTATATATATAATCACACATAATATTTTGGTTAATTAAATTCTCAATTACATCTGTCAACATTTTCATAAGAATTCTTCGAACCCTAAAGTTGAACCAGATCAATACTCGAGTTGGGCCAAATTTCAAACACGTATTCAGCCCAAAATACGCCCACATTCAACACTATACATTCCATAAAGTTTAAAATATTAATAGAATAATTAAAGTTGAAGGCAAGTCATTCATGAAGTGTATACTATTCCTTAGTATAACCCAAATTTGTTTTCACGTCCAAATCTTGATAATATTATAGAAAAATACGAATGGAGGAGAAAAATTATATAATAACTTAAGTTGTCTTTATCTTTTATCTATGTATATATGGAAATTGACCAAGACGAAAAACAGACTTGAGTCGTCGCAAGAAAATACCAATAATACTCACTTTTATTTCACTTCAAAGTCACTCAGTTTCCATGAGCTTCGCCAAACAAAGACTAAATCGTTGATATTGTGTTTTGCATTTTTTTTTCATTTAGCCTAATAGTTGTGGCTATAATTTAAAAATAAAAAATAAAAATTACAAGCACACACACACACACACACACATATATATATATATATATATATATATATATATATATATATATATATATATATATATATATATATATATATATATATATATATATATATATATATATATATATATATATATATATAATGACCATATTGAACATCATTATACTTGTGAGATTAATAACTCATCAATAGGCGATTTTGTTTTAAAATATTTATACCTAGATTTATTACAAAAATTTATCCATTGTCGAATATTTAAATTTTTTTTTAGCAAAAAATCTCTAAATATTCATAAAATCAAATAAAATATCTCAAATATCGTATTATGACGTAACTTTTTCAAGTTCAAATTTTTTGACTAGAAACTTTAAATAATTTATTTTTTTCAAAGTCAAATTTAATTTCAAATATTTAACTTAATTCAGCCAATTTACAGAAATAAGTTTAAGTTTTGTATATTACTAAATAAAAAGTTTATGATATTAACTAATAAAATACAATCTTAATACATTTGTTTAGAGCCGTGAATGAAATTTATATTGTATATAATAAAAAGGAATAGCTGAGTGAAGCTAAGTTGTTCCTCCAAAAGTAGTAAAAAGAAGATAGACATGAAAGAAGCTTGTAAAAATCTATGAATTGATGTGACAGTGTCAGTAGTACGATACTAAATGGTGAGATAAGTTAGAAGAAGGATTTAGATGTCCATGTCTTCCCTTCATCTTCTCCCGCGGAGACAAGCACAGGTTAGGTTTCTTTTTCTTCTTCTTTTCTTTCAATCTCCTCTCTTTCGCCCCCATTTGCCTAGGGTTCCTTCTGCTTTTCTGACTGTGCTTTTGGTTTTTTGTTTTCGATCTTCGATTTCCCGTTTTGTCAAGATCTTAACAAGTTATAACATACTCACTTTCATAACATGGATCAATTTTCTTCACCTTTTCTCTGTACGGCTCAAGAACACAAGCTTTTCTTTGCATACATGTGATCGACCCTCTTTGTTTTCTTTCTTTTTTGATGAAAACGGGTTCACATCAAAGCCGAAATTGCGAATCTTTGTTTGTGTTCTTAATCTCTCAGAACAATTTCTGACACACCTTATTTCATGTGAAACCTGTTCACTGTCAGAAGCAATAGGGCACGATTTTCTGGTCTGCTTGATTTTGACGAAAATGGTGAGGAAGAAGATACCGATCAAGAAGATCGTGGACGTAACTGCGAGGCAGGTGACATTCTCAAAGAGAAAGAGTGGCCTTTTGAAGAAAGCACGTGAGCTTTCTCTTCTTTGCGATGCTGAGATTGCTCTCATTGTCTTTTCACCTGGTGGCAAGCTCTTCGACTATGCAAGTTCAAGGTACCTTCTTTTGAGTTTTATCATTCCTTAATTTATAATAATGCTTCTAGGGTTGAGATGTTATCATCATGTTTGGATCTATTTGAGAGCTTCTAGATTTTCTTCAGTGAAGAAACTGTCATAAATTCTTCTAACATTGTTTGAAAATCGGAGCCATGTTATCTAGGTTTCACTTTTTTGGTTACCACATACAGCTTTCATCCCATTTAGTTAAGGAAAATGGTGGACAGTAAGAACTCCTGTCATGGGAAAAAAGGTTTTTTAACTTAGCATCTTTACATGAGCAAGGAAAAACAAAATTATGCTTTGCGTAAACCTTCGTTCCTACATTCATGAGTATATAAAAGTTCATTTACATAATTTTTTTATTTGTATATAAGTTAATTTTAATTTCTGATATAATATTTTTGTTTCCTTTTTCTTCTAAATGTTGTTATAAATAAACTTTACAAAAATGTCATAAATCATTTTAGTTGTATATAAACTTGTAGTTTTTATTTTTGTAACTTCACTCTTTCCATGAAATTATGAATGAAATGAAATATACACGCGTTGAACTGTTTTGTAGCTATATATAATATCTGATATATTTAGTTAAATGTGTAGTGGGAATGTAATAGTATGACGGGAATGATGAGTTATTCCATAGTGTTCTAATACATCCTATAGTTTTATATTATATAGGAGTAAAATGGTTTAAATATATTTTTTATTTAATTTTTCAGAGCATTTTTTATGTATAAATCGCAATAAAGTTCTAAATTCTAAAACAAATGATATTTTTAACGTATTTCCGTGAATACTTAAATTAATGGACACTCAAAGTTGTACAAACGGTAGACAATATTATTCAAAGACATTCATAATCAGTCATCTATATTAAGAAATTTATATTATGAAAACAAAGTACAAAATGCAACTTATGTTCAGCACTTAACCACAGGAGTAATTAAAATGGAAGAAAAATCAAGATTAATTTAAGCATTATTATTATTATTTTATTTAATGAGTCATTTATTGATTTTGGTTTTTGATTGTTGGATCGAGTGTAAAAGAAAAATAAAGAAGTGTATCAAAATTGAACTGATAAACCATATTGATATATTGTATAATTTTAAGATCAAATTAAGTAGGATTAAGAATCTAATTTCAAAGCTATGCTTTTACAAATTTAATCAAAACAGAATAAGAACAGGTTAATTATTGGCTGGAGATCTGAACCACAAAATTAATTAATCATTGGCTAAAGAAAGGCATTAATTCATTTTCTCTCTTTTATATATTAGCTTATAATGATCAAATTCTTTGCAAGGTCTGGATTAACTAAATCTCAATTTAATTTCTATGGGTTGTTAGAATAGTATTTTACAATATTAGTTAATTAAAATTTTGGTTGTTATAAGTTTTAATTAGTTCTTATAAAAGTAAAAAAAAAATCTTATATAGTGATTTTTTATTAGAATAGAAATTTAAATTTTTTTACCCATTTTCTCTATAAAATTCTTGGTTTGTGTAACATGCCAAAAATACAATGTAGAACCATATAATTGGAACATCACATTCATAATATTTCAGATTAGTTCTTACAAAAGATAGGACGTACGATTATGATCGAACGACCTTACAGAATAGTAGGGAGATAAAATTGTACAATGGCTACCACTACAACGAATGGTTTACAAAATACTTATTCCGAACGTTCCTAAGGTTCAGTCTTCACTTCCACCTCTTCTAGTGCTTCTTCCAGCAACTCTTCTTCTTCTGCTCCCACCCACAGGGTGATTATCGCAATGACAAAGACGAACGAACGGGAATACATGACAAGACAGAACATAAGGGTAAGTTAGTGTAATTTAATTAACTATGTTAACATACAATTCAGATACCCACATAATACAATTATACATATACAGAAATCATAAAACATGTTATAACCGATCACTTTACACTGACTGTCCGGACTAGTATGAATATGAGTTATGGTCGTTCGTGCACTCGTGGGTGATAATCTGGAAAACCATCAGTATTACCGCAGCATGGAAAAACCCTTGAGCTTGCCACACGAGGTTAACCCGTTATACCTCACCTTAGGTCAAGGTAATACATACTCTAACACCCTGAATTAGGCGTTACAGTTTATGTTTCATAAAATACATATATAATTTTTTTTTTTAATTTCAACACCAACAAAATATTACGTTCTTTATTACAACACAAGTCTTCTGAAAATAAAATTCCACACAGTTCATAAACTTTTGAAATTTAAAATTTCACACAGTTCGAAAATTCAAACATAGATTTATTTTAGAAATTCCCTATGTCTCCTTTTTCCCCACAAATCTCTCATCTTCTAAGCAAGTCCGGAACCATCTGCTAATTCATCTGAAATAGTTTCTGCTCTCACATAATATCACACATTATACGATCATTGCATTCACATACATAAACACAAACAGTAGGGTGAGCTAACCAAATCAAGAAATATACATTATCCACAATCTTACTAATATCACAAGTGTGGCAATCAATCCAATACATGCATCTCGAACATACTCAAGAATAAACTATTACACTATATAATATTTCTCAAGTTAGAACTATCAGTACATTTACTAGAGTCAATACAACATATTATTAACCTGCCTACTTACCAAAGCAAAGCAGTCAACAATCCTTCTGTCTACTTACCAAAGTAGTACAATAAGGTGATATTGTCTACTTACCAAGGTAGCACAATAAGGTGATATCGTCTACTTACCAAAGTAGTACAATAAGATGATATTGTCTACTTATCAAAGTAGCACAATAAGGTGATATCGTCTACTTACCAAAGTAGTACATTAAGATGATATTGTCTACTTACCAAAGTAGCACAATAAGGTAATATTCCGCCTACTTACCAAAGTAGTACGGTTTATGCCAAATTAATCTCTCATTATCTCACCTACTTACCAAAGTAGCGTCGGACTTCAAACATCTTCCCTCCCGACTTACTAAAGTCGTAGGAAAATAAATAAATTTCGAATTTACAATTATGACAATAATTCTTATACTACCCATCAAATTTTACCATAAACTTATTTACAATTCATGATTTAACTCAAATAATTATTACCAACTCAGTAATATTCAATATAATTTTATATTCTAATATAGAGTATATTATATTACTTATCTTCAAATTTTCAAAATACAACTACACATACAATTTAAGAATATAATTATTCAAGAATTTATCCAATACCAATAAATTTACTATATCGTGGAAAGATTACTCTTCACTCATATCAATAATTAAAATCTGAACCAATCAGACTAACAAACAATATGTTTAAATCATATGGTAAAATTTTCAGTCCAATCTAACAGTTAATGAGATGGAAATCATAATTTATGTATAAATGAACCAAAAACATAAATTAAGTAGTATTGAGATCCCTGAGGAGATACGAAACTAATATCTATAAATATGTATGTCCGATTTAAAATCTGAACGGTAAAAGTATGACGCCATCTTTTAGAAACAACATATTAAAATTTCAGGGTAATCTAACGACTAACTAAGTAGATATGGAGGTTTTACCGAGGTAACTCAGAGACAGAAGTTTAAGTGGTTCTCGGTTAAACTCAAAATGCAGAATGAATTCCTCTAAGCACAGACATCTAATTCTAAATCTGAACAGTCAAGATCACCTAATATGTCTTAAGAACTACATACTAAAGTTTAGCCTCAATCTAACGGTAAATGGAATATATATGAAATTTTTACCATTAAAACTTAAGAACATAATTACAGTGTTCATCAAATATTTCAAACTTTCGAAATTGCTTTCTCTAAACATAGACCTTAAATTATAAATCCGATCGGTCACCTTGTATTAATATGTCTTAGGGATCATATATCAAATTTTGAGGTTGATCTAACGGTCAAATAGGTCAGAATCTATATTTTACCGAGACAACTTGGTAACAGAACTACAGGGGTAACTAATTTACTCAAACATGCAGGATTTATTTCTCCAAGTACAGACTTCTATTTTCAAATCCGAACGGTCAAAGTGTATTAATAAGTCTTAGGTTTAACATATTCAAATTTTAGCTAAATCCAACGGTGAAAATAATTTATAGAAAAATTTCACCACAGTAACTCGAAAATAAGAAAGGATTAGCTAAATCCAACGGTGAAAACAATTTATAGAAAAATTACACAAGTCAATAGATAATTACCATTACCAAAATTTTAACATATTAGTACTCATATTCATGATCATAACAAGAAAGGATTAGCTCCCCTACCTCTTCTCCTTGCAAGCAATTCTTCACTCTTGATACTCCTAGACCGCCACCTTTGCTTGTTTTCACTCTCAAATTCAAAGAAAATTCTAACTTAAATCCCTCTTCTCTTCTCCTCCTCTCTTTTGGTCTTAATAAGCTTATATCAAGAGAATGAAGCCTCTTGAAAGATGCTTGCAGTAATACAATGGAAAGAAAAAAAAAAAAAACAAATGAAAGGGATGGGTCCCCTTTACCAAAACATGCACCCATGTTTCACGGGAGACAAAACATCAACCTCCATGCTTCAATATTATCTTCTTATTTTCTATATTAGTATTAATTTTTTTTATTTATTATTAATTTATAATTATGTCCCCTCCTTTTAACCAAAGATTGCCAGTACAAATTGCATCAAATTCAAATAATTAATAAAAGAAAAACGAAGCTAAACAAAATGGTAAAAAAAATACAAACAATAGTCTTTATCTTACATATGCAGAATATGTTTGAAACTAATTACACTAACCAAAAATTTATTTATTTATTATTATTATTTTTCATACTTTCTACATACTAATGCACACCATAATTAATTATTCAAAACCATAACATACATAAAATTACTTTTATTTTTCTATAGGTGTTACACATACCGCCCAGGCTAGGGTCTCCTGCTATTCTCACCACATGCATCACCATTCTCTACTTGAGACTCAGTGACCATTAGAATTTCAGGATGAACGCCAATACTAAGTTTTTCCTATTCATACTTTTACCACATTACAACCAATCACTGAGACATTCCTCCTTGGAATTCTCTTTTAGATCCATATATAATTTTCACATCATACTTTCTCATCCATCACATCTTTAAATAAATATCACACCTAACAGTACAACAATAACCCCACCTTTGAACACGACCGAACGTGAAAGATCAACATAACATATGAACAAGACCGAACGGGAGAGCACTCCCAATATGAGAACATGATCTAACGGTCATTTAGAGAATAAGACTCAAGCAGGAGTCGAACACTTGGATTTATATCAAGCACTTATGATTTAGAACGAACAATATTGTCTTAGACCAAACACTATTAACTTAGTACAAGTACGATATTGAGCACTAGTATGAGAACGAGCGCTCATAAGAGACCACACAACTCAATAATATTGATTGCTAACACTATCATAAACACTTAGTACAAAACCCAGAATATTGCATATAACAGTCCACACCCAAAATCACCGAACATCAAATAATTCAATTTCACATACATGCATGATCATCAAACAACAGTTTCATACATCAAAACTAAGTAATTAAATTAGCTAGCTTCCCTTACCTCTTAAGCATAACCGAACGTTCACAATGCATAATAGGGTTCTCCTCTACTAGAGGCCTTAACGTTCTACAGTCACGCTTTAAGAAACTAAATCAAACACAAGACCAGAAATACTCAGAATGAGAGGATCAACTCATGCAACCAAAAATCTGAGTTTGCATGCGATAGAAAACACACGGCTGAGGGAGAGATGAACTTACCAGCTCGGAATCAAAAACTGATCGGTTCAAACGAACGCCCTCGACGCTCTAGTATGAGAACGAGTGCTCATAAGAGACCACACAACTCAATAATACCGATTTCTAACACTATCATAAACACTTAGGACAAAACCGAGCAATATATCGAACGAGTGCTGGTCCAAGACCAAACACTTACCAAGAACGAGCACTAGTACAAGACTGAGCACTACCAAGACCGAGCACTAGTACAGAACAAGCACTACCAAGACAGTACATGACCGAGCGTTGTCACTAGCATAATGGCTAGTACAAGACCGAGCACTATCACTGGCCTAACGGCTAGTACAAGACCGAGCGCTAGTACTATCATAAATAATAGTATAAAACCGAAAACTGTATCAAGAGCGAGCGCTACTGAAACCGAACGCTTGGTCCCAGACCAAGCACTACTAAACTTAAGTAAACATGAAGGAATATACATATACAATTACGCCACACTTATTTTTAATGAAAAATAATGATAACATCTATGATTTTACGTATTATAGAATACATTAACTAAACTGTTTAGGAAACATAAAGAATAATTATACTCAGACCGAATGCTTACTATTAAACCGAACAACACATAACCAAATTATCACTACGAAGCCTAATACCGCTAAGCCCAAATATATGACCAGACCGAGCGTTCTATACCGATCGATTTTCTACAAAACTTGTAGAACTTCTCAACCACTTCACAAATTTCATCCAAACCCAGAATATTGCATATAACAGTCCACACCCAAAATCACCGAACATCAAATAATTCAATATCACATACATGCATGATCATCAAACAACAGTTTCATACATCAAAACTAAGCAATTAAATTAGTTAGCTTCCCTTACCTCTTAAGCGTAACCGAATGTTCACAATGCAGAATAGGGTTCTCCTCTACCAGAGGCCTTAACGTTCTACAGTCACGCTTTAAGAAACTAAATCAAACACAAGACCATAAATACTCAGAATGAGAGGATCAACTCATGCAACCAAAAATCTGGGTTTGCATGCGACAAAAAACACACGGCTGAGGGAGAGATGAACTTACCAGCTCGGAATCAAAAACTGATCGGTTCAAACAAACGCCCTCGACGCCGGGAATGTTCAGGTGTGGTCTGTTTGATGATCAGAAGAAGAAAAGAGTAAGATTTCTTAGAGAGAAGATGAAGAAATCTAGAGAGAAGGAGGAGAAAACGAAAGTTCAAGACTTTGGGGAAGAAGGGTGCATGTAGAAGTGGCGTGAATTTTTGAAAACTTAGAGTTTTACTTCTATCGTCAAAACCGAACGGCTAACCTCATGCTACCACCTATTTTCCACTTTCTGAAATTCTTACTCTCTTCTTGACAGTTGGCTTTCACTCAAATGGGATTTCTTAGTGGATATTGAATGCCCAAATTTGAGCTTAAATATGCGGGAAACAAAACTATGTATTCAGTGGAACAAATGTAAAAGTAATAAGGGAAGGATACTAAAATAGATTGATTCTCATAAAAGTTATATTAGATATAATTAATTATAAAAAAGAGTTATATATTAGTGGTTTATGATTGAATGAAGTATTACATGTGTTATTTGTACTTTATACATTTGCTATAAATTTCAATTAAAGGTGGAAATATTTATGTAAACTTTTATGATAGATATTTGATGTTATTGTTGTTTAACGTGCAGCCTTTTTTGTGTTATTTGAAGTATGCAGAAAATAACTGAAAGATATATTTTATGCTCAGAGTGGAACCTTGACAAACTAGACCAGTCATATCCTACGGAGCAGGTACTTTTTTCTTGTTTTTTTTTTAATTTCACTGCTGGTGTTTAATTGTGGATTTAAGGATTTTAATGACAAAAAAAAATCAATATTTATGATTCTGATCGTTCTGGGAAAGGATTTTACGATTATGAGGAAGAAACAATGCAATCGCTCTAGTGTAAAAAAAAGGTGGATGATAAATAAAAAGAGTATAAAAAAAAGCTGTTATGTTGTTAGAGAAAAAGATAAAATTTTAATTTTGAAATAAAATATTTCAGTAAAAAAATAAGATATATAAAGAGTGGTAAAAACATTCAGGAACCAAAATTCATATCCTGATAAAAGTTCTACATATAGACAAAGTTTGCATTGTCTGTAGCATTTAAACAAGATAATTTTATAGCTGAAGTCCTTGATTATTTTCTTGCATAGAGATTGAAGTTCAATCTCCTTCTTCTTCTCAAAGAGTAAAACCTCGCTAGAAAACACTTATAAAAGCCTTACAAAGACAAGTTCTAGGAAGTATAAGGTTGTGGAGTGTTTGGTTGAATTGGTCCAAGGGTCGGCTTCTTTGCTCTGCTTTCTTTCCATCGTCCAATCCTCTCCGAGCACGCAATCCACACCGATGGGTTGTTGACTTACAGAAGACATTTTGACGCTGAAGTCTCACTATTTTATTATAATAGATCAAGATATTACCTGAACATTAACTCTATATTTATGTGGCTTATAGCAATCAAGCTCATTAATTCATATTTGATATAACAATAATGCCGTATATTTATATTTGATACGGCAATCAAACCATTAATATCTGCTAATATATATAAATGACCATTAACTTTGATCAATATATTTCATATAGTACATGAGTTTATGGATCAACGTGGGAAGCTAATATATATAAATGATCATTAACTTTTATCACTATATTTCATATAGTACATGGGTTTATGGATCAACGTGGGAAAGTAAATCGTAGGGTACATGGTGTAGAATTTTAATGTCTGTCATAAAATATATATGCAGTGAAAATGCTTTCTCTTTGTAATGGAAGGAGTTTGTGATGTTTCTCCACCAAGACTTAGATTATAAACTACAAAGAAAAGAAAATGAAGAAGACAGATATGTGTCTAAAAAGGCATAATCATGGAAATTTCCATCCATTGACCTTCCTTCAAGGATGATTGATGATAGAGCCATTAGATATCTGATTAATTAATTAAAAGTCAATTTAGAGATCAATTTATTTGATACTCAAAAATTTAATAGCTGGTGTCAGTGATTAATTTAGAAACTAATTTATTATAGTAATTAATAATTTTTATTTTATAAATTGGTATCTAAATTTGTTGTTAGAATGATTAATTATTTTTGTGATTAAAATTGATAATTATTTAGAGATTTTCTTGATATTTCATTATCTACGTAAACTTTGTAACATCAACAAAAGGAAACACGTATGTGTCAACATCCATGATCTGAAGGACTTTTCAAGATATCCTCTGATTGAGTATATGCTTATAACTTTTCATGTTAGTAAATGTCATTTCTTTAGTAGTGTGCATCTAATTTGTGTGGTCATTGTACAGGGTAATGCTTCTTTGAACAAGCAATTGGAAGATAGGAGTCGTGAAATGAGGTATGTCTAACGTGCAATCTTTTGATGATTTCATCACAAAAAAGGGTTTATTTTGTGATGCATATAAGTTCACATCTATTGTAATTTTACAATTTCATCTCAGACAGCTGAATGGAGAAGAGTTGGAAGGATTGAACCTAAAGGAACTACAGAAATTAGAAGAACGACTTGATTCATCCTTGAACAGTGTTTATAAAGCCAAGGTCCATGATTCCCTCCTCTCATCACTTTTTCCTTTATTACACTCTTTAACATTGAACGTCTTTCAGGTTCAAATTTTTTTAGCAGAGATCACCATACTTTCGCAGAAGGTATAAAGCTCATATTCATCATCAAAATAATCTTATTATGCATTTGTGAGCTTCTTAAAGTATGTTCAACCTCAAATTCTTTTAAATTCTTTTTTAATATATTTTATGAATAAATTTGGCATTAATTATAGTGTGATTAAGTTATTAAATTTGACATAAATGTAACGTAGACTTCATTGAGGGTAAATCTTTATTAAAAAAACGTCTTCAGCTTTTTTAGTAAATTTCTTTTCTGATTTATATATATTTTATCTGCAAGGTTCAAACCTAAATTTTTGTTTAAGATATCCAAATTCAATTACGCTCGTATCAACACAATCTCAATGCATTGAAATGAATTAAATTGGTATAACCTATGCTTAACGGAAATTAAATTATGAAAAAAAAAATTTTAACAGCTTTTTTTAACTTTTTTACAACAGTCTATAAAGTAGTCTATGATTAGTCTTTTTCAAATAAAATATATGGACCAATAAAATAGGGACACGTATTCTGTTTGAAAAATTTATTAAAAAAAATTGTTAACCTATAATAGTACTTAAATTATTAGTATAAACATGATTGATTTGTATCATGCATTATGTCATATATAGTTCAGTATTGCTATCATAATTTCTGCTGCTTTATACGTTGTCTTAATAATCTCTGCCACACCCTGGCTCTATGATGCTCAATTATAACTTCTCATTTCCCTATGCAGCAAAACAAACTCAAGGAAGATAACCAACTGATAAAACAGGTAACCAGTTTTCACTTTTACTATTTTCACGAATAAAATTTATCAGTCGTTAGGGTTTTCTGGTTTTGCTACAAATTTGTCCTAGTAAACTCATATGCATATATTATTCAAGTTCTCGTCCTGTTACAAAAGAAAATCACAAGGAAATGCCATCTTTGCTATTTCTAACACCAAAATCTTGTGGAATAAAAGGGTTTAAACAGCAAACTGAAAATAATACAATAGATGCACTTAATCTAGCTATATAAATAGAAGAAAAATGTTTTTTTATATAACAACTTTTTTTTACAACCTTTTTAACCTTTTTATCATATCTATGTGGTAGTTCCTTGTCAGTCCATTTTAAATATACGAACCAATAAAATAAGATTGTTAAAAGTTGTTAAGATATCATGGTCCTAGAAATAAGATTTTTATCAGACTAACCACACCACAACATCGGAGTGTATTTTTCCTTTCTTCCTCGAATAGTTTCACAGATCAGAAAACTAACAGTTGGAAAGTGCTGACAGTATATACTCTGCTTTTGTTTTCAATATTCTTTAAGTGATGTTCTTAAGATACTTATTAGCAGTGTTTTTATTAGTATGTGATCTTTTTTATAGCTCCTCTTGTTTGTCACTGTAGAAAATAAAGCATGTACAAGAGCAATCCTTTGACACCTCCCTCACATTGGGGTAAGTTTCTTGGAGGCATTCTTTGAAAAGATTCAATCTTTTTTGTTTGATGTAGATTTAGAATTCATGAATAAGAAAACTGAAACTTCATTATTTTTTATTCATGCACAAAAGTGGATGATTTACTTTCTAAATGAGTAGTTGTTTTGCAATGCTGTGCAGGCTACCTTTGCCATCTGCCTCAAAATAGAGTTTCTCAGCATTGAGGGAACCACCATGCAGTCTTTTAGTTAGTGAGCAAAAGGAAGAGTGAACGAAAACAATGGTTTTTGTATATATATATATATATATATATATATATATATATATATATATATATATATAAGGTGGCCATTGCAGAGTCTTGAATAATGACACTCTCTCCCAGTTCTGCCAATATTTATTTTTCTGGTAATTTCTGTTTGTTAATTAGCATAAACAGTAATGCATTCAGATATAATAGTACCGTATTTATCTCCAAATTTTCTAGGTTATTACTTCAAACTCAAACGTGAATATACTATCTTGGGATTTAGGATCAGAGTTTAGGGATTAAGTGTAGGGAATATTATAATTATATATACATTGTTTGTTTTGAAATCGGGTATTTTAAGTCCTAAATCAATTTAAACTAATTTTATATTTATATAACATATCATATGTATAATATAGAATTTAATTTTTAATATATATGTGTTTTTTCTCTATTTATCTAACGTTTACAATTTTATAAAATAAATTATTATTTAAATGTTAAACTATTTTTTGAAAAATTCATGAAACTTTTAAATTTAATTAAAAGTACACATAACCTGATTAAATAAGATTAACTATATTTTTTACCTCCCGTTAAAATTTTGGAAATTATGTCCATTCGTATTTCCACCTATCATTGATTATGAAATGATGGTGTAAAGTGAAAAATAATAAAATAAACTATGAAAGTAATTGTCAAACCCTTGTCTTAAACTTTCGACATTAAATTTAATAAAGGATTATATTATGATGTGGTCTTGTTTACATAGAAAATATGAGATATTCTAGTGAGTCACAAGTTTCATCCTACCTTGTAGCATATGTAAATTTGTTTAGATCTTTTTATTATTATGTATAATTATTGATCTCGTAAATATGATTAAGTTCTATTTTTTTTTTCTGAAATAATCTAATTTAGAACGAAGAATTATTAAAGAAAAAAATTAATTTGTTTTCTTAAACACTAAAGATAATACTTAATTAAGGATTATAAGATACTACAAGTCGTTCGCAACTTATAATAATATATTAAGATGATTAAAATTTTTAATCTGTCACGTCTCAATCTTATTTTAATGTATACACATATTTTATCTTTTAAATTCTTTTATATATATGAGAGATGATCAATTTTAAAATGAAAAATTGTAAATAACTTGTTTTTTTAATACGTGTGCTTAAATTCTGAAAACAAAACTCAAATTAAAGATGACAATAGGTCTTGTAAGTTGCTCGGAGTTTTCAATAAAAAAAATGAGATGACTTGGATATTTTAATATGTCCTATCTTATAATAAGCATAGTTTTGTATAATCTTTTACGTATAATTGTCGATGTGGTAAATAAGACTAATTCCTGATAAAATTTGGAATGAAAAATTATCAATAACCACTAGTAAAATATATATGTTTTAATTTAGTTTATATTGATATATCTTTGGATTTTATCTCAATTATAGTCTCTATATTTTTTTAATAGAGTTATTTTCTTCATTTTTATTTATTCACAAATGTGTTGTTATCTTTCGCTGTTGGTGTTGTAGAACTTATATCTTCTTCCTTCTTTGTTATGAAAAAGAAAAAAAGTTTTTCTTTTCCTTGTTCTTCTTCATTTTGATTTGGAAGCATTCACGTTATGTCGGTTCATCTTGTTTTCTTCATTTATGTTTGATTTTAGTCTTTAACTTATTTGTATTGTGCATTAACAACCATCAATCTTATGAATAAGTCATTAAACTCGAACAATCACTTAGATTATTTAGCTTTGAATTAAACCGATTAGACTGAATATTATGAGAATAAATTAACTTTAAAACTTATTAGTTCAAGATTAAAATATAATAATTCATTATAAAATTTATAAATAAATGTTTAAAGTAAAAAAATATATTTGACCGATTAATAACTACATTTATTATGGTATGTTAAGTCCACTCTAGCAGTACGGGCACTTAGACCTCGTACGACACAATAAATATTTCCATTTAAACAAAATATTTGTAATTCATTTTATTTTTTAGAAATATGCATTCAAGGTGACAAAAATGTTAAAATTATACTGTTTGTTTTCATTGATTAGATGTTCTTGGAAAATGTATTCATTAGTATTAATAAGTTGTAAACCAGATCTTCAATTTCAAATGCAAATTTAAAGAATTCAGCCATAAAATCAAAAGTTGTTGAAAAAATACAATAACTTAAGCACAAACATTAAAAACATAACAAAATACCGTTACATATTCCGAAATATACAGTCATACCTAAGCACTAATAAAATTTAGTAAGTCTCTTGAATTTAATTCATTTAGTAATCATATATACATTAAAAGTAGTGCTGGTAAAATGGGTTGTAATCGGTGAATTAGTAGAGAGGTTTGACACACATAGATCTTCACACTCGTAAGATATTATCTGTTTTGAGTCAAGCCCTCACAAATTTGCTTTCGATAGCACTCCAAAAGCCTTTTACCAATGGAGATATTTTATGTGCATACCATGTCCATTTCTTATTTTATCCCATGTGAAACTTTGTTTGTACCCAACATCCTCCCCTCAAACAAAGGATTATGGTTCTCCTACCTCTCCTACAACGGAAGTCTTTTCTTATCCTCGAGTACACCATGGTTAATCCTCTCTTTCACGATCCATGGTCACACAACACTGGCTATTTATCGGTCACCTGCCAAGGCTTCACCTGATCATGGAGGGACGTACTCATTTAAGTCCAGTCACCAGACCTGAACCTGACTCTGATACCATTTGTAGGGAGGTTTGACACACACACATACACATAGATCTCTACCACCAGTTTAAGATATTGTCTTTTAGCTCACCACCAGTTTAAGTCGGGTTGGATTTAAAAAAATGTAATTTTTTTATACGGGTTAGTTTTCAACCCGGCTTACTTAGAATCCAGCTCACTTGGGTTGAATCCATGGTGAGCCGGATTGACTCACTAAGCCACCTAATTTAACTTAATTATTTATTATTTTTGTGTTTCAATATTATTAATTAGCATTTTTTATTACATTTTAGATAAGGATAAAAAAAATGTTTTAAGAGAGAAAAATATTATAAATTTATCTGTTCAAGACTCTAATATTATAAATGATACAAAATATATCAATATTAAAAACTTATTTGTTCGTCTTTTGTGCTTATTTTTGGATTACGATTGGATTGTATGATATTTTATTTTTATTTTGAATCGTTGTTCGAGTTTAACATTATTTTAAGATCTGAATTAAAAAAATTATAATTTTTTTAATTTAAAAAAATTATAATTAAGTGAGCTAGTGACTCAACACATTTAACCCATGTGGTATGTTGAGTTGGGTTCGAATTTTTCCAGCTCGCTAATAAATAAGTCGGGTTAAGTTGACTCACTAAATGAAGTGACCGAACTGAGTCGAGTTGAGTCGGGTTACTCGTTTTGACAGCTCTAAATAAAAGTTAAATTAGTTACAATTTTAATCATTACTATATTATTATCTAAAGACTAAAAATTATTAATGCATTTTATCAAACGCAATCATCTTGATTTAGAAGACTCGCTCAAGGAAATAACTATTATTTTTATAAATTAAAATATTCAACATTAATTTTCAAAATAAAAGTGAATAGTTTTTTATATTCACTTAAAAACATATTTTCAGAAATATAGAATTTTAAAGTTTATCGGAAAGAAGAAAGGTAAAAAAGAAGAAGAAAGAGGCAACACTAATTATATATTTGGTGAGAAAGGATTAAAGAAGAAGAAAAGGAATAAATTAATTTGTATTGTATGATGTGAATCATTTTGAAAAGGGTGGAATCACCTTAAATTTATATTATGAATTATTAAATTTTGAAATTTTAAAGTGTAGAAAATGAAGATGGTGTGAGAGGTGAGAGTAGGGGGAGTGAGAGTGAAGAATGTAGAGACAGAAAGAAAGGAATGAATAGTTGAAATTGAAAGAAAAAGGGAATGGAAAGAGAAAACTTGCTTCACCAAAAGCATGAATCACAGTATAAATATTGCAAAACATTTATAATTTTTCTTCTTGGCGATTTTCTCCCTCTCTCCAACTCGCTCTTGCTCACTCGCTCACTCGCTCCATGACTCGGCGCCCGCGATCATCTTCTTCTTCTTTCTCAACCAAGAAATTCGACGTGTTCGAATTCAATGACGAAGACCACAGCATCGAGAAGGTCTCTAAGAGGATTCTCCGAAAGTTCCAAAACCCTAGCAAGTCTCGTTCTTCCCCTGTCACCAAATATGATTTCCTCCAAGCCTGTAAGCAACTCTCTCCACTCTTTCAATTTTTCGTTTGCTCATTCGTTCAGTCGTTCTTTCGTTCTTTCGTTCGTTCCCATTCCTCGTCAATTTTCTCCGCAGTTGCGAGCGGTTCAAATTGCAGACCTGTATCCATTGACATTACCGCCGATCATATTAACCTCGATGATGAACAAGGTATGGGTCATTCATGGACGAGCTTTTTCGTCTTTTTTGTCTGTCTTATTATTGTGTGTGTATTTTTCTCGTGTTTCACGTGGTTCAGAAGAAGAAGTGACACGGTGCTCAGCGGAGGAACTTGCTGACCAACCGTTAGAGGTTGTCATAGAGGTTGTTGATGACGATGATGGCCGTGGACACGATGATGGTTATGATCGAGAAAAAATTGATACTCAGTCTTTGATAGACACGCCGCTACCACTGTCTGCTGATAAAGAGATTTCCGGCTGCAGTGATTTTGTTGAAAGCGATTTTGACTCGAAAGTAGGTAGTCGTTGCTTCTATTTTTGCCCTTTTGCAAGTCATGCTAACATGCTTGGGGCGAAAGAAACTCTTGGTTCATTTTGGCGACCTTAATTTAATGTTGTTTCAGAACCGGTCACTTGGCGTGGCTTCAGATGACGACGACGACGACGCTAGTCAAATGAGTTATTCTTCTACTTCGTCTTCAAATCCACCTGAAGATGAAGGTATTTTTTTCCCCGCTTTAAGACTTTTTTTATGATATTTGAGGTATTAATGTTTTGCTTATCAGTACTGATGCTTCCTATGTTTATTGTTGGTTTTGGTTTTCTTTTTTTATACTCTAGTTGACTTCGGAGACCAGCTAGTGGAGCATGACGATTCGGCTGCATTTGTAATTGTAAGTGTTCTTGTCATGTTTCTATAATTAATTTCTCTTTGTTTTAACTGATCGTTGTAATCTGTGGAAATTATATGTCAAAACTTTGTTTTCATTATGGAAAAGAATGAAATTTGTTATATATTCTCTTATCCCTTTTGCTTTAGGGGGCAAGAAATCTGATTTTGGCATTTAAAAGACTATTTCTGTGTCCAGTAGGTTAAGTTGAGCTTCAAATGGGAAATTTCCTAAAATGAGAATGGATAACTATTAATAAATAATAGCCTTTGGATTAACAAGTAATAGCTAAGATTAAATTTTCCTTAAGGTGAAGGCACATGCTACAATTATCCTACGGTGGATAATTGTCTTGTTGTCGACACTTGGACAAAGGGAATGGACACCGAGCACTCTGATGCGACAAAGAAGGCAATCAGTGTAAATGTTTCTGGATGGTGAATTGTTGCATGTAGAAGACAACCGAGGCAATGTACCTTGATTTAAGAAGTGTTTTGATCTATGAGAACTATAAATCTGGACTCCATATGCTCATACATATATTGATCAAGATCAAAAGTTATTGCTCACATGATGACTTAAAAAACTCATGCATTCATCTTTTAATCTTCAGCATTCAAATATAACCCAATGACCTAAACTTGTAGTTTTCATTTTTCAAAGGAACTGAACTTGTCATTTGATATTCTCCTTGCAATTCATTTAGTCTGCTTGTGTGTTCTGATATGGCCAACTCAATCTTAAAATACAGTTCCTACAACCCTGATTGTTGTACATACATTTAATTGCTGGTCTTTCGTTGGATTTATTTTTATTTAATAATATTTGCCTTAAAATGATTTTTTATGCTGGATCTAGTTCTTTGATACATCAAATGTATGTATGTACTTAGTACTTTTAATGTTGGTTGGATAGATATTCCGGATAAAGCGAACTGGTTTTTTCATGTGCAGAATGTCGAAGAAAAGGTGGTTGATGTCATCCCTGATTTTATTCAATTCGAGGATTTGTATTCCACTAGGTCCAAGTTAACATTCTCATGCAACTCCTTGAAACTTGAAGGCTCAACAAGTAATGGAACTAGGGAAACTCTTAAAATTGAGTGGCCGACTGAAGATATCATAAAAATTGAATCATGTTGGTTTGAAAATGTAAGTCCCCCCCCCCCCTCCCCCATCTTTTATTAATCTGTTGTCTCTCTTACAAATAAATTCGATTTTCTTCTATCATTAGATTGAAACAGCCTTGATCAACCTTCTTCTCAAATCAAAAGATTATAGTGAAGATGGAAATAGAAATCAAAATCCAGGTGTGACTACTTTCAAGAATTATGTTATTATTCTTTTTTATGATCAATGCGGAGGATGTTTGTTCTCTCCTTATTTTTAAAATTGGAAATCCTTAATTAATTGCAACTGTAATGGTGAATATATGGATATGATGGTATTCCTCTAATTTATTTTACTTGATTTGATATTTCATTACAATAAATACCTTTTCTATTCAGGAATAATTTAGTCAGATTTCATACTATTTGCTGAGTTGCAATTTTCATTGCTTCATTTTTTGAGGGGAGGGCTTTGTGATAATCTTGTTATAATATTTCGGCATTGCTTAAAAGTTTATGCAGATTTTAAGCTGTTAAAGTTTGCAGTCTATGATTCCTTTTGGTACAAGGCAGAAGAAGCAATCAAACTATTGGACACCAGATACACAGATATATGGAGTACACATTTTAAGTAAGAATGTTATTTGCAATTTTGTGGAGTATAAAATATATATTGTGTAATTGCGATACTTGAATTAGATTTTTATGGATCAAAGAAAGCATTACAAATTCTCTTATCATCACTGATCATAGAAAATGGTGAGTCTGAAGGTGTATCTACATACTCTTTGCCTCAGTTAATGATATATATCTTATGGGGGTGTTTTTGTTTTACTTAGATAGAGATCATATATGTCTTAATTGGTATTATGTTTTAGTACTGTTCCTGCTTAAGCTAATGAGGCTAGCAGAAACACTCAAGTCTACTCTCTCCCTGCCTTACAATCTTTAGAGCAAGTATCTTATCCCCCTGGGAATTGCAAGGTATCCTCTATATATTAACATCAACTCCCCCTTATCTCGCACCACTTGAGCAGTTGCTTAACCCATGATCATACCATTACAATAACTGATCCCACTTCACGCGGCACCAATTTAGGGAGTGACATACAACTGCCTATACACGGACCAAGTATCTAATCTTATTTAGTTTTCAGTTTTTGGTGTTGTGGTGAGATTGGTTTCGTTTATGATGTTTTTCTATACTGTTATTTTGTGAATTGTTGGTGTTTTTTGGGTGCTTAGTACTTGACTGTACAAAAGTTTGTTGCCTAACTGGTCAAAATTCTGTTACTTGACTGTTGAAAAGTATGTTGCTCAATATTGGAAGGTGTTAATTAGTCTTACTTATTATTCCCCCCCCCCCCCCCCCCCCCCCCCCCCCCCCCCCCACCCCCACCCCCACCCCATGCAGCATTGATGTTGATAACAGTGGAAGTATTTCTGCATTGGGGCAGCACTACTTTTTCTCTCAGAACCGCTATTTCCCCAAGTAAGTCCATCTTATTTGCTTCTGTTAAAAGTTTTTAGAAATATGATCCATGTCACATTCAGTGTTATATCAATAAAATTTAGAATTTGATTCTTCATTACAGTAATTCACCAGTTGTCTCTGTTACTTACTATGATTATGTACCATCATTTCTTGAGCTCCTAGCTATCAAAAGTAAATTGTTTATTTTTCTGTTTTATATATTTTTTGTACTTTTAGGGTTATAGAGAATGACGAACGAAATTCATGAGAATGCACCTAATTTGTTATGCTGTTGATAGTTGGTTCTTGACACAGTATTTGTACCTCTTCAGTAAAGCATTCAAAAGTTGAATCTACCCTATTGATCCCAATTATATTGGATTTTTCCATGCTCATCATCCCAATTATATTAAATTTCAGCTCTGGGGGTGGGGGGCTAGCACTACTGATCCACGGGGGCAAGCACATGATCCACGCTGAAAGTGAAAAAAAAAAGTTGTGTTTTGTTTAACCAAACAAATTTATGGAGCTAGCATTTGATAGCTTGAACTTTTGTGATGTTTTATTCTTAAGTAAACCAATAATTGTAGGTTGTGTTCCTGCCCTTAGCTAGTTTTTGCTTGCCACTCCATTTATTTAGTAAATATTTGTTTTATCTTAGTTATTGTTTGTTTTTGTGATATTATTTTATGCAGTTTTGATGAGGCTTTTGATGAAGTTATTTATCCAAAGGGGGAGCCTGATGCTGTTTCTATTAGTAAGAGAGATGTTGAGCTTTTACAGCCGCAGACATTCATTAATGATACCATCATTGACTTTTATATCAAGTAAGCATGGTGGTGGAAAATTAAACTTTTTGATGGATTCAAGAATGTTGCTATAATTGACTTATATTAGTCACAAAGTGGTGTTCGCCTACCTTTCTCTCGTACACAAATGTACATGTGATCTTTATTACTTTCATCACTAATACTTGTAACTTCATTTTTATGTTGATTGAAAAATTTGCCAACTTCTCTGAGATCTTGTGAAAAAAAGATGATTGCCAAAAACAATCTATCCAAACAAGCACTCCCTAGGTTTGAGACTTTCCTCTGCATATGAACTGACATTTGCTAAATTTGGCTTATGTATAGGTATTTGAAAAATAAACTCCCTACTGATGAACAGGACCGGTTTCACTTTTTCAATAGCTTCTTCTTTCGCAAGCTGGCTGATTTAGACAAAGATCCAGCAAGTGCTTGTGATGGTAGAGCAGCATTTCAGCGTGTACGCAAATGGACAAGGAAAGTGAACCTTTTTGAAAAGGATTATATCTTGATTCCCATAAACTATAGGTAAGAGTCCAAGACAACATCTTGCTTGCTGATACAAATTTTTACATCTTGAGAATCATTAATGTTTCTTGATGCCAGTCTTCACTGGAGTTTGATTGCCATTTGTCATCCTGGTGAAGTGACATGCTACCAAGGCAAGATCTTCCCTTTCAGTTATTCTTCTATTGTTATTCGCACAATTTTACTATTGTATTTATTTGATTGTATTGTAGATGAAGAAATGAACGAATCTTCCAAAATACCTTGCATCTTGCACATGGATTCCCTACAAGGAACCCATAAAGGTCTGAAGAATATTTTTCAAAGGTAGGTTCCTGATAGCTGGTGGAGATAGGATATAACCTATTTTCTACTCAATGTCAATTTGGAGGTCCAATAAATATTACCCTCTTCTCAAAATTTCATTCCATACAAAAATTAATATTTTGTTTTGATGACTGGAAGGTTATGAAGTTGCCTGAATACTTATTTTGTAATTTGACCTAAAAGAAAGTAGCATGGTATAGATTAATGGAATTGCCCCCACTTATATAACTGGTGTGCTATAGATTCTGTTTTTCTTCCTGAAACCAGACTGATGTAGAATAGATTCAGTGTGACTCATACGTTGGTATCAACTTGTGGTAGCCTTTCTTTTTATTTCTTTTAGGGTCCGTTTGATGAACATGATGATATGATAAATATCTTATTCTACTGTAATCTAATGTTTGTTACCTCTTCACTTATTGTACCCTATCACTATAGTTCATTTCTTGTCCTAGAGGGGAGTATAGTTAGCCCAAAGGGGGAGTTCAGTTTGGTTTAGTAGGATAGGATAAGCTCTCTCCCCACCCCCGACTCTCCTATCTATAATATTCACTCATAAATTTGAATTATAATGGTAATTAAACTATACAAAAAATTCTTAATTATTCAAATACGTTTTTAAAGAAAAATATTTGCATCATAATATTAATTTTATAAAAACTATATAATTTTAAGAAAAATTAATGAGCAAAATAAGATATGTATAATGTTATTGATATTAATTTATATTATAATATATATTATAATTTTTTATTTAACAGATCTTTTATATGAATTTATATTTATAATAGTGACAAAAATTTAAATTATATTATGTATTAAAATATTAAATTAAATAATAAGAATATAACAATTTTTAAGATACTATTGCATCTTAAAATCTTAAATGAATTTGTATAATTAAAACATAATTTATGTTATATCCTGATACTATTTAGTTTTTTATCTTCTATATACGGAAATTATCCTATTATTATCCCGTCATATTCTTATCATATTATATTCTTTTACCCTATTATATCATGTTTATCAAGCAAGCCCTTGATACATTACAAGCAAAGATAGGATGTATACTTGGTATGTGTAAAATAAATTACATCAAGTGACAATAAAAATTTGTGAAAGATCTCCAGGGGAAAAATATACCGACAGCAGGAGTTTATTATCTTTATATGTCAGTAGTTTTCCAACAGTTACTTGAGCTACTATATTAATCATTCGAAAGTAGTCACCTTTTTATTTTACTAGCAGTTGACTTGTTGACGCCACTTCTTGCCAACAGTTAACAATGAATGGTTACTTTGGTTACTATCATCAATCACTAGAATGTATCACCACTTGTCACTGAAATCTCACATTTTAACCCTTACCCTACCAAACAGGTAGCAATGAATGGTGACTTTGCCCACCATAGTCAATCTCTAATCACCAAACTTCTGCCAAGAACAACACTATCAGCAAAATAACAGGCAATCCTGTTACTGTTTTTTCAACTTCATGT
This sequence comes from Vigna angularis, assembly GCF_016808095.1. Taxonomy (NCBI): domain Eukaryota; kingdom Viridiplantae; phylum Streptophyta; class Magnoliopsida; order Fabales; family Fabaceae; genus Vigna; species Vigna angularis. Next base: position 36,546,974 of record NC_068975.1, on the reverse strand, counting down.
GACATTAGAGTCCATATGAAACAACTACCTAAGTCATTTAACTGTTAGCGAGTGAAGCTTTATTGTAAGTGGCAAACAGCTTAAAACTTGTATTGATATTTTGTTTGAGGTTGAACCTTGTGCTTAAATGGTTTAACTAGGCTTTGTTGACAGATATATTTCCTCACGGAAATTTAGATAGCTACTACAGAAAGTTGTTTTGACAATTTAGTAGAAACGAAACTCTATTCAATGAATTACAAGCTTGAATAAGTAGAATTAATCTGTTTTCTGTCATTGTGCAGAATCTGACAGTCCTTTGTTTTATATATTTTTTAATGGTAGTTACCTCTGTGAAGAATGGAAAGAGAGGCACGGTAATGTGGTGGATGATGTTTCTTCCAAATTTCTTCATATGAGATTCATCTCACTTGAGGTAGTCTATTATTAACTTCCCTATAAGTAATCCAGCGCAACTTTTACTAGACTGGTTTGGTCTTTCTTTTCTATTTCAGCTGCCTCAGCAGGATAATTTATACGATTGTGGTCTCTTTTTGCTCCATTATGTGGAACGTTTTCTGGAAGAAGCTCCTGTAAACTTTAACCCTTTTATGATTACGAAGTTCTCTGACTTTGTAAGTGTCTTCCCGTGGCATTAAAACTTGAACAGGATATGTAGTCTCATTTTTCATTTTCAGTGATATAATGTTTCTTTGACTTTCTTTCAAGTAGCATCATTATCTGTCTTATCTCGCTTTCATGATTATGTAATCCGTTGATGCTCTGGATGATTCCATCAAGTATTATGTTAGATGAGAAAACCTTGGGAAATTCATATCACAAAATGCAGGCTGCTATGCTCCTCTGCCTTTTTCTGAATTTGACAAGACATCAGAGAACCTGAACTAAGGGATATATGAGACCTTTATGCACTATTTTTCTCTTTTTTTTTATCAGCAACTATTTTTCTCCTTTTAAAATCACACCTTGAATTTCAGATTGTTTGGTGCTTGTGCTTGGGTGTGTCAAATGTGTGTTTCGTTGTTGTGAATTTAAACATTAGTATATTGATTTGGTTATTTAGATGAATAGTATTTCTTAATTGCTATTATTCTTACATGCATCTGTTTTAATTGGCACCTGCATTTATTAAAACGTCTTCATCGTCTGTGTGGGATGACCACATGATTCCTTTTTCATGTTATACAGCAGTTGAGTCACAGTTAAATTTCTTCTCATAATTTCCAGTTGACCAGTAATTGGTTCCCTCCACCAGAGGCTTCTCTGAAACGATCTCACATACAGAACCTAATTTATGATATATTTGAAAATAATTCTTTGCAAGCACGTCCTACCGATTGCCTTGACAAAGGTCTTCCTTCTGAAGACCCTGCCATTGTTGTCCAGACGAAAGTGGAAGAAGATTCCCTTACGGGTTGCAGCTATTCAGATTTGTGGTGTGTAAAAGATCCTTTAAATTCCTCTACTGAACTAGAGACTGCTGATATTCAGTATCCAACGGCTTCACCCGGAAGAGTTTCACCGTGTATGGGAGGACCTGCTCTTGTTTCCAAGGACTGGCGAGTAATTTCACGTTCTGATTGTCTGCAGATGTCGGCATATCACAAGAGGGGCTTCTTGTCACCATTAAAAGTAAACGAATTGAATAATTCGGATTTTAACTTTCTATGTTTATTATATGCTTTTAACTGCCCCCTCTTTTTTTTTTCATTTTCATTATCTAAATTTGTTAAGTGCAGAAATAAAATGGCCACCCAGTATCTGCTTAGAATATGAAAATGTTGCTATACCAACTGAAGTATTTCACTTTTCATGCTATAATACAGGAAATTGATGAATGTAGTGAGGAAACTGCTGTATCAGTAGAGAGGGAGAAATCCCAATTGGTATATGATTTTCCATCCACATCATATGTCAGAAAAGATCACGGAGCATCAGAATCATCGGAGCATGGGCTTTCTGTAAATTTTATGAAAGCTGTTGATGACCATTCTCTGTCAAGAACATGTACTAGATTATCCTCGTTCCCAATGAATACAAGTACTCATGAAGACCAGCTTCTTAAGAAAAATGACGAGTCAAAAATTGAAGACAAGACAATAGTTGAGTATCCATCGACCTCTGGTGAGGAGCTTACGGACTATGTTGTTCCGGATTCTCCAGCGGCAAATGATGCTGATGTGAGTTTCTTAAGTCACTCCTCATTCCTTGAATATATGAATTCATTAACAACCCATCAAATACTTGATTTTACTCAGAAGAGGAGTCTTGAAGAGGATACGATAGTTAACAAGGAAAAGGCAGTGACATTTCAATCTGATAGAGAAGATGCCAAAAGGCCAAATCCTATGAATGCATACGTTGTTCCGGATTCTCCGGGGGCAGACGATGGGCATGATGCTGATATAAGTATTGTTGAGTCTCCTTCCTCATTCCGTGAATATGAACCAGATGCCAAAAGGCCAAAGCTTATGAACCAAGATGGTGCTCCAAGGCGCATGCTCACCAGAAGCATGCTAAAAGGAGCTTGTGTGTTATAGCCACATTAAACAATATTAAATATTTGAAATGACGTAAGAGAGAAATAGATTACAAGAACTACGCTGGTCCCCAAACGGTGAAGTAATCTGCAAAATACTTTCGCCTCACCCTTACACTATAAAAATGCTCAACACCATTTTTTTGTCATAATTTTGGTGGGACTGTTTTAATTTAGACAAAGATACTCAAAGTTGGTCCTTTTGTAAAGTATACTAAATGTTTTAAGGGATCTTAAAACAGTTCATAGATATTCTTCTACTTTTTAAATGTTTCCCACATTGCTTTAACGTATCGCTGTAGTTTTTGAATTTATTTCATCGTTTTATTTACACTTTATTTTATAATTTAAAATTATTAAAATATTGCTAGTTATTAAAATTCGCAAAATGGAATATTTTTAATAAATTATTTATATAAAGTGAACAAATCATTTTTACTAAATTTAGAAAATAATTTATATTTAATAAATTGAGACCTTGATTTTCAAATTTAAATCAGATAACTGAAATTGATTTTAACTATTAAATACGGTGATTTAATATTTAAGTTGGATCAATATAATAATAGTCTTGATAAAAATTAATCTAGTTTGATTTTCGCATAATCCTTCATCCGTCCACGCAGAGAGAGAGATGGAGGAGAACACGGAGAAGGTGAAGGGTGAGGCGCTGCAGATAATCGAAGCCTTTGAGGTTCTGCCAAAGCTCGTGGTTTTCGATCTCGATTACACTCTCTGGCCTTTCTACTGGTTCATTCCTAGTTCCTACCCTCTTTTCCTTAACCTAATTTCATTTTTACTCTCTAATATATGAAATCAATCTTGTTGAAAATTCAGTGAGTGTCGATCGAAGCGTGAAATGCCCTCTGTCTATCCTCACGCCAAAGGCATATTGTTAGCGCTCAAAGAGAAAGGCATCGACGTTGCAATCGCCTCTCGCTCACCAACCGCTGACATAGCAACAGCTTTCCTCAACAAATTGGGCCTCTCCTCACTCTTCGTCGCACAGGTGAATTCTTGTGCTTATCTTGCTTTTTCAATTGAAATTTAACGCCGCATGCATTAGGGTTTTATTTCTCTTGTGAACTTTGGTTTGTTCAGGAAATATATTCCAGTTGGACACATAAAACAGATCATTTTCAGAGGATTCATTCGAGGACCGCTCTCCCCTTCAACTCCATGCTCTTTTTCGATGATGAGAATAGGAACATCCAATCGGTATTAATATAAACTCTCCCGTTTTCTTTTAAATTCATTTCGTCGTCGTCATCATCATCTCATCATCGTATATTATTGCCTTAGGTCTCTAAAATGGGAGTGACTAGCATTTTGGTTGGAGATGGGGTAAATCTTGGGTCGTTAAGGGAAGGTCTTATTCAATTCTCTCGAAACTGGAACGCTTCACAGAAGAACAAGCAGAAATGGCTTTCCAAGTACTCTAACAAGCCAGATACTTCCAACCCTGCTGCATGATTTTTTACATCCCATTGAGTTTTCTCTCTCAGGATTTTTACTCAGAACAGCACACTATTTTGTACCAATAGTTGCCCTTCAAATAAAATGAAGCAAACTGAGATTTTTAGTTGGAAAATTGTATGCAGATCTTAGCATCAGTGACATAGACTCGTATATGTCATGGGAAAACCTGGTATTTTCAACAGCTTTGTATAGTATTGAATGGGAATTCTGTGGATTTCATTCAGAAACGAATTATGAATTTGTAAGTATGTATTGTAGCCACTTAGCCGAAATCTTGGTTAGATGAAATTCCAGTTTGCAGAATTCGCCTTTTCTAGCCTTTCTTATCTTCTCGCCATGGATTTAAAAAAGTAGAGACTCTGTGCACTAAATACTACGCATGTTTGGTACTATTAAATTCATATAAAAACAGTGAATGCAATTGCGCATAATTTAACAAAGAATACAATAAATTAAATAGTCTTGACCGTATGGCCAAAGAATTGGAATGAATATTGCCAACACTGTTAAATAGTTCTTCTGACCACTCAATTGTTCCGAACCTCTAATAAAGAAACGTGTGGCAATTTTCTGAAAACATCAGAATACAGACTGATGTCGCGTTTTATCTTCCGCTCCTCTATATATGCTGCTAATGCCATGTGTAAGATGTTTGAAGTCCATACTTGCTAGTGAAACGGGTAAACGGCAAATACCTGCACCGTTCCACAGAAGTTCTCAGATTATTTGTCAATGGAGAAGTACAAAATAACACCCAATTGAACATGCCTTCATTACATTTCTATTCCTTATAGTTTGTTTGGCATGCAACTTTGGTTCTCAAGCTAATTGAATTCGTCTTGGCCGTTTATTGTTTTGAAATTTCGAATTCACTGACTATAATATCAAATTTTACCATGATCTCTTTAAATCCTTTATTTTTCTTCAAATTTTCACTACATTTCCAATTTCTAAATCTTTAACTTGTTTCGTCTTCTAAATTTATCACAGAACCCACAACTATTTCAATAAAAAATTAAAAGTTTTGGTGTTTTAGCTGCAAAACTAGTGACGAAAGGAGTAAATTAACTTTTTCATTTAACAACAAAAACTTGAACCAAAACTAAGAAAACTGAAAATGTAATTAAACCTTAAAATATCATTCTTTAGCTATTAGCTATGGACTTACTAAACAAAATAGCACCAACTTTTTCCATGATCAATAATGGGGAACTTTTTGCTGGCTCAAGAATTCACATGGCAAATATAGTTAATCCTGCTCAAAATGCCTGCAGCCAAATTGCCACCATTTTCAACTTATCTTACATCTTCTCTATAGATAGTTTGGGGGGGGCAATTTGCATGCATGTGCATTTAATGTCATAAAGAACTAAACATGCCAATGCGAAGAGGAAAATATTTCTGAAATTGAATACCTTTTTGTCTTTTTTGTCAGCAAGATCACAGAATCTTCTTCTGGTCTACATATTCAGGCTATTAACCTCTCTCAATGGCGATCGTCCATCAAAAATTTCTTCAGGTTTTTTGGTTGTGGGAGTAATATGAAGACCATTGGTACCATCTCTAGCAGACTCGTGTGACTTATCACAAACTACTGAACCCATTGCTGTTTCATTTTCACCTTCAGAAGTATTCAACAAATTGCCCAGCATCTCCACTAATTGCGCATCCCGACAAGAAAACTCACCAATTTTGCCAAAGATGTCTTCAAAATGTGCCAACATATCTTCCCTATTTGTTGATAAGTTCATGATCTCTTGGAGCAAATTTCCGTTCTCAAGCTTGAGCTCTGCTATTACGCATTCCATGGTCTGCTGTTTATCCATCAACTTTTCATTTTCAAACTTCCTGGCATCCATTAATGCTCGAAGCTGCTCAGCTTCTTGTTTTAAATGGAAAAATGCTTCTTCTAATTTCACTATTCGGATGTTCTTTTCTTCAATTTCTAACATTGCCAGATATTCTGCATTTTTTAAGGCATCCCTGAGCAAACTGACCTCAACCCAGTTTTCCACTTGTTTTGAGAACGAAAAAGAGAGCGCATCTAACAAATCTTGCTCTGATGTCGTAGCTAGCTCCTGAAAGTGCTCTATAGTTCGTTCCTTCTCGTCTTTAATCTTCAAAAAAATCTCTTTTTCCTGTTTGAGGGTTTGCTCTGCTTCCAGCTGTGCATGAATTGCAACTTTTAATCTGTTTTCCGTGGATTCTTGTTTCAAGTAGGCGACGTCTATTTCTTTCTGTAGATCCTTTATGCAACATTCCTTATCCTCTACAATTTGGATAAGACCCTTTTTCTCCTGATTGCATCTTTCCACTTCCTTCATTTTCTCTGTATTGCAACTTTCCACTTCCTTCGTTTTCATTGCATTGCAACTTTCCAATAAACCAATCTGCAGTAGAAGGTCTTCAGTTTTTCTCTCCTGATCCTTGACAATACAGAGAAGGTTTTCATTGGCCTGCTTAAGGGCTTGTTCATTCTCCATTTTTGATTCCAGGGAAATTTCCATCTCTTTAATAGTTCCCTGAATTTCTTCATAGGAAACTTTAAGGGTTGCAGTCGCAGACTCCCTATCCTGTACCTCATAATCTAATCGAGATATTTCATCATTTTTACAGGTTATTTCAAGTTCCAGCTTTTCCAGAGCCTCAAAAGCAGCACTTCTTTCATAATGTAGTGTATATTCCATCTGCATTAGTTGCTCTAACAACACGAGCTCACCCTCAGATGATTCCTCAAGCTTTTTCTTGTATTGTTCAAGCTCTTCCACCAGCCGAGAAGGTTGTAGTGCCATACTTTTCGGAGAATTTTCTTCCAGTTTCAATTGCTCTGTAGAAATTAGAATCCTATTTTCATTCCCTTTGACACCAAATGTTGCTTTCTCAGAGTCTGCACTGAATGATTTGGAGTAAGCCTCAACAAGTTCTGATTTAAAGATCAAAAGTCCCATATGATTCTCTTCGACGGTACAATAGCAATTTTCCAATTTCATCTGAAGCTTCCGTATTTCCTGTTCTTTATTGGTCAGTACAGACTTATATGTAACAATATCTGCTTCCATCTTTGTCAATTGATCACGCCATTGAGATTCTTTAGACTTGAGAATTGACGCACAGCTTTTATGCACATCTTCCAACCGTCTAAGCTTGTTACGGAGCTTTGATGTCACAGAATTTGCGCCACCATTATTGATCTGAGCTTCCCTGAGTTCTTTAAGTAAATCTCCCAATTCCTTATTATCATGTTCAAGTTGAACAATTTTATGATCCAGTTCTCTCACCACCATCTCTTTCTCCCCTAATGAGTTTCTCAGCTGTGCTATCTCGTCATTCCTCAAAATGGTTGATTGTTGAATCTCTGAGTTCTTCTCCTCACACTGAGTATAAAAATTCTCAAAACTAGTCTTAAACTCGGATATTTCAGCCTCCAGGAGTTTTCTCTTGCTCTCTTCATGAGCCAATGCATGGTTACACATCTCCAAACGGGATTGCAACCCCTCCACATTTCTTGTCTGAGAATCCAACCTAACCTGCAAGGAAGACATTTCCTCGAGCAACGCAGATCTCTCCTTCTCCCACTCCTCCTTGCACAATCGGAACTCAACTTGAAGCTTTTCGTGAGCTTCCTCAAGATGCTTAAACTGTTCATTCCTCCATTTAATCTTATCTTGCATTCTTATATTCTCTTCCTCCAATTGCAGTATCACACCATCTCTCCCTTTCAGCATTGCACCATGCTGCACTTTTTCCTCTGCTTCGGAACACTTCTTCTCCGCGGCCAACAAGAATGCCCTAAGACTCAAAATTTCCTTACTATTGGCACAGGCATTCTGCTCCAGAGACTCATTTCTTACTCTTAATTCATCTAAAGCCAACACCAGCGATCTATTACTCTCCTCCAATTTGACCAACCTATCAGCAGAACTTGCTTGGATCCTTTTATTCTCCGAACTAAAACGCGCAACGTGTGCTTCCTTTTCATGCAAACTAGAGTTCAATTCTTCTAGAACTTTCTTCAGCTCATGGATCTCCTCAGACTTGAGATCAAGCTCGCGCGCCTGTTCCTCGACCCGCTTCCTGGATTCCTGAAATTTGAGAAATTCTTGGGCACGATCTTGCTTCAGACCCTCAAAGAGTTGACCTTTGAGTCGACATTCAGCCTTGAGCTTCTCCACCTCCGCTCTGGCATCATCCAACTCGGCGTACACATTTTCCATCCCTTTATCTCCCTTCCAACACAGATTTTAACTCACTGATAATATAATAAAGTACACAACACACGCATACAGTGTTAATTGGATTCAAGCATGCATTAAGCCCTACAATACACAGATCAAAATCAAACAAAGGTTGAACAATGGCGACTTTAGCGGATCTGATTGAAAAATCGTATTTTTAAAACGTAACAATAAATGAAAAACGAAGGTGCAATTAAGGGTAGATTAGGTTAAGAGTTTTACCTGACGCTGGGCGAGTGTGAGTTCTTCAGAAAGCAAACCAAAGAGCGTCGCTTCACTCATCAAACAGCGGCTGCGCCGGTAAGGTCCCGCTCTTTTTCGATTTTGAATTTATTCAAAATAAAGGCTCTTTTTATCTTTATTCAAAAAAAAATATTATTAAAAACTAAAAAGTTTAGTATTAATAACATGGAAAATTAAATTGAAATGTATAATATAATAAACATAAAAATATCAACAATTTTGTAATATTATTAATTAAAAATCAGCAGAAACTGTTAAAATTGTACTAAACAGTGTGAACGGATTTTTAAAAGAATATATATATTTCCATAGTCAAATATGTATCCATATAAAGCACATAGATTGATATGCTAACATTCTATTAAGCGGAAAAAAGATAAATACAAATTAACTTTCATTAGTTACGGGATGAATGTAGAATTGATATAATTACCAAAATAATAAAAATACTATTTATAACTAATGATAATATTCAATGACACTACATGTGATTTAAAACGTAATATTTAATGACTTGCATCATCGTATGAAAAGGAGCCCGGTCGTCATTAATAAATTTCAAAATAAATTAAGTATAAAATATTAAATAGTTTCTAAGAGAAATTTAAATTATTGTTGGCAAAGTTGTTTTAAATAATACCTACATTATCTCTTGTAGAGAGAGAATTCTAAAATAGATATTAAAATTTTAAAATCTCGTAAGTTTTTAATAGATGATATTCACATCCCATAAACTTTAATACGGTACCCACATTCCATAAACTTGTTAGTCTATAAGGTAAATTTTGTTTTGTAAAAAGTTAAAAAAGTATACGGTTATTTATTTATCATGATTTATTATGTATTTTATAAATGTAATTTATTATGTTCTTCCCAATTCGAATAAATAAAAAAATTTAAGCACCATTTTTTTTAAAATACTAACAAGATGTATCAAAATAATTGTGAAATTTTGATATAAGATGACCGTAAAATTTTTAACTTACTAAAATAAAATAAACATGTAAACTAACAAATGTGTTTTTTGTAAAAAAGATACTTGATTAAACATCCTTTTCTTTGGTGATAATTTATACTTTTCTATTAATAGATTCAAAAAATGTCAAATAATTCATATTTTTCTATATATCATCATTAAATCTTAATATAAAAAGTATTTGAAGAACAAATATTTTAATATAAAAAATTAAATAAATGAATATGAAATTATAACATTTGATTTATTAATTAATTATCATAAAATGAGGAACATGATTGTTACTTTATTAATAACATAAGAAATGTTATTATATATTTTAAAATCGTGTTAATTTTTTTCCATCCTGCAACGAGTTTCTCTAACCTCTCTATATTAGAGACTAATTCCACATGCAATACTATGATTATCATTAGTTAAACAAATTTTTATATACGACCAAGGGTCGAAAATAAATTGTTAGATACAATATGTACGTTTTTCTAGAATATCTTAGAAAACATAAAAGTGATCTCCTTATGGTTTTATATATTTTAAAATGTTATATTTTAAGACTTTAAACTTTAATATTTAATTTATTTTATTTATATTTTGTAAATATTGTATTTCAAAATAAAACAAAGAAAATAATATATGAAATATACAATCTCATTTTTATTAGTAAGTTTATATTTAATTTAATTTCGCAAGAGTTTATCTGAACATTGGTCATGAGGGGATCCTTTTGAATATTACTTCTACATGTTTACACAATAGGTCAATTCCCTTTAAAGAATGTAATTCATTTGTTTCATAGAATGAAAAAGCAATATAGTAGTAGCCAACAGCACTGCCATAAATTTTTAGGTTGTTGCCAGTGGAGGTTTGTTCAGTGCGAAATGAGACAATTTTCTGCACTACTTTCAAAAGCTTCAACCTATTGTGTAATAAGCAGTTGCTCAAGTTCTTCTCTACGGCGTTCCAACTCCTGTTAAGTGTTCATAGAAGCAAGTAAACTTCGGTTGATCTTTTAGTAAAAACTAAGAATTAAATGGAGATAAGAACGTTTCGAGAGATAATATATTATGAATTCTGTTAGTTACTACGAGCGAAAACCGAAGTCAAAGTTATGAATCTGTGCCCAATGTCCACGAAAGATGATGGAGAAATGGGGCAACGATACACAAGAAGAATGGTAGTATTGTAATCTGAAAACAATGTTGTTGACAACAAGAGGCAAACCTCTAGCTGAGGATTACTGAAATAACAAGTATGGTACATCTTGTAGATAGAATCTTTTAAAGAAAAGCAATAATAGTATGCATCCTAAAATCCTTGATTTCTTTTCTCTGTTCTTTAGCTCGTTAAGAGAACTACAAGTCAATTAATATCTTGATTTGAAACAATACGATTTGGAGCTCAAAAAATCAAGGGCTATTATTGGGTAAATAAAAAAAAGCTCATGGAAAAGGTTCCAGAATTTAAGTTTTCTCGTAGTGCAATGTTACGTTACCAAGGTATATAGGAAGGACTAGGATAACTTACGAACTTCTTTTAACAATTTATTGGTCTATATATATTTAAAATGGTGTAAAAAAGTTTTCAAAAAAAATTGTTATAAAAACCTTTTCCATTTAGGAAAGACAAAAACTGCTGATACACGGGATGCAATACAATATATGCCACGTTACCTCAAGATCCTTTTCTGCTTGCTCTCTGGATATCTCTTGCTTCTGCCGTACACGTTTCAGAAAACCAATGCAAAGAATTCCCTTCAAATGGTAATACAATGTAACAGAGATTCTTATTTAGAATTCTTAGAATATTGACTAGGGAAGCTCATATATAAATATCTATCTATCTACTTATATATATATATATATATATATATATATATATATATATATATATATATATATATATATATATATATATATAATCTAATCAAATATAACCTTGCACATATATACAATAGACATCAATTCGTTTAAATCATGTACAAACATCCGAGCATACACGACTACAGAGACCAGGTCATTTGACTAATTAGTTTGTTCTCTTCAAAAATCTTACCGACACGACGTAAATTACGCCACAAGCAAGAAGCATATAGCACGCTATGCTCTGAAGAACTATTAGCTCTTTTTTCTCCCCACTATAGTCAGGGAAGGCCCTAGTCATGACTGCAACACTGCAGAAACAGAAAAAACCCGACTAAGAAGCAATTTGTGCATTATAAATTTCGTAATACAAACAAACAAAATCTTGCAATTCTACGCCGTACACTACATGTATTGGACATTAACAACCGGCAGTAGTAGCAAAACCAATCATGCAATGCCTGAACTCAAAAACATCTACAAGCTAAACACTCAAGTATTCTCTAATTTTAGAAACTCCTGACTATGGTTTCAATTGATTTTTGTTCCACATATTATATTACCTTTCTCTTTTTCATGAGAGAGAATTAGTAACATTATGTATAATGTAGGTACTGAGAAAAAAAAAACAAGGATAATTGAATCCACACCAAAAAATAAGCATCAATGTTAAAGAGAAAACGTACAAAATGTGCAGCATACCCCTGGCAACCCAATACTCTATAACCTGTAAAGATGCATGGTATTAGATAGCAGGAAGTGATAACGGCAACATCAATTTTTCGCTCAGCATCTACGTTCCGATAATAAATTAGAAAAGAAGGAAACTACTAACTAATTAATTATTAACCTTCCAGAACTTGACGATGAAGCTCCATTCCGTCTCAGCCAGAACCCCGAAGCACGCTATGAAAACGGCGTAACACCGAAATATGCCATCGAATATCTGAAAGACAACACACGCAATGAAGACTGAACACGAAGCGAATGATATCAGATTTTAGAGAGAGAGATACATCAGATTGGTTCTTGAATGAACGAATTGCAGAGAGCACATTAACGGCGATGCAGAAAATGGAAGAGAGAATGACAAGGAAGCTGAAGCATCTGCAGAGTGACAAGAAAGGGTCTGGTCTGAATCTCTTTCTCAGCCTTCTCCTGCTCGAACTTGCAGTTAGTTGAGGCACGTTCTCTCTCTCACCTTCACCTTCTCTACGCATTTTCACTCTTCAATATCACAAACTTTGTCTCATCTAATGGCTTTATATAATTTCTTCATTCTGATTTTTTCAATTTCAATTCCAATTCCAACTTTGTATGTCACAGTTTGCTTCTCCATGGTGGGATTCTTCACCTGCCATTCAAGCCATACATCCTTTTAGCAACTTACACGTGTCCGCATGCAAACCCTTATTTAACCCCTTTAGAATTTTATATCATTATTATGTAACTAAGTATATTATTATTTTATTTTTAAAATTCATCGACATGTAATATTTTATTATTTAAATAACTTTTTAGAAATAATGGATGTCAACAAATTGTTTTTTGTTTAACTCGAATTTAGGTTACCTAATATTGTTTCACTCTGAAACTATTGGCCTATCGAATGTATGTGCATTGAGAATTAAACAAATCCTCAGCTCACTTCAATTTTAAAATTAAAAAAAATATACTTTTAGTATTTTAATATGTATATTTAATCAAATATAACAAATCAAATTTATATAATTAATAATTAAACATTACACATAATCTAAATTTTACATAACGAATTAAATAAATGAACATGTGACATCAATTCATTTTTCAATCATTTTCAACTTCATTTTTTTTTTAATTTAATATCACTATTGTCCATCTACATAAAATTTTATATATTTTTATATAATACATAAAAATCAAATAATTAAAGTTGTAATTGAATATTAATTTTCTAATTAAATGATTTTTTTCCCTTCCTCTATAGGTTAGATTAACCTACTACATCACAACTAGTTCAGCTTGAATGAACTGGTTTCAAATTTTAAACATTACAAAAAATATTTATTGTGTGGATTACTTTACACTATATTGTGAGTTAATTATAGTTAAAAATAATTAGTAAGTAAATCTTAAATCTATATAAAATAGATATCAAATATAATTTATTTTATATTTAAAGGAATGCTACCAAAAATTACTACCTCCTTTTATAACTATGGTTTCCATTATATTTAACTACTTTTTATAGTTATATTTCTAATGGCATTTTCATTAGTGTATAATAACAAATAATAAATAAAATAATGTTCAAGCATTTCTTTGCCTAACAAATCCGAATTGAATTCTTTTTTGGGGTTAAATTCGAAGGTAGGTTGACTTGTAAGTAAGGAACTAATGGTAAATTGGTAAAATTATCATAAAATTAATTAACTGTGATTACTTATATTTAATCAGGTTTGTTTAGCTTGCCTAACAAATAAACTTAAACTTGATTTTTTGTTTTACTATATCAATAAAAAAGTTAATATTATTATTTCCAACTCTCACAAGTGTATTAGATTTAGTACACTAGACAATCAAAAAATAAAAATAAAGATGAACAACCAATTTAATAAAAAGTTTGTAGCTTGATATTTATTATCGAAATGTATTCATAAAAACTTTTGAAATGTTATTAGTGTTGCATAATGGGTGGTTTTTACGTTTTTCATAGAAAAATATGCATCATATAATACCTTCAGTGTTCCTGCTGAAATTCAGAACAGCTATTCTAGATTTAAGTTGATTACGTTTCATCTTGCTAACAAAAATATTATTTATTGATGAAAACAAAATTTCCAATTATATTCTTCGTGGATTGAATTGTCCATCTAATATAGAAAAACATATTGGGAAATTTAAAGGCCGTAACGCGCGTTCAATACATGGATGGAGAATTTTGATTTTTAATAAAATTAAATGTACAAATTGATTTTAAAATACCGTGATATATATTTAAATGAATAGGTTTACTGTAAAGATAAATCAACAGTAACACTCAATATGATTGTTTTTATCCTCGTATATTAACAATTTTTTTTAACAATTTTTTTTAACAACTTTTTTATAATAACTTTTTTTTAACAAACTATATATTATTATTTTATTAACTCTTATATTTTAAACGTACCAATGAGAAGCCGTTACATAAATTATTGTTAAAAAAAATATTTTCCTTTTTATCCAACATAAATTTACTCTAAGATTAATTTTAGAACAATATTCAACATGAAGCTAAATATTTGAAAATATTTCAACATAATTTTGGAAAATGTAAACAGTTAATTAAACGTATAAGGTTTGCGAAAATTTAAGAAGAATATTTAAATATTACCGTAGTTCACTCAAAAAATCAATTCGCTTATTAAGATCTAGAATAATTTTAATACACGACCTTTTTAATCTCCTCAATTTTTGTTTGTCCAGTTCATTTTCATATTAAATTCATCGTATTCAATATTTAAATACTTACTATTTTAAAACATGTTAATTTTGAATTATTTTTTTATAATATTATTTTTCTATAAATATGAATGGGTATTATTTATTATAAGTATCAAAATGAGTTTTAACTGATGAGTCATCCTCACTTATCATAACGGTTAAATGTGATTGCTTTTTTAAATGTTAAAATACATTATGATTTGTTAACTCATAATACATCAAACATAACTCTTTATTATTTTTTACCTTTTTCATAATTTTTTATTAATAATTACTGAATTCAAAATTGATAATTTGATATTTTTTTAAATTTTAATTTTTTTAATAATATGTAAATAATTTTGATGTTTAATTAATTACTTTATTCATCAAATATTTTAATTTATTTTAATAATAGTGATGGCTAAAAAAAATAGGTCAACAGAAGTTGAGTGAGTCCATTTGTAATAGGTTAAATTGATTTATAAAATTTTGTAATAGTTGGAGAAGGAACATATTTACTTTTAGTAATTTAGATTCTTTCTTAATTTTTTTATTTTTATTTTTATGTTGTGTCTTCAAAATATATAATTATACATTGATTTTTATTCTAAAAAAAATATTATTTTTTTAATATACAAACATAAGATATTTTAAAGACTCAATAAAATGATAAAAACACAAAATAATAATTAATTCAATTACTAATAACCAATCCTTAGATTAACTTACTGTAACAACCTTACTATTTATTATACCTATTGAGTGACTATGTTTGATTATAAATAATAGTTACTAACTAAATTTAATACTATGATAATCATGTCATATAAATTTTCAAATTAAATCTTATGCCTAAATAAAATTATTACTTTTTAAACCTGTTTTTATAATATATAAAAGCATATCTTGCATATATATGTTTGATCTATTAAGTATTTTTAGGTTGTGAATCTAGTATCAAGATAAATAATTAATAAAGTGATTAAAAAAAGTATAATTAAAAGGAACAACATTGTTATAACGAAGTTAACAAAAAAAAAATCAAAACTGTTATAGAAATCAAAATCACATTAAAAATTAAATTTAATATGACATCAGTCACCTATACATAACATTATAATTATAACCAAATTAAAAGTTTGCTTTATATATTTATTTTTTATAAATTTCCCACTTTTAAGAACTAGATTCACGCCGCTTTAGTCTCTGACCAAGTTAAGGTGATGACACATCAAGGAACAATGTAACCGAAGTTGGTTCTTATCCCTTGCTGCAAAACCAACTGTTCCCGGCCATAGCGTGACCTTCACAGCTTTATATTCCTTCGTTTCCTCTCATAGTCACACTTCGCTCACTCAGCACACAGCACACTCACACTCACACATCCATCCATGGCTTCCATAACATCATCATCGTCTCCAACAACAACGCATTTCAACTTTCCAAACACCAAATTGTGTTCCTCTTTTCCCTCCTCATTATCTACACGCTTGCTTCCACTTCCTTCAATATCCTACGCGGTCTCCAATTCCCTCAACAAATTCAATTCCTACACCAATTCTCTGCGCTGTTCTGCCTCCATGGAAGACGCCGAATGGGATTGGGAACAATGGCGTCACCATTTCCACGAGATTGATGAACAGGAAAGTCTCCTGCACACTCTCAAGGTACACACTCACTATTATTCTACCTTGTACGGATTTTTACTGCCAATCTCCAGGTAAAAGGCTATTTTTGACGAAAGAAAGAATATGACAGGACATTAGTCTTCAAACGAATAAAATAAATTAAGCCTCTAAAAGGTGCAATTTGTCAATACTAGCAGATATTTAGAGTTTGAAAGAGAAGTCTCTGAAATAGTCAGAAATTTCAAGGATTTATTTGAAACTTCCTTACTCTTTCAAATATCAAAATGAAACATTCAAAGACTTCTTTAATTTTAGACCAAACATGACACTTTCAGGACCAAAGAGATGATTTATAGGAATTTGTTTGTTTGAACTTTTACTGATGCTGCTAATAAATGAGGATGACATGTTTTTGTGCTCAACGAAACAGTCTCGCTTCGGTGATGCTGTGAAATTTGAGGATTACGATGATGCGGCTGCGCTTAAGGTGGCCATTGCAGCTGTAGCTACCAATGACACTGTTGGAACGGTCATATCTAATCTAAATGTATGAATTTTCAGTCCTATTGCTTTTATTTATTCTGCTTTCTCTTTGCATTCCATTGGACTTTCTTTATTTTCCTTCCGAATATTTCAGAGGGCCATAGAGGAAGAGCGGTACAGTGATGCAGCTTTCTTAAGAGATGAAGCTGGCATCGGACTTGTGAGTTCTCATTTCAAGAATGTCTTTGTATATATTTTATGGAAAGGAATCTGAAATGCAACGTCAAAGAATGATCCTAGAATCTGTAATAATTGTAGCTGTATTTAAGTTGCTATCACATAGGTTGGAAAATTGTATGCGCTATCAAGGTGAGACTCTCCTTGCTATTTTATTTATAGCTCAAGGTGATACTCTCCTTGCTATTTTATTTATAGCTCATACTCGTGATTTGAACTGTTTTAGTTTAGTTAAATCTAAGGAGGTGGACCATATACTTGATTTTTGTAGAATGGAATAAGTTCTTGGTGTGGCACTTTTTGTTTTTCTTACCAGCCTGTAACGTGCTCTTATTTTGGAACATGTGCTCTTCACCTATTGATTATGTTTGAATTGATACAATGGTGTAGGAAAAAGTTTGAAACCCATTGTTTGGGATATTTTAAGCAATAAATTGAAATGGGAAATGATGGGAACCATAACCATTGTATGTCTCCCCTCTCCCTTACTTTTTGGTGGCCTGGTATGGTGGATTTGAAAATGGTACATCCCGTTAATCTCTTTTTTCAATTATCCAAAACTCTCCAATTTTTTTCGTGAATACCTATCATCCATAGTGATTGGTACTTGATGAGGGTTTCCCTAGTGCCAATGGGACTCGTGTTCGGCTTACAGTGGAGGGAGAGAAGATGGAAAATATAGGAGAGGGTTCAATCTCTCCCTGCATTCCTTAATGGTCTGAACTACTCTTTACGTTATTCTCTTCAAAGCATCCAAATATAACCGTGATACTGTAACATCTCTAGACTTGGTATCTTAGCAGTACGATATACTTTGACATCAATATCTTATGGCTATTGCAGGTGGGTTGGTGGGCTGGAATCTCGGAAGACACTAATGGTCCACACGGTCTAATTATTCGCATAACTCCAGAGCATGGAAGATACGTGGCAAGGAGTTATAGTCCTGGGTATTTTCTATTTCTTATGGTTCTTTCATGAAAGGGAAAAATTATTTTTGGGGAAAGAGATGCTACCTTAGAATTTAGATATGTATGCTAGAACTTCAATATTTTTATATGCGTTGGAAATCCCAATTGAATAGAGGTGGAATTGAACTATAGTGTATAACGGACTACTGATTTGGGCTTATTTGCTTACACACTTGTAAGTTTAATTCACTAGAAAGTAAAAGAATGGTTTGAAATTAAACATCTTTCTCTACCAGCCTGTTAACAAAACTTCTTGCATGATAGTGTGACAGGGGCAGAGTAAATGGAGAAGACAGACGAGCCTAGTCTTGAAGTGTACAATTGGTTTGCACTTACATATAAACAACACAGAAGATTCTAATGGAGTAATTTGGTTATAAGTCTAAGATAGAAATCATATTTCCGTACAACATAATTGTGACAGCGTTAAGTTGATTTGAATTTGACTTCAACTTCCACTTTATGAACTTGTGCCTTTTAGTAGTGTCGGTAAATTTATAATATATTTTTGTCCTTTGTTGCTGACCTTTGATCAACTTGATGACCGGGGTTTAACCTCACAATTCCTTCATCACCTTTAACCACTCAATCATATAATGGGGTATCTCTAAACTGTCTTTCGGTTCTTGAAACAATTATAGGGTAACGTACTTTGTATTATTGGGGGGTATCTAAGTAGTTTTAAATTGTGGGCAACCACTACACAGGTACGTTACTAGCAGCCTTGCCTCTTGATGACTAAAGAAGCAATTAATTCATTTACTTTGCCTGCAAATACCCGTCAAACTAACCAAATATAATCCATAGCAAGTTTTACTTGTGAGCATCTATTAGTGTGGTCTTTTTTTGTCATCTTTGTCATAATGGTGATGCCTTGAACTAGGTTGAGAAAGTTATCAAAGATTGAATGAAATACTTTAAAGGTAGACAACAATATTCTAGATGATAGAGATATAATTTTTTTATGAATTTCATGTTCCATAAGTTCATACCCTGGGTGCTTGGTGTGCTCCTTGTCCATATCTTATGGTGTTAATTTACTGTGGCAAATTTTTAAAGAAGGAAATCTTAGTAAAATTTTCTAAATTAGGTACAATATTCAATCAGTTATGTCAATAAGTGGTTACTCACCAACCATTTGAGTGTTCCCCAAAAAAAAATTGTTCCCAAGCCAGAGATACGTTTACTAAGGTTTTCTTGTGTTGCCTATTCTATAACAGAAAGTTCTATTATGTTGTATAAGATAATTTCTTTTTCATAACTTGATGTTGACCTTCACTGTAATTTTTCAGGCAACTTGCTACTTCTGCTGTTGGTGTTCCTCTATTTGAATTTTTTCTTATAAAGAATAAGAATGGTGAATTTAAGTCACAGGTATCTCTTCTAAACTAATCCCTTAATTTTTTGTTACTTTTCCTGGAATCATTCATTAGAACATAAGCAATTGGCATTCCTCTAAAAAATTTGAGTTCAATTACCTTATTTTATTTGCCAAACTAATTGCACTCAAAATGGATTGTTGTTGTTCACTGAACATTTTTGTAGCTGAGTATGGATGAGTGTGCTTACAATTATATTCTGTAGGCTGTTATAAAAGTTTCTTTCAATAATTTTGTTGGTAAATTATTTTTTATCATAAGCATTGTGATAGAGGAATCAGGGATTATATGCAACAATGGAATATATTGCTTATGACCCAAAAACTTCGTTCACTTCACAGTCCATACTATCTGAATTGTTCATGAAATCTTTTACACAAATATTTGTATTTCTATAAATTAATAACAGTCTAGAATAGCAACCAATGTGTTGGATTTAAAATAACACGATTCTCTTTGCATTGGGTTTTAGTTTAAAAAATATACTGACTTTGGCCAAACAAGCATGCTAGTTCATTTTGAGGTTCATATTGCTTGACTCTTAATTTTCAAATGGCAAATTTCACCAAATTTAAAAAAATTGTTTTTCATGGCAAATTAAGAGTGGGTTACACACATATGTAGGATTTTTGCTATAGTATTACTAATTCAAGTTAAGAGTGAAAACTTAGGCAACTTATATTTCTAGGTGTGGCCTATATTGGTCATGTTCCAGCTTGATTTGCTTGAGGATCAAAATTTAACTCAACCATGCATCAAAGTTTACAAATTTCAGAAACCTAACCAAGTGACAAGTGTTTATTTAAGAATTGCCTGAACCAATGCATGGTTTGATTTGGATTTAATTCGTATTTTGTTGCAAACTCAATAGTACCTTTGGTCTTATACATTCTTATGCTTTTCAGGCTGTGTATTTAAAGCAGAGAGGAGGTTCCGATAGTCCCCCAACAAAATCCACTAAAGCTTTGGATGCTGCTGAGAGAACGAGTTCTGTGGAGTCACCAGAAGATAAAAGTGAGCTATTTGTTGGGAGTCCTGAAGATCCGGAGGTTGTTGATGATAGGAATGATAGCTCTGATCCAACTGATGGAATGCCTGGATTTCAGAATATCCTGAAGGATACGATCCCTGGTGTAAAGAAGGTTTTGAAGTTTACAACTCCAGACAAAGTAGACAAGGATATAATATCTGAGGTGATTGAGCAGATAACTGAGGAAGAAGGGGATGAAGATGAAGATGAAGTACATTCTAACAAGGACAATGAAACAGAAACTCCAGAACTGAAAGATGTTGAGTCTGAAACTCATGATGAGAATGAATTAAGTTCTAGTCTGGAAGCTTTTGAACATGATGAACAAAATAAATTTGCAGTCAAGCCTGCCATTGGTGGTCTTGTCCAGAAACTTTCCAGCAGTTTTCCTACAAGAGAATTGCTTCGAGTTCCTGCAAAGCTGAAGACATCCGGACCAGATTCATTTTCGTTTACCATAAAAGAATTAGTCCATGAACAGGTTGGTCATGGCAAAGGGAAATGTTCACCAGATAAATCAACAAAAATTCAAGGCCAAGATAGAGGTGATAGTATTATGTATAATCTTTCTAAGTTCATTGGAAAGGGGAAAATACCCCCAAAGGTAGGTTAATGTTTACTATCTGATGATTGATATGATCTTATTCTGAGTAAAATATAAACCTGCAAATCGTAGTGTTTGCAAAGTTTGTCGAATTTGTTGAGTCTAGCTGAAAAATTGCTTATGTGATAGTGTTTTGCTTCAATCTTTTAGGTTCTCAAAGATGTGGAAGACTTAGTAAGACTTAATCTTAGCCGGCCTCAAAACCGTGAACTATTGTTTGGTTCAACTATGTTCAGTCGCATTGAAATACCAACTTCTTTAGATCCTTTGAATGGTGATATTTTAGAGAACTTGTTAATTTAGTATTTTTGAGGTGCTGAGATTGCCTGCTCAGTGTAAGATTTTAATCTGAGTGTATACTGAATATTAAATATTTTCACTTTCATCAGGTCTATACATTAGTGCACATGGGCTTTACTCATCTGAAGTAATTCAACTGAGATATAGATATGGCCATTGGCAAGAAGATGGTGAGAATAAAGAGTCTTCCAATCTTGAATTTTATCAGTATGTGGAAGCCTTGAAACTGACTGGGGATCCTTATGTACCAGCAGGCCAGGTAATACTCTAAATTTATTGGATAGATTTAATAAACGTAAAATTTTTTTGCCTCTATCCTTGACTATTTTATTATATTGGTTTCTTTGTAGCAATCTTAGACCCCACTACCCTCTCTTTTTTTTTTTGGAAAAAGGAATGTTGTATTGTATCTGAGTCGGAGAAGAGCTGCAAGTCTTGCTTTGATTTGTTTAAATTATTCTTGAAGAAATTGCAATTTCATGTATTTTATCTTTACATATATAGGTTTTCAGATTCTTGGAAGTAGGACGAGGCATTAACTTCTATCCTGCAAATTGACATGTTTAATACTTTTCAGATCAAAAAAGAGTGTGCTAGTCTGACTGTGGAGACAGACTTGCACGGTATCAGTCTGACTCTGAACACTGAAACGTGTGAAACTCCAGTTAATTAACAAATGAAAACTATTCAAATTTACCTCGTTTGACATTTCACAGTAGTAATTACAAATAAAAGCTATTCAAATAAAAAGTTACATACTTAATTTTAATATTATTAAACATTTTTCTAAATAAATAAACAAAATGTATTGCTAATTCAATTAATAAGTTTATTTAGGTAATTAGATACTTAAAAATCAATATATCGAGACAAACTCGAGTTGCATATGCCCGGTAAATATTTTTAAATTTTGATACCTTTGCACATTTTCATTCAGTTGCATGGTGAATTGATGACTTAGGTCACATGGGTTGTAGTGGTTGAACATAGAATCAAACAACATTACTGTAATTTAATTTGTAACAAGGTACGCTAGCCATTTTGTGGCTCTCAATCTATTGCGGGGATTTTTTCTGGAGTTTATTGCTGTAAGTTGGGTGTCTCATCGAGCTTAAATCAGTGTCGGGATTAAGTATTGAATTTATTCTTTTAGAAGTTTTTCCTCTGGGAATTAGCTTAATCAATGTTGTATTGGCCTAATCATTTCTTTGTTGCTGTATTAATCTGTGTTCACTTTTTTGTGCTACTTCTGTCAAAGTTTCATGTTTCTTTATCTTCTTAGGTAGCATTTCGAGCAAAAGTTGGAAAGAGGCATCGACTTCCTCTCAGTAAAATAATTCCCAAAGAGTTTGGATTGGTAGGCAGTGCATTTTCACTTGGTACCCCAATAGTTGTTACCAGTGTTTTCTCTATCCTTTTCCTAATCTTTTCATCACTAGTTCAGAGTGAAAAAATGATTATAATTGTTTTGCTTAATGTTCTGACATCTTTGGCATCACAGATTGCACGCTATGAAGGTCAGGGGAGGCTTGCGGAGCCAAAATTTCAAAATCCTAGATGGGTTGACGGTGAACTTGTGATACTAGACGGAAAGGTTCTTGTTCAATTTTGTCTAATTGCTTTATCCTGCTATTTTAACTCCGGTTAGAACTCATCCTTAATGTCTGTGATTGAAACTTGTATATTTGATTTGCAGTTCCTCAAAACAGGGCCTGTTGTTGGATTTGTGTACTGGGTCCCTGAACAACCTTTTTTGGCATTGTTCAGTCGGTTGAAGCTTCAAGGATAGGATTTTTTTTGTTCTACTTGTACATAATGTCAACTTGTAAATTCTTTCTATTGATTCTGGGTAAGTTGCCCACCTTTAAGATTTAATAAAGCATTTAGTAATGAAGATATGGTATTAATCTTCTGCTCAGAAAGGCACCTTTAAGATTTAATAAAGCATTTAGTAATGAAAATATGGTATTAATCTACTGATCAGAAAATTTATATATTTAATTTTCTTTTCTCAACAAGAAATTGTATTGTTGGAATGGTAAAATTTACTATTATGTGATTATCTTCTTGGGTGGAGCAAAAAGTCCTTTTATTTATAAAAGGACTTTTCTTCTCAGATAGGAAAATCATGATCGGATTAGTATAATAAAACTATGGAACTTGTGAGTAGTTTGTAGAAATTGAATGACTTTACTGTTTTATGTTTTATTAAATTAATTTAATATGCTCTAATCTTTTAATCCCAATTTTTTTACGCTTTCTCAGCCAGGTTTGTAATAGTGGAATAAGTAAAGTATTGTCTCTTTGGTAGACAAAAAGATGGAATGAAGATCTTTGTGATTCGTCTTGGCTTTATATTATTCATTCCTTTTCATTTCATTTGTTTTCTCTAGTAAACACCAGCATTTCTATTGTTTATCAGCATTTCTATTGGAATAGAGATAAAATGATAGATTACCAATATAATAAAACAGTTGGAGATTATTAAATATACTGTTCCACGCATAGACTGTCAATAACTTAAACAGGACAAAGATAATAAAAACTAAAATAAAATAAAACAAAAAAAAGTGCAAGGAAATCCTGAAAAAAAGAAAGAAATAAAAAATATATCCTAATACAGAAAATGTATACAGTTAGAGGTTTCTTTGTAGTCATTGAGGTACTAGGAAATTCCATTCATAAACTATAAATGACAAAGGATAATTTACGGAAACTATAATTAAAATTTTAAAAATTTGGTTTTTAGGCTTTCTTTTTATCAACGAATAATTCATCTATAATTCCAAACAAGAACTTTAATCCAATTCGATTTATTGTGAGCTAGATTAGCTAATATATTTTAATCCAAACAACTAATTTTACCTATAATTTTCTTCTGTCTTGATTTAGGGATCTAAAAATTCGAACCTTCATGCCACACTAATTCCTAATAATAGTTATCTTATTCCACCCAAACATAAGCAAACTCTTCAAACCATTTCCTTTTTAAATAAAGTTTCTCATGATGGGTGTTTCAACCTACACTTCAAAGGTTTCATCTGAATTCCAAATTCCAGATTTGACTTCTGATTAATGAAATTTGATAAAAACTAATTGGGTTTTATTTATTTGATATCATGTGTTAACATATGTTTAGTGTGATAATATATTAGATTCCAATTAATTAATTATGACTATCAACATTATCATAATAATAATAACTGTATTATTTATTATTTTTATTACTCATTTATAACCTTATTATCATATATTAAAGTTAACATTTGTGTTGTATTTGTTATTTTGATTTGTGCTGGAAAATTAAGAAATATAATAACAAATGAAACTAATAAAATGTGTGTTTAATGTTCATAAATGAAAAACATATAAAAATTATTACTATAAAAAATATTATTTCGAAAGAAAAAAACATCGAATTTCGAAATCTATTCTCTCTAAATTCAATGTTTCTTTTTCAAATTTTCAATATAGCTTTTGATATTTTTTTAATTGTATTATCTGTAAATGTTTATTATATTATTTTAAAATATTTTATTATATTATTTCTAAATGTTTAATTAGGTAATTTATATGAATTAATTTAATTTATGAAAAAAATAAATTTATTTAAAATTGATAAATTTATTTTAAAATGATATGAAAATTTTAAAATATATTTTAGATAATGTTAAGTATTATTAATTCATTAAAATAATTTAAAATAAATATTAAATATTTATAAGCAAAATTATTTAATTTATAATTAATTTAATTAATTCAAATATTTGTATATTTATAAAATCATAATATTTCATTAAAAAATAACTATATATCTTAAAATTATAAAAGCAACTAGGTCAAAGAATCTTATAAAAGACTTTTTTATTTTTTAAAAATTAATCATATCTTCTGTTACATATATTTTAAAAAAATTTGAAGATACATTATCAAACTCTTTCGAGCTTTAAAAAAAATAATTAAGTTAAATCTCATAGACTAGGTCAAAATGTAAGATTCCAGTCCAGAACAATTTTACTTGTTTGGTCTAATATTATTCCTTATTTTATTTTGTTGTACATTTGTGTGCATTTAGTTTAAGAAAAATAAATTATTTTGACCTTATCTAGTGAGCTAAATAACAAATATGATACTCACAAGAAATTTAAGTGAATTAGTTTGTACTAATTTTTCATGTTAACCCAAGGAAATAGAGATAAGAAATATAGGTACATGGATGATTCAGATTGGTAACTATCTTCTTTCATGAACTTCTCTAAAGGAAATCCACGCATTTAATTTCCATTCCTTAAAAGAAACATCGAAGAGGAATTCTCTTCCATTATGACAGAAATAATTAGCATTGAAAACACAAACATCCTAAATATTTGTTTCAGAAAACATCCTAAATGTTTTACTATTCACTTTTTTTTTTCTTTAAAACATGACTTTTGCATGTGTCCCTTAAATAATACTTAACTATACATCCATGTACACTGAAAATCATTGTCTTTATACAAAATATTAGAGCTGTCAAAACGGTCCACCATGGATTGGTCACTTAGTGAGTCAATCCAACTTGGCTCATTTATTAGCAAGCCAGAAAAATTCGAACCCGGCCTGACCTACCACGAGTTGGTGGGTAAACGGGTTTATTCACTGACTCACTTAATTACAATTTTTTTAAATAAAAAAATTACAAACTTTCTATAATTCAAATCTAAACAAATTTCACTCCCAAGATAAGTGTTTAATTAATTTTAAAAATAAGGAACTTAAATAATTTTTTCAAGCAAAAACAAAATAATAAATATTTTTTTATAAAATTAAAATTAAATTTTAATAAAATAAAATTAGGTAGGTGGGTTGGTGGGCCAACCCGGTCCACCACGGATTCAACCCGCATGAGCCGGGTTTAAAAGAGTCAAGTTGAAATCTGACCCGCATAAAAAAAATACATTTTTTTCAAACCCAACCCGGCTCAAACTCGTGGTGGACCGAGTTGGCCCGCGGGTTGTGACCCATTTTGACAGCTCTACAAAATATCAAAGTCTTTATACTCTATATGAAAGTTAGAGTTGTCAAAACGGGTCACCCGACTCGGCTCACCGCGAGTTGGTCACTTAGTGAGCCAACCCAACCCGACGCATTTATTAGCGAGTCAGAAAGCTTCGAACCCGGCCCAACCCATCACAGGTGGGTGGGTAAACGGATTGGCTCACTGGCTCACTTAATTACAATTTTTTAAATAAAAAAAATTACAAATTTTCTATAATTTAAATCTAAACAAATCACTCCAGGGTGTTTAATTAATTTTGAAAATAAGGAACTTAAATAATTTTTTCAAGCAAAAACAAAATAATAAATATTATTTTATAAAATTAAAATTAAATTTTAATAAAATAAAATTAGGTAGGTGGGTTGATGGGCCAATCCGGCCCACCACAGGTTCAACCCGCATGAACCGGGTTGAAATCTGACCCGCATAAAAAAAATACAATTTTTTCAAATCCAACTTGGCTCAAACCCGTGATGGACCGGATTAGCCCGTGGATTGTGATCCGTTTTAACAGCTCTAAAGTAATGTTACGAAGTTTTAAACATCATTTAATTTAATGTAATTTCAATTCAAACATAATAATTTGACTCTTTACTAAATTCAATGATAATATCATCAATAATAACAAGCATATCTAAATATAAAAAAATATAGTGTGTTTTTTCTTTAAGATATATTTTAAAACCTCTTTAAGTGTCTTTGTTTATTATCTTTTATATATATAATATATTTAATATATATATATATATATATACAGGGGTTTGCTAACGCGCGTACGCCTGTTTTTCAGTTAGTACATTTTAGCAATGTGTACCGGATTTTAGTGGACAAAAATACCTTTATATATCATGGATTCTAAGTTTTAAGGTTAAGGGTATTTTAATAATTTTCATTCTCAAAACTTAAAAAAAAAAAAAACCCCAAACCTTACTCACCTCTCTCATTCCTCTCAATCTTTCATCTCTCTCACTCCAACCTTTTCTCTGTCATCCCTACTATAGTTCCAATTGAAAAAATCAGAAACATTTGCCTTTAAACAATTTGTCTTTGTAAAGAGTTGAGTCATTGACATATTCACCTTCAGGCAAATGTTCATTCAAGATCTCTTCAATTTCACCATCTTCACTAATCTCTCTAATTTCATCATCTGCATATGTTGAATCATCATCTCTAAAATAAACCCTTCAGGTCAATTACCAATTCTTTTGGATGTCATTATGCTTGTGAAAATTAGATAAAATTATATACGAGAAAAATTATAAAATGAAAACTCATTATAAAGTCATTTTTCTAAGAAATTGTTTAACAATGAGTGTTTCTGATTTTTTCCAGGCCAATTACCAATTCCTTTGATGTCATTATGCTTGTGAAAATTAGATAAAATTAGATAAGACAAAAATTATAAAATAAAAACTCATTATAAAATCATTTTTTGTAAGAATGAAAATTATTAAAATACCCTTAACTTTAAAACTTAGAATTCATGATATATAAGGATTTTTTTGTCTACTAAAACCCGGTACACATTACTAAAACGTACCAACTGAAAAATAGGCGTACGCGCGTTAGCAAACCCCATATATATATATATATATATATATATATATATATATATATATATATATAATTTTACAAATTAAAATCTACCCTTTTCAAAATGATACTTAAAAATAAAATTGACACAATAAACAAAATTTGAAATAATGTCATAATTTATTAATGTTATTTCTAAATAATTATTAACGTTCACAATTGTCATCAAGTATGCAAAAAGTTGTTACACTTTGAGATTCATGACCTAAGCAAGAAATTTGAAATTTGTCGTGGTGTTCTTAGGACTACCATTATAACATTAATATTGATTGTCACAAACAAAATTTTCTATTTCGACATTTACAAATGTTCTTAAAATGATTACATATCACTACGTTCAGAGTGATCCAAGTAAAAAATTTCGTGTTAGGTTTGATATTAGTATAGATCTTTGATTGAAAAACATATTTATATCTTAAATGTACTTTTTCTTTTCTCTTTATAGTTAATTTCTTCGTTTTCTCTTTTTATACAATATTTTTTCTTTTTAGATCATTCTACACAATCTCTTAATCTTTTAATGATGTTTAAAAATTGATATGAGCTCTAGAATGACGTAAATTATAAACAATAACTTTATAGATAAATTTTCTCTTATGATTTAGATTGACATTTATTATCTTTTAATGAACATTTCAATGTTATTAAATGATCATTAAATTTGTGCATAAAATAATTAATGATTAAAAAGATATATAAATAAAAGGATATCACACTTAAAAACATTTTAAAACTAAATACAAAAAACACAAGTAGAGCTATCAAAATGGGTAACCTAGTTCGATCCGGTCTGACTCACTACGAGTTGATCACTTAGTGAGCAAACCCAACCTAACCTGGCTCACTTATTAATAAGCTGAAAAATTCAAACTCGACTCGATCCACCGAATTAGTGGGTTAAATGGGTTGACACATTGACTTATTTAATTATAATTTTTTTTTAAAATAAAAGAATTATTATTTTTTATTTCAAATCTAAACAAACATAACACTAAAATGATGTTAAATTCCAAAGACAATTAAAAAAATATCATATAATTCATGCATAATCCAAAAACACGTACAAAAGACAAATATATAACTTTTTAATATTGATAATTTTCATATCACTTATCCATTTATAATATTAGAATATTGAATATACAAATCTATAATACTTTTCTCTCTTGAAACATCTTCTTCTTTATCACCATCTATAATATAATAAAAAAAATATTAAATAATAAAACACAAAATAATAAATAATTAAATTAAATTATGTTGTTTTGTGAACCAACTCAACTCACCACGAGTTCAATCTGATGAGCCGAATTAAAAATTAGTCTGCATAAAAAATTAGTCTACATAAAAAAATCATACTTTTTTTTAAATCCAAACCAGTTCAAACCCTTAATGAACCAGATTAATTTGTGGATTAAAAATAACACTAAACACAGTAGACATATATGAAAAACTATACTTTTAACTTAGAGTTACAAAAACAAAACATAAATTCTAGAATCTACATAGTAACTTTCAAGTAATGATAAAAGATATTGTCTAGTGCAAATATTAACTATACAAACAGAAAAATGTTTTTGTGAATTAACAGTTAATTCCAAAAAATCTAAGGAAAAAAATATTTGAGATACCGAAGTACATTTAATTTCTCTACACTTTAATCCAAACATATACTTCTATGATAAAAAAAATTGCTATAAATGACACACGAAAAATAGATATTTAATAAAATTGAATATATATACAAAAGTTTTTGGTCGTGACGCTACGTAGTGACGCCACTCCATCAAGTCGTCAACGTCGTCTCACGGAGGCTGAGATATATATGTTTATATATATATATATATATATATATATATATATATATATATATATATATATATAAAAGAAAAGAAGTGGCAAAGCAAAGCCTCTGTTTGCGCGCGTTGAGAAACCCTAGGCGCGGTGCGCACGGTGTTTCTCCCTCTGCGCATTTTAGCGTCAGAGTGCAGAGCCCTCTCATCTGCTCCCTCTTTCTGCAACTCTTACTTTCCAAAGTTTGCCGAATTTTTTATTTTATTTGTAGAGAGGAAGAAGAGAACTATGGGAAGCACCTTTCATTCTCCGCCAGCAAAGCGTTCCGCACCCGACCCGAACCCGTTTCCTCCAAATGGGCCCTCCAAGCGCTCCAGGTCGTCCAGGCCTCCGCCGCCTCCGCTTTCCGTGCCGCCCGGGCACGCTTCTTTCCGCCTTCTCTGCAACGCCTCCCGAATCGGTGGCGTTATCGGCAAGTCCGGTTCCATCATAAAAAAACTCCAGCAATCGACCGGCGCCAAGATCCGAATCGAGGACGCGTCGCCGGAGTCGCCGGACCGTATCATCCTGGTCATTGCTGACGCTGCCGTCAGCGGCAAGGTTCTGCTGAGAAATGATGAGGCCGTTGAGGTTTCGAAGGCGCAGGAAGCGCTGTTGTTGGTGTTCGATAGGATCCTCGATGTGGCAGCGGAAACGGAGGGTGTCGACGTCGGCGACATGATGATGTCTTGCCGGCTTGTGGCTGACGCGGCGCAAGCCGGCTCCGTCATCGGCAAGGGTGGGAGAGTGGTGGAGAGGATTAAGAAGAACACTGGATGTAAAATTAGGGTTTTAACTGATGATTTGCCGCTTTGTGCCTCCTCTTCGGATGAAATCATTGAGGTAGTTTTACTTCTTGCTCTTCATGATTTTTGGATTTATCACTTGAACTTTTAGGTTAACACCACTGAGGCATTCCATTACCACTGCTAGTGTTTGTTCTGTTACTTCGTTGTGCAGTATCATTTCAGTTTTTAGGATTAAGGGTTTCATGCGGAGCTGCTAGATATGGTTTGTTAGTTTATTGTAGTGGATTAGTTTTTCTGTTTAGGCAGGAACCGGGGTTTCAGGGTTAAGTGTGTGTTCATTTAAGATTTCAGGATCAAGATTTTAGTGTTCATTCGAACTTTTGGGGTAAAGTGTTTCATATGGAGCTGATCGATATGAGTTGTTAGTTTATTGTAGTGGGGTTAGTTTTTCGTGTATTATGGGTTAATAGGCTTCAAATTGTTTATGGTGTGAAAGTTTTCTTATGCTGAGATAATATCTTTTGGTTGTGTACTGTGACAGATAGAAGGCAGAGTGTCATCGGTAAAGAAGGCACTTGTTGCGGTCTCCCAACGTCTTCAAGATTGTCCTCCTGTTGATAGAACAAAGATAAAGGGAAGCAATCCTTATGAAATGGTTCAGTATGAAGCCACAGATGCACTTCCTCGTGAGACTTTAACTGCAGTACCACATGAGACTATAGATCGTCTTCCCCTGAGGAGCCCTGCGCTGTCTACTTTGTCCAGTTACTCTAACAGCTATGGCACCAGATTTCACTCATTGCCAGCGGAAGTTAACAGAGTTTCCTCCCTGGAACCAAAGGCACTTCAGCAGGAAATCACCTTTAGAATACTTTGTTCAAATGATAGAGTTGGAGGAGTTATTGGAAAGGGAGGCAATATTGTTAGAGC
Organism: Vigna angularis; assembly: GCF_016808095.1. Classification (NCBI taxonomy): domain Eukaryota; kingdom Viridiplantae; phylum Streptophyta; class Magnoliopsida; order Fabales; family Fabaceae; genus Vigna; species Vigna angularis. Next base: position 36,515,418 of record NC_068975.1, on the reverse strand, counting down.
TCTTCAGAGTGAGACTGGGGCTACAATAAGTATTGGTCCTTCAGTAGATGGGTGTGAGGATCGAATAATTACGATTACTGCTTCTGAGGTCTGATAAATATAATCTTTCCATTTTTACTTATTTTGTGTCTTTCAGTTCTGAGTGTATTATTATTATCACTGTTTTTTTTTATGCACTTATTGATTGTGGCTTCAATTTATACAGAATCCTGAGTCAAGATATTCCCCAGCACAAAAGGCTACTGTGCTTGTTTACTCCAGGTCCATTGAATCTGGTTTTGAGAATGGGCTAGACTCTGGATTAAGTAACAGGTCAATTGTTACTGCTCGTCTTGTAGTCCCGTCAAGCCAAGTTGGTTGTTTGTTAGGAAAAGGTGGAGTAATAATATCAGAAATGCGGAAGGCTACTGGTGCTAGCATAAGAATAATTGGGACTGATCAGGTGCCAAAATGTGCATCAGATAATGATCAAGTTGTACAGGTTTGGAGATTAGACCTTTTTCTTTATTTCCTTTTACAATTAAAATATGCTGAAGAAGACTTTCTATCTTTAATTTTTTATAATGAATGTGATTCTGTGTATCTGGCAACACCAATAAATTGTTACGCTTCTAACTTAAATATAATTTCTCACCCTTCATCGGGCTACTTTTGTGATGATAGTCACCTTTTTCGACAAAACTCTTCGACCTTAATTATGTGATATTTGAATATTTTAAATTATATGCATCTGTTCTTTCCTCATTCATTCTGAAATATTTATCATCCTTAAGTGTTTATCTATAGTTTTTCCTTGCATTGATTAGAATTTACCAGAGATGAATCTTGTTTCCCAAAGCATTTATATGTTTGCCTAAAACTCCTATGATATGTATTTCGCTATATTTGGTTTAGGCATGATAATCATGTTTTAGGTGTTTATAAGTTATACCATTTGTATTGTCTTCTTCCCTCAGATATCAGGCGACTTTTCAAGTGTGCAAGATGCTTTATATAATGCAACCGGTAGACTGCGAGATAATCTTTTTGCCAGCACTCAGAATAGTGCTGGAACAAGGACCCTTTCTTCTCTACGTGTTGATAACAGCCCCTATGGGAGACTGCAGGATGTTGTTCCACTTGGAAGCCAACTACCCGCAGCCCCTTCCCATAGTCTTAGTAGACATACTTTTTCTCATGGCATTGATCATCTTGCTCTTTCTAGAAGTTTAGATCGTCCTTCTTCCCCAGGCTTTTGGTCTAGAAATTTAGACCGTCCTTCTTCACCAGGGCTGTGGTCTAGAAATTTAGACCGACCTTCTTCACCAGGGCTGTGGGCTAGAAATTTAGATCGTCCTTCTTCACCAGGGTTATGGACGCCACCGGTACATCTCCCTCTCTCTGTGCTGTCAATTTTACCGTAAGAAACTATTATTTTTATTAACTATTTCTTATTTAAATTTGATGCAGACAATGACTGGGATAAATTCAAGAGGAGTTAATGATTTTAATTGGGGATTGACATCTCGTAGAGGAGGCTTAGAACTTGTCAGGTTACTGATTTACTAAACAAACTAGACTTGTTTAATTCCAAATAGCAAATCTATATATAGGTCAAAAACTAACGTCAAAGTTTCTTGTTATCTCAATTTTTAAGATTTTAGTATTATTGTAATGTAATGTAATGCCTGTGGATGGGTCTTGAGCTTCCCTTGACATTTTCAAGTAGCGCTTTCGAGAATTTGCTTAATTTTGCCATCTTATAATATTTTCTAACATGCAATAAGTACCAAGGGTGCCTTTTTTTTTCTTGTATTTAGTGACATTGTATCATGCATTATAAGTACACTGTATGTGATGGAAACTGAATAATTTTCTTAAAAAGTTGAGTGTTTTTAAGGTATAATTTAGTTATAACTTCCACACTAGCACAAGTTAGGAAAGGTAATTTATTATTTGAACCATGCAATAGAAACTACCATATCCTGCATCAGGTGTTCTGTAATAAGCCTGTATTAGAATTAGAAACTGCCTTTCTCTATTTTACGTGACTTCTATGTTCATTCATCATTTGATTGATGTTTGGAGTCTGGTGACAAACCATTGTATATATACTATTTTTGACACTGCTTTTCTTGTGCTATTGTTCATTTTCTCTTATTTGAAATCTTTTCTTTTGGGAGTAAAGTTGTAGGCAACAAAAAGTGATGAAAATACAGCTGAACATATAAAATAGAATGCCCCAACTGTCAATTTCTTATTATTCTTTTTGTGTTCTGCAGTGGAAGTAAACCTGCCATTGTGACTAATACGACAGTAGAAATTGTGGTTCCTGATGAGACTATTGATTCTGTATACGGAGAAAATGGTAGCAATTTGGCTCGTCTGAGACAGGTACATAAGCTTGAACAATAACCTTAGATATGTTAATTTTTTGTTAACTTGTTCACCACTTACCATGTCATCCTTATGAACTTGCCTTTGTGATCAACATTTGATTTGATTTCTAATTTCTAAATTATCTCTGTTAGGAAAATGTCTGTTTCAGTCTGTCATTTTCGAAAATCATGTGATTTTTCTTTCATCATTATCAACTTGGTCTCTTGATATTTTCACTAATGGACTGAGCGCAGGGTTGATTGAATGACAAGTTTATACTAGATGATAAAATGGTCCTTTTTTCTTGCATTTTCAATAATTGAGGTGCTTTAATAGCTTTCTAATCCCTTTGCAATTATATTAAATAACAGGGAATTTAAAATATAGTATTTTATGTTTTAATATTATGAATCCTTTTTCTTATTTTGGTTTGTCATATGAAGTTAATTTGTTTATTTTTATTGTTCCTATCAGATATCGGGAGCGAAGGTGGTTGTCCATGAACCTCGTCCTGGAACAAGAGACAGGATTATTATCATATCTGGTTCACCTGATGAAACCAAAGCAGCACAGAGCCTTCTCCGAGCATTTATTCTTAGTGGCTCATCATGACAAATCTTGTAATATCCAGCAGTCTTGTATGATTTATTCAATCTCAAAAACAGTCACCAACTATCTTTGGTTAGTGACGTTGTGTAGTGTAGTGTAGCTATTTAACATCAATCAATTACTTGATTCTTTAGTGCATACCAAAGCAACAGTAAGCAGCATTTTAAGATTTCATCTGATTAGTATGTCTACTACCAGATGTCTTCTTTCAACTCCTCGTACAGTTTAGATCGGATATTTTAAAGGAACTCCGTTTTAAGAAAATGAAATTAATCATGATGTGTGCTTTTTTATGCTGATTATAATTTTAGTTAATTGGGAAAATAAATTATGATGACTCCAGGAGAAAGGAAATAGGGAAATGGATGTTAGAAGATAGAAGATACGGTATTTTGATATGCTGATACTTTCCTTCAAGTTTAAATTTATTAAATCTTTAAACTTGTTACAAAGTAACGTTTTTCAACTATATCGATTTATGCACAAAGATTGCCGATGAATCTTTCGTCATTCTAAATTAAAGCTTCAAAGGAATTTGAAGTCACATTAGGGTAAATTCTGTAGGACTACTATACACAGTTAAGGGTGATTCACTAATCACCATAATTGTCAATGCAACTCATAACATAATTAAACTTCAGTGTCATTGACCTCAATTTTTTCTTCACTACAAAATACCCATTCACAACTTCTCCCTTCTTCATGTGAATAACTTCAAACTCCTCCTATAATGATTGCAAACGGGCATGTTTCGCTTGTGTTGTAATCTGATATTTCTGGCAGAGTTCTAAATATTTTTTAACGTGTCTTTTTTTTAATGATTGTCTCTAGAACAAAGTCTCAAATATTTTTTAACACGTCTTTGTTGATGATTGTCTCTTACCAATGCCTGAAAAAGATAGCTCTTAGCTTTTAGATCCTCCAACTTATGATCTTGATGATTTTTCTTTTGTGCTCATAGAAGTGCTACACCTTTTGCTACGACAGGAATTTCATTTTCTATCATACTCCAACAATTTATTTTTAAAACCAAGGAAATTTTCCACAAATATCACCCAATGACTATCAATTTTTGACACTAGTGGTTGTATAGTCTATAATCAATATCTTGAAAGACCGTTTGCTTCTAAAAGTGCTTCATCATATACTTTCAAATATTTCATCCTGCAATTCTAATTTCCTAAAATACCCCTAATTAATAAGTGATTTAAAAATTTTTTATTATTGAGGATTTTTGTGCGAAACATTGACTCCACCTTCATTTTTCTTCAATCACCAAACATGCAATTTTGCTGCACCTGGCATCCCTTCACTCATGCACCCTTCCACTTCTACACCCTTGCATCCCTGCACCTCGTTTCATCTGAGTGTTTCATCTTACACTTTTAAGATCTCATTCTGTATCTTCAAAAATTCTATTTTTAATTTTCTAAAATTTTATTATTATCCTACACTTCTAACCTCTAATTTTATAGAAAATCTTATTTTCTACTTTAATAAATATATTTTAATTTTCTTCTTTTTCTTATTAAAAAAACTCTACACCACCTTACAATAACTAAATTTAAAATTCAAATATGATTTAATATAATTTTATATTTTTAATAATTATTAAAATATGATTTATGTTATAATAATAATTATATTAAAAATAAAATAATAAAAATAAAAATAATAACAATAAAAATAAAATTATATTAAATAAAATATTTAATATATTCAAATATATTAAAATATTAAATTAAATTAAATAATTATTAAAAATTAAATAAAAAATAAAATTTTAAAACAATTATTTATCAAAATTAAACTTTTATAGGATATGGACATCCGATTTAGCCCATCAACTCTCCATAGTCGAACTACACCATACTGTAAACTCATTCTTCTATCATCTTTCATCATGCTATAAAAAATGTCTCAACACCCTGCTATAAAAAATGTCTCAACACACCAACGCGAGTGGCTGCAAGGAGAACTGAGTGGCTTAAGAAGTGCAAACGCGAAAATGCCTGGACGGCTGCCTATGTGCGAACTGGTCTACAAGAATGGGGAGAGGAAGAGCAAACAGGGCTGCCTATGTGCGAACTGGTCTACGAGAATGGGGAGAGGAAGAGCAAACCAAGACTGTTGTGCGAGAATAGAGAGCACAGTGAGTGTGTTATGAGAGAGCAAAGGGAAAGAGAGAAGAAACTCAGTCAAGAGATGTGAGAAAGAAATGAAATGAGAGAGAAAATATCTCTATTCCTGTTACAAAAGGAATCTTTGACCACTTTAATTTTTTTAAATATTCATATTATTTAATTACCGGGTAAGTTAAGTATTTTGAAAAAATTTGGAGGTACAAGACGAAGGACTTGGAGGTGAAGGGTGAAACCTCTGCTTCTAATAAGCCCGACGAGGAGGCTCTAATGCCGAATATTAATTAATGGTACTAGAAGAAACTAAAATGAAAGCGATGAAAAGAAAATTACATTTGACTAAACAAAAATCAAATAATTATAATAATAATTACAACATTATAATTATTCATATAGGATTTTAGTTTTATAAAATTAAACAATACCAAAAGTGATCGAATAATTCATATTTTATTATATTTCAAAAATATGTATCACTTTGGTTTTATTCAACATAAATAAGACAGTATATATTTTTGTACTGATAAGACAGTATATAATTTTATACTGATAAAATTTTACATGTATATTATATGTGAAAATAATTTTCAATTCACAGTGAGTATCCGAAAAACATAATTGAAAGATATTTGAAGGGTGTAGCAAATGGTTGAAGTGAGAAAGATGTAATTTGATCTCTTTCCACTCATTATCTATCTCCATGAATATATAGCCACTTGTACTCATACTTCTTTATAAGCACTAGTAGAAAGATAAAACATAATAATTAAACTTCTCATATAGTTAGATTCAATTTATACATGTTAACTTCTTTTAGGAATTTTTTAAATTTTATGTTGGATGAGTTGCGTAAATTGATTTTTGAATTCAATCAAAACCTTGATCCATTATACCTTTATAATTTATTTTATCTTCTTTTATGAATAATTATTAAGAACTTTATCTAAACTTTTCAGAGTACAAAGTTTAATTCTGAGAACTGGATTTAGTAGCATATTCTATAAGAAATGGTTGTTTAAGAGAATTTATAACTTTCTTAAAAGAAATACTTTAATAAAAGCTTCTTTGATATCAAAATAGTACAAGATAAATAGCGTTGATTAGAAGTTAGTCTATGGCTTTTCATTGGATTGGAATTTGAACTCTGAATTTTTTTTCTTGGAGATGTTAAAAAACTATCCTATTTAGTAAAATATAATCCAATTGCTGCAGAGAAGCAATCTCGCTAGAGGAAGAAAATCACAGAATTCTGCAATGAAGTCTTTGAGTATTCCTGAAGAAGGTACACTAATGTTTCATGCAGACCTAAACAGTCTTTTGGTATATGCACCAGCATCTTTTGCTTTCTCGCAAGCACATTTCAAAATACCTTTTATTTCTTCCACTGTTTTGAAGTTTCGTGCAGACCTAAACAATTATTCTACTAAAAGGGGCTCTGTTACTTCCCGTATTTTATACAGAGAAGTTCTTGAGCTAAAAATTACTTTTGTGGTTACAATTGTTTTGCAGATTTTCCAAGGTGGGGTCAGAGTGGTGAATCAACATTTATGTACAGAAACAATTCCTTGCTTTGTATAACACTGCGTAAATTCATTGAAAAAATCAGTACCTAATCAGGTGGCGGCGTAGCCAGAGTTCATACATGACCATATGAAATGCATCTAGTCTGACAGGAGGTGTATTCCAATTGAAATGCTTTTGGATCTGAACAACAAAAGCAACAAATTAAAAGAGAGACAGGAAAAATAGGAGTTATTATCTTCTGACGAGCAATACTCAATGTCTCATTTCCTTTCTTTGATTTAGAAATTTGGAAGGATGATGTAACTGAAAAGAAAGTAGATGTCAAACTTCCAATTTCTTATCCTACGATAAACATCAGTTCTTTTACTACTATCCTACCTTCACAATCTCTCATCAAATCGCATAATATTTATAGGTTGATAAATTGAACTTTAAATTGATGGTACCTTTACTAAGTTCTGATTCAATATCATGAAATGTTTCGTAGATATGCTTTTGAGAATATCTTTGAGCCGATAAACGTCAGTCTCCTTCAGCATAACAGAGAATTTCCTCCAATCCAGAATATCATTAAAAGGCAAGTCATAATAGTTTGACATGATAACTGTAGAAAGACCGGCAAGAGCTTCCATTAGGGAACAGTATTTCAAGACAAACAAGGGAGATGATCAACAGCATATTTTTTATTTATGGCAACTAACGGCATAGCTTATATGTGAAGTAAAACGAAAAGTTTGAGGTAAGCTACGTAGCATTTTCCATTGTGAATTGCAGAAATGGCTGGAGTGAAAACTTAGAAGGTAATAGGTTAAATACCGTAGTAGGGAATGTGCAGCCACAACCAATTTACATGATATGCCCAGGTAAAAGATACTTAGATCAGATGCAATAGCAGGGGCTACCGACATGATTCAGTAACTGGTGAGGTGCACTCGAGAAGGGATCTTTTTACCTTAACAATTTTTTTCTTTATTAGTTTTTGCTAAACTTTATCCTTCTATTTCTATGTAATAGGTTAGCTGCACATTCCCAGCTTTTGTGAAGCAAATGAAATTTAATAAAAGAATATATCCTCACATCTTTCATGGCCAAGAGTGGGAATAGGGCTAAGTTGATTAGTAACTTAAGAGTATTATTCTATGTTTCAAATGAGCAAAAAGTATGTTTTCGAGAGCAAAACCGTCGGGTAGAGTAATACAGCAGGTTGCTCCCTATTCGAGTCTGGAGACTCTTTACAAGAGCTAGAACAGTTTTCTTGATGCAAAAGGTCACGTCCATGTGCTTTGCCGAAGAGATATAGACAAGTTAATAATGAGGAGGTAACTAGCAAAATATTGAGCACAAGAAGTTGTGATTTTCAGCTGCCAGATATGGTTTACCTGGTACACACCCAAAGTGGATCGAGTCTGAGATACGACTGCTGCCGATAGGCCCATGAGGGCACAAACAAAACTTGGATTTATAAAGTCTCTCCATGAATACTACTTGTCCAGTCGATCGAAAATCAATTCTGTTGTTCTGGATGTCTAGTTCAGTATCATTGTCCCAGATAGCTTTTAGATTATCTTTCAATGTTGAGTCAGAAAGACCAGCCCAGAAAGCAAGTGTGTTCCTGCAATATTTCCATTGTCATGAAATGAAATTTCTGTTTCTGGGGAGTGAAAGAGTTCTAGTTTTTTCAGATACTAATTCTGTTGGACTGATTTAGAATAGAACAAAATAAAGTATAAAGCTAACCTATTCTTGAAGTCATTCCCTCCTGGAGGGTGAAAAAATGGTAGCTGCACTTGTGGTAGGGTAACATCCTTGTGTGGAATATAATCATCGTCGTCATAACGTGATGAACAAACCACTCTAATAGAATTTTTCATCAGATGTGGAACTCCTTTAGTAGCCTTGACTCCGATGTCGTGGCAAGTCACAAAAAAATGATCAGCACCCAAGGTTCTGTTCCAGTAAGGGTACTTAAATTTTACGTACTCTACATACTTCTTTACTTCATCGATCATACGCTCGTTAGTCAACCCCTGCATAATTTATTTGTGCATTACAACTCACATCGGAAACTAGGATAAGCAGCTGCTACCACCACTGTATAACACTTGAAGGTCATAGACACAAACATATACACTATTCGAGAATCTATTGCAGATTTATGAACAATTTAAATTTTAAGCAAAATTAACTTGTCATGAAGAAATTATTAGGTATTAATACCATTATATCCCTATTAATCTATTGGATAACATGAATATTAAGGAAGAAGTCTACTATTAAGTTTTAGGTAGGAGGCAGGTAAATTTTTTGTATAAGTTTAACATAGGTCTTATTGTTGTTAAATTTTTCCAGGAATCCCCTCCAAACATTAGTCACAAATGCTCGATAGTTTTGAAATACTTAGTAATTATTTTGAATAGTTATCAACTTATAAATGATGTATAAAGAAGTTTAACTAAATTGGATTATTGAATAGTTAAACCATTTGAGAACGACTAAAACACCACTTTCCTCATATCATCCTCTCTCCTAAATGGAAGTAAGTAATCCTAGCAGTGGTATAAATCATGTTAGGTAATTCTTCAATATTAAAAAATAATTCGAATTAGTTCCTAAAATTTACTTAAATTCATACATTTAGGAACTGAAGTGATGAATTTTCAAATACTTCAACAATTAAGCAGTTTCATCACAGACTACTTAGAGTGAGTTTAAAGATTCGGAGTCAAAATTAGAGGTATTTTCATTTCAAAACAGATCGAATCCAATGGTGAAATTTATCTTATTAAGCTATCACCTGCAATATGGCAATAATTTAGTTATTTTATTACACAATCCGATCGCTATGGTTGAGATCACGCTCAGAAAACGCCTGGTGAATTCACTCATAAATTGGCTTCGGATAATTGATTCAACTAGTGTCGAATCGAAAAAAAAAGACATACTCTGCCTCGCATTTTGTGACAAGAAATAGGGAGGAAGAAGAGGTGAGCTCGGCGCGGATCGTCGGTGACAAATCGGCTCTCTCTGATGTTCTTGAAGAAGTATCCTTCGCTGGCGTATTTGCCGGTGAGTTTCCTTGGCGTGTGAAAATACGTTTCAGGATCTCCATCCGGATACACGAACACCTTGAACTCCTCCTCCATCTGCTCGTAGTCTAAGCGGAAAGCTTCCTCCGGAGAGTGGTACACGCTGGAATCCAACGAGAAGGCGCGCTGCGCATAGGAATCGAACTTCGATGTGACGAAATGGTGCGAATGTAAGAATAGATTTGGAAGGAGAGTAAGATGAGCACTTGAAAGGAACCTGGCGGAGGGGAGAATGTAGTTGCTTGGAGCAGAAGAAGAGCACGAACATATAGATGATGTTGGCGATTATGCACGCGGTGGTGGCGAGGTGTACGGAGCCGCAAGAGCCGCGGGAGCGGTTTCTGACCTCCGGAAAGTTTGCAAGGGATCTTTCTCGGAAAGGTGACATTGTGGCGGGAAAACAAAATTCGTAACTATCTTCTTCCTGCTAAATGGAAGTCTGAACAAAAGGTGCCTTAAATTTTGAGTTTTGTTATAGTTTTCTAAATTATTTTGTGAAACTAATTTTCAGAATATACAACGCAGAAAACTACAGAGAATTAGCCCAATTATAGTATTTTTAATTAAACGATAACTTCTTCCGATGATAAAAAAAATGACGTTTTAAAATATTTTAGTTTAAAAAAATACCTGAATATATTAAAAGGTACTTATTACACATTCAAAATTAATATATTTCGAAATGATAATTTTATAATACATTCAAAAGTATAAAATCCAAAAAATAAATTTCAACTATTTTAAATTATCAATTTTAAAATGTCACTAAATAAAAATATTTTTTTAGAGTAATTTAAATGTAATCTAAAATACCTTTTTTTAAAAATGTAAAAATTAAGTTCTCGTCAAAATATTTAAACTTAGAAAAGCTTTGAAAAATAATTTGACCTTTCAAATTTCATGGAAAGGCCGTCATAACTTTGTTAGGAAAATTAAAGAATAACTAGCTTGATTTATAATATAAGATTTTCTTTAAACAACATTTTTATGTTTTTTAAACGTTATTAAAGCGAAAGAATGAGCTTAATTATGTATCATTTTTAAAATACAACTAGTAAAACAGTGGAAGTTACTTACGGGTGTAATTTAATAAAGAAGTAATAAAAAGTGATTTTTAAGAGAAAAAACTTTTTTGGAAAATAAAATAATCTTTAACTATCATTCCCTCACAAACTTAACTAGTTGATTTTATAATAAACAGTATTTTATTATAAAATGATAATGCAAATTTATTATATCATCATGTATAATCATTGAATATTATTTTTCCACAAAATGCAAACTAGCATCCTAAAGACATTGAGAAATAAAAAATATATATATTAAAATTTAAAACTCTTTTACGTTTTTTTAATAAAAATATTTAAAATTTTGAATTAATGTTCTTCGAAAACATTTGGAAGAACAACCACTTTTTAGTTTCCTTTGAATATAAATTTGTAAACCATTTTTGATTTATCTTTTAAAAATAACATTTTATATTTTTGAGAATAAATTATGACAAAATTTCAAAAAAAAAAATATGTAAGATGAAAATATAACTTCCTAGATAAAATTACTTTTATTAAATTATTTACTATGACAATACAGTAAACTTTTAGTAAAATAAACAAGTTAATTTTTAAAATTTAACTATTTTTTATTTTAGTTTTGAGATTCGATAATTAGTCTTCTTAGTTTCAAGTTTTGATTGTTCAATCTTCCAATTACCATCCCATAATCAATTGGTGTATTGGTGATTGATTTATAAAACACACTCTAACTTTTTAGAATAATTAAGTAATGAAAAAAATAAGTATTTTTTACATTAATATATTTATAAAACTTATAATTAAATCAGACCTATTAATTAATCATTTAATAACCGTTATTATTCTTGCTAATCATCCATCAATAATTTTTATCTTTCATTAATTACCTTTTAATTATCTCTAACAGTTATTTGTATAGACCTCTAATTTATTGGTTATTGACCTGTTCGTCCCCTGGTCCGGACATAATGCCATGTAGTACATTTCTTAAAACTAATATTTTTATAAATAATATGCACAAAATGCCTTATAAAAGCATCGATGAATATATTTTTTAATTAAAATGGGAAAAAAATCTTTTACAATTTTTAACGTGTTCAAACATATTTTTTAATAAAACTAGTTTTTTAATGAATTTTTGAAGGAAACATTTGTTGGATGAGAAACATTTGATTTATCTTCTAAAAATAACTTTTTATTTTATTTTCTGAGAATGGATTTGCGAATTTCCAAAAAAATATTTATTGGAAAGATAAAAATCCAACTTTCTTGATAATATTACTCCTCTTAAATTTCTTTAATGTAATAAATTAATTTTTACTAAAATTAACACATTAATTTGTAGGATTTAATTACTTCTAAAGATATTTTCTTAGAAATCACAGTAATCACTTATGGTAAGAAACTGCTTTTTTTAGTTAAAAAACAATTTTTATTATTTTTTCCACTTTCTTTTATTTCTAATTTCAGATTTGTGTTACTCCTTCTCCAATCCATGCTCTTTTTTCATTTCTTTGTTCTCCAGTTGGCCTGATTTATTTATTCAGTAATTAAGCCAAACAATTGGTGGTCACAAAATTAGGAAGGGAAATGGTAACGAACACTCTTCCAACATAAAGCCCCACAACTCTCACACGTCAAACACAGACTCTCAAGTGTTATATTATTATTCATTCATTCAATTTGAACTTTCTCCAACGCCAACGCAATACGAATTAGACTAGACGGTGAGGGAAAGCCTGGAGAGTTAGTCCCCACTCCACTCCAATCATTCAATCGATCTTCGAACCAAAACCCTAGCTAGGGTTTCTTCCATCGTTGATCCATCCATCATGGCAGAAGAGGTATCTTCTTCTACTACTACTGCTCCCGCGGCATCTCCTACTGCTCCTCTTGGTTCCAGCGTGATCTCCCTAGTCAACCGCCTTCAGGACATCTTCGCCCGCGTCGGCAGCCAATCCACCATCGACCTCCCCCAGGTTGCCGTCGTCGGCAGCCAGAGCAGCGGCAAGTCCAGCGTCCTCGAAGCCCTAGTCGGCCGCGATTTTCTCCCCCGAGGCAACGACATCTGCACTCGCCGCCCACTCGTCCTCCAGCTCGTCCAGACCAAGCGCAAGCCCGACGCCCCGGACGATGAGTACGGCGAGTTCCTCCACCTCCCTGGCAGAAAATTTCACGATTTCTCCGACATTCGCCGGGAAATTCAGGTGCTGAACTTTTTATCTCCAACCTTTGCGTTTGTCTTTTTCATCTCTGTGACGCCGATAGCTTATCGTCATGAATTACTCACTAGGTGATTACCGTTTTAGGTCATTGAATAAATAATAGCGAAGAAGAGAAGTAGAATATTAACATCATGTTCGGTTGGCGTTTGCCTTGTATTTTGAATGACTATTGAATGGTGGAGTTCTGCTTTCCCTTTTGTAACATTACTTTTGCTTGCCGGCATCTAAGTGGAAGGGAGAAGAGAATCATTTAATAAGGAGGGTGACCCTTTCATTAATAAAGATTATTTTCTCTCTGACACTTTTTTTTGTATCCAGTTTTCTTTACTTCTTTACCCATTAACAATACATGCACACACTCTGGCACATTAACCGGTACTGAACTGAGTTGAATTTGGGTGTGATCTGATGGCTATCCGTGGTGCCATGTGCATGTATCGTGTTTGGCTTTGGTATTAGATGGCTTCCAATGCTCCAATAATAAAATGGAATAGATGGATACTTTAGAGACTTGGTCCTTTGAAACTAGTAAAATGGAGTATAATAGAATGTGTAAGTTAGTTGAATGAACTTTGAGAAATATTGTTTGCTTGACAGTCGTCAATGTTTTTATCATATCAATCGGTGATACTGTTTTGGTTGAGGGTCCATTATCTACTTAAAGTGATTTCTATGCTTTAAGCTTGAAATGTGGTTAAATTTGAGACATTATTTGCATCTATATAGAATGTAATACCGTTGCTAGTGATGTGCTGATAAGTTATTGTGTACTAATTTAATCCCTTTCTTTACCTTTATAACTCTATATTGACTTATATATGTTCACTCTCTTTCTGTAGGCTGAAACTGATAGGGAAGCAGGAGGGAACAAAGGTGTCTCGGACAAGCAGATTCGACTGAAGATTTTTTCACCGAATGTTCTTGATATCACACTTGTAGATCTCCCAGGCATTACTAAGGTTCCTGTTGGTGACCAGCCTTCTGATATTGAAGCTCGAATCAGAACAATGATCATGTCATATATCAAAACTCCTACATGTCTCATCCTGGCTGTCACACCGGCAAATTCAGATTTGGCTAATTCAGATGCTCTTCAGATGGCAGGGATTGCTGATCCTGATGGTGAGTTTGTTCTTCCACGTGTCTGAAACTTCAATCTTTTCATACCTCTTTAACTGGATTTTTAAAGGTTCTTGTTTCCATTGTAGGTAATAGAACAATCGGCGTAATCACAAAGGTTCGGTATACTCTTGTAACACTTTATCTGACACAATTGTGAAATTTCTTAAGCTTTTGCCTTGTTCTGACAATAATAGGCACTTATTATTTGGAATGTAGTTGGATATCATGGACAGAGGTACTGATGCCCGGAATCTGTTACTCGGAAAAGTTATCCCCCTCCGACTTGGTTATGTAGGTGTTGTAAATCGTAGTCAGGAGGTAATGATGTTATAATATAGTTCTAAAAGCTCTGTTTAATTACTTTAACCTGTGTGCATGTTTTTATTCATTAAAAGTGCTGGTCAATGTTTAATAACACCATAAATAAGGATACCTCATAAATGCAAATAACTAAATGTTTGTAACTTGCTTGATTGGTGTGGAGGTAAATATGAGTTGATTGCTGAAATATATTTTGGCTATTGTTTCGTCATATAGGATATTCAAATGAACCGGAGTATAAAGGATGCTCTTGTTGCTGAAGAGAAATTTTTCCGCAGTCGTCCTGTAAGGAAGTTCTTATTTGTAGTTAATAGTCAAGTTCTTTTACTTATATATGCTTACTCTTATCTATCTATGTTACTCATAGGTATACAGTGGTCTGGCAGATAGTTGTGGTGTTCCTCAACTGGCAAAGAAATTGAACCAGGTAGAGTCTCAGTGACACTAAAAACATGTATATTTATTGTTTATAATACTAACCTTATTTAGGGATTTCAAATGCAGAGTAAAAGTTTGGTTCAGTCTTCACACTTTTTCATTCTTAATTGACACTTCATATTTATTTATTTTCTTTATATAAAAGCAGTCAAAATTGTTATACTATCCTTTATCTTTAGGAGGGAGGTATCAAAGAAATGCACTTAGTTGTTTCACCTTCAGTGTTGATTTTGGTGGTGGCTTTTGAATTCTTCTTTGAATCATTTGTATCTTTTTTTGGAAGGGAGAAGAGAAAGGAGAGTTGAAAGAATGAAGTTTCTTTTGTTTTTAGTGCTGTGAAAGAGTTTGAAGAGTGTATGCAAATAGCCAGATTAATACTAGCTTGGAGTAAAGGCTTACTGTGTCGAATTTGGAGAAAGAATATTGTTAGATACTTCTTGGATAGAACTGAATTCTTTCAAATCCCATAAAATATTAAACCATTATGGATTGATACCAAGATTAGGATTTCTAGTCTAATGCAAGCCAATATATGGTATGCACATTTACCTGTTCATCCTTTTGCAGATTCTAGCACAACATATAAAGGCTGTGCTACCTGGACTGAGAGCACGTATAAGTACTTCACTAGTCTCTGTGGCAAAGGAGCATGCAAGCTATGGAGAGATTACTGAGTCCAAGGTTTGTGTTAATACTGAGATGTGTCTTGGATACGTTCCTGTGACTTGTTAAACCCTTAAATAGTTAAGTATGCCGCACAAATATTCTCCTTATTTTGTAAAAGAAGCGGCATTTTTTCTACTTTGTCTGTAATTATGCAATGCATTATTTATAAGTGTTAATCTCTAACAGGCTGGTCAGGGTGCACTTCTCCTGAATATTCTTTCAAAATATTGTGAAGGTACTGAACTATCCCAACAGCCTAGTTTCTTATCTTTTATTTATTAATGAAGTTGTGTTTTATTTTTTTCTGTATTTGTTAACTGCTATGCCACATATTGTTACTGTTACCTGTTAAGTAAATGGTATCTTCAATTTCTTTCTTCTTGAAAACAGCATTCTCTTCAATGGTTGAGGGAAAGAATGAAGAGATGTCTACATCCGAGTTATCTGGTGGAGCACGAATCCATTACATTTTTCAATCCATATTTGTCAAAAGTTTAGAGGTATATAATTCCTGTGTTTCCATATGGTAATGTTCGAAATGTCTTTTCTCATGCTACATTTCAATTAAGATGGAAAATGCGGAGGAGGCTATAGTTAAATCATTAGCCTGTCAACCTTATTGAATTTCATGGATGAAGACACTATTATCCTACAATTATTTATATATACTACGCATATGATATTAATCAAACATTGTTAAACAAACAAAATTGAATATTTGTGATTGTATGTATATAACCATGAAAATATGTAATTTCATTTTTGTTGCTAAACAGGTTTTCATCGTAATTTTTGTAAATGATGTGCTGAATGTTATCATTTTATTATTATGGGTTAAGCAAATGATAGATTATAATTCAATGTATTTAAAGGGAATGAGAAATAATGATTTTATTATAAGCACAGCGTATGATGTCGAGTTGTAAGCAATGAGCAAAATGTGCTAATTCCTTGTGATGCAATGCTATCATGAAGGAGGTGGATCCATGTGAAGACCTGACTGATGATGACATTCGGACTGCCATACAGAATGCTACAGGGCCTAAATCAGCACTATTTGTTCCAGAAGTAGGTCTTTTTACCCAATCCTTTTTCCTTAAAAAATTGAGATAGAAATTATATTTCAAAATAAGATTTTGGTTGATTTTGTAAATGTTTCATCATAATTTGTGAACCCAAATACATAAATATGTTTATAGAAAATACCCTACTCTAGAACAAGTTTATCTATTTATTTCCATGTAATCAGGTGCCATTTGAGGTCCTTGTGCGAAGGCAAATATCTCGTCTATTGGATCCAAGTCTTCAGTGTGCCAGGTTTATATATGATGAACTAATAAAGGTAGTGACAGGGCTTTAAGCTTGCCATCTCTCTTGTCTTGCATTATCAAGTATGTACCTAAACAAAATCCCTTCTCTTCAGATCAGCCATCACTGTATGGTTACTGAACTGCAGCGATTCCCTTTCTTGCGAAAGCGTATGGATGAAGTTATTGGGAACTTTCTACGAGAAGGCCTTGAACCGTCAGAGAATATGATTGCACACATGATAGAAATGGAGGTGTGCTGAAATTTAACTTGTTTAAATATAAATGTATACTTTCTCAATCTCTACTTAAAATTGCTCATCAGAATTTGGTTGAGCCAAAACTGTGTCACTTACATATCTTTCAATTTTCAAGTAATTTTTAGTCTGAATTTGATGTAAGTATCATTCTTGATACTGCTTTCATTTTCAACTGTAAATGAGTAGTCAACTCCTTGACTTTCTTAATACTGTTCCGCATAAGAGAATGAGCCATTTATTTCCAATGGAGTTGTTATGAAGTTATGCCATTGGTGTGTATATTGAGTCTTCAGTTCTTGTTTAGCTGACTTAGCATGGCTTGGGATGCTGTGTTAGAACATTGGTGAATGATGTTCTCTCCAAATAAATTGGAAAAATCATCACAACTAAAGATATTAAAGTGTTTTTGGTGTGTATTAGAAATCATTGACATGTCAATTGTGACGGGCAATCTATTAGAGTGAATCATCAATTTCCTTGTCCATGATTTCTTATTCAAACTACTCAATAATTCTACAGATGGACTACATAAACACTTCCCACCCAAATTTTATTGGTGGAAGCAAGGCATTAGAAATTGCTGTGCAACAGACCAAGTCTTCTCGGGCTGCTATACCAGCTTCTAGGCAGAAGGTATACTTATTACGAGATCTAGTTCCTAATATGCCCCATATTTTTCATGTGAGATATGTATTGTAATTTTTGCAAGCCTTTCTTTACTTTCAAAATTTTCTTACCAATCTCCCATAGGATCCTCTGGAGTCTGATAAGGGATCAGCCTCTGAAAGAAGTGTGAAATCCCGGGCTATTCTTGCAAGACAAGCTAATGGAGTTACTGATCCGGTTTGTAATTGTATATTGTTTAATTCACAATAAATTTTTCTTAGTGGGAATCTAGTTAAGAGCTACTAAACTTAGTATCTCGTTGTTATTACTGTATTCTTATGATATAAATGATAAACAGGGTGTCCGAGCTGCATCAGATGTTGAAAGAAGTGTGCCCTCTGGTAATTTACATGTGCTGTTTAATGTTTTGGTTTTTGCATTTATTTTAATATGAACTTGTTTTCAATATTATTTTTTGGTTGTCCAATCTTTAGTCGAGTGATTTTATTATCTATGGGCTTTATTTTTATTTTGAGGCATTTATGATTTTAATGCTTAATATCTTTCAGGAAACACTGGTGGATCAAGTTGGGGTATATCATCCATTTTTGGTGGAGGTGATAGTCGAACGACCGTGAAGGAGAATATGGCTAGTAAACCACATACTGAACCAATTCAAAGTGTGGAACATTCATTCTCTATGATCAACTTGAGACAGGTTTGTGTACATGACACATTTATTGTCAGCTTGAGCTTGATCAATATGTTCAATAGCTATAAATTTCATAATGTTCGTTGGATTTTGTAGCCACCTCCTGTCTTGAGGCCATCTGAGGGCAATTCAGAGACAGAAGTTATTGAAATAACAGTGACAAAGTTGCTTCTGCGATCGTACTATGACATTGTCAGGAAAAATGTTGAGGATCTTATCCCTAAAGCAATCATGCACTTCTTGGTACTTTACTGCTTCATCTACTTCTTGCAATTAGAAATCTAAAAGTAGTTTTCTCAGTGTGTTTGATTGCGTTATTTTCTTTAGTTTGTAAAAATTGTTTGATAAAACAATTTTCAAAAGCTATTTGTAGACAAAAGTGGGAGAAGATGTGTAAGGAAGAACACGAGTAAGAAGAAACTGATAGTAGAAAAGTAAGAAAACCTAAACGATTCGAAGATATTCGAACTTTTTAATGTAAAAATTAAAAAAAAAAAAATACTGGTTTTAGAATATTTTTCAAAAGCTATCGATTGAGTTGCTTTTGTTAAAAGAAACGTAACAGTTTTATCCATTTTGTAACGAGAAAGCTTCTATTCCACTTTCTTTATCCATTTTGTAATGAAAAAGCTTGTGTAGACAGGTGTCTACACAAGTTATGTGAACTAAACCAATAAACAAGTAACGGTTATGGTACTCGAATTTATGGGAGTATGTCAATAAAATAATTCTTTTCTGCACTAGAATTTCTCTGTACTTTTAACCTAAATAACATTGTCTACTAGATCTTGACGTATATTGTCTCTCCCACTGAAAATGGTGAGTGTACTCAAAAAGTTTAAATCCAGTTGGTTTTTATTGAGTAGATGCCTACTTTTTTAAACTGTTGCAAGCAATATCAGTAATGTGCTATCTCGTTTCTGAATTTAAGTATACTCAGCATTTCACTTTGTTTTTTAAGACGAGGGTGTCCTGTTACTTATGTTCTTAATATTTGATTCGATTGTGTACTGTGCTATTTATTTTGGAGTGGTTGGGGATACTTGATTTTTCAAGCATTCAATAAAATACTGGTGACTGTCTCTTACAAAATCATATCAGGTAAACAACACCAAGAGAGAGCTGCACAACGTCTTTATTAAAAAGCTATACAGGTAACATATAGTGGCTGTGGCATGCTAATTCATTCTGATGTATGTTTCTCTGACGTGGATTGCTGATTATACTGTGTATTTTAAAATTCAAACCAGAGACAACCTGTTTGAAGAAATGTTGCAAGAGCCTGATGAGATAGCCTTGAAAAGAAAGCGTTGTAGAGAACTTCTTCGAGCTTATCAACAGGCTTTTAAGGTTTGATAGTCCTATCACTTTTAATGGGCAATGTTATTACTTGGCATGTTAGTTATGTTCTATTTAAATTGGTTGCTTTCTCATGTTACTCATCTCTAATTAGAGGTGTATGTTATTGGAAGTGGTGAGAACCTATTCCTGACACTTAAATCATATACATAAATGGCCGAAATCAAATTTATGTGATCAGTTGAAAACGTTACCGAATTTTGTTTCAGTCTTGGTAATCCACGTATCATCTAATAGTTGATATTTCTTCCCTTATATTCCCAACAAACCACTGCTTTAAAGAAAAATTTGATTCTTGACAACATATGGTTCACGTGGTGTACTCATCCCTTTTACTCTGTGAAATAGTTAGTCACTTACAAGGGTTGTAGTTTATAACATGATGTGCTTTCAGATGTATACGGTGCAAGATTTATTTATTTTATTTAGGTATTTTACATAACCTAACCTAACAACATATCTGATAACTGTATTACGTGTTGGTAGGACTTGGAGGAACTACCAATGGAAGCTGAGACAGTTGAAAGAGGATACAGTTTGCCCGAAACAACTGGATTGCCCAAAATTCATGGATTGCCAACATCATCTATGTACTCAACCAGCAGTTCTGGAGACTATTATGGAGCTTCTCCAAAGCACTCCAAGTCGAAAAGGTCTTCACATTCTGGGGAACTTCAATCACCGATGCACGGTGCTATATCAGATTCCAATGGAAGTGGAAGGCTATTCACGTCAAGCTTTTATCCCACGGTTGATGCATGAGCTATACGTGAATGTGCTCACTGGTCGGTGGAAGAGTTAACTCAAGGCATTTTATTCATTTGATTACGCTGCAACTTTCGGGATATAGAACTCTGCCTCCCGGAGCTGGACTTCATGAAATTACTCTATCTAACTAAAATGGTCTTGTATATTGGCCATTGCTTTCTTTCATAAGTTCACTTTTTCTTCTCATATAGCATTGGCATTTTTTACAAGGCTCCAGAGAAAGAATAATAGGAGCAGGTGATCTTTCACATTTTTGAGAATCGGCTTTCTATACATTCGTGTATATGACCTTGTCTTTTTTGTTTAGTCAGATCAGATGTTTTTGTTATTAATCGACAGTTATGTAATTCGAGTTGTGTTTTTTCAAAAAAGATTGGGTGAATTGCTATTTTGAAGTAATAGGAGGTCATCGTTATATGAATATGCAAGCAATATGGAGTTATCAATTTTAGTTATTATGTAGGGTAGTGACTGATATTGCAATATTATTTATTATACCTATCAATGAAGAGGATTCTTTTTTTATAATTGTTGTATGACTGTCTTTTTTTTATATAATTTATTATTAATTTTAGTCTTATTAGCATATCTCATTTTATTGTTTTGCTATTAACTACTTTAAATTTAGTTAATTATGTACTATAAAAATTAACTATGGTGAAATTATAAGAATTATATATTGTTTAGAATCATTATAAATGTTCGTTAAGATGACTTTTATTTTTTTATTTTATTTTGAATTTGAAATTCAAATTGTATTACTATATTTTTACAATTTTTTTATGATTTAAAATTTCGAATACTTGTTACCCATATATTTTCAATTTGAAAATTTTCATGTTATTGGCAATGTGCATCTTAATTTCAAAAAAATATTGAAATTAAAAAATACTTATTTTTGCGTCATGTAAATCTGATATTGAATAATTTTTCTTTTAAATTGTTATAAAAATATGACTTATATTTTTTCTATTTATTTTACATAGTAAGAAATTGACTTTATAAATCAATTTTTTTAAGATGTTTTTCTTTTGAATAATATAGAGTAAAATCTAATTAAAGTTTTAAAATATACAAAAATAATGTTTTTAATAAATTTAAATTGAATGGATTAATTAGAAAGTCTGTACCTACTTTTTTTGTGTGTGTACGCATGCAAAATGTTTGATTTCCTGAGTGTTTTGTAAGAATTGTTGCTACCGTAAAAAGTGCTATAGTTATGTGTGCAAATAGATTTGAGTGTTGTTGTTATCAATTTTATTTTATTTTTGAAAATAAGTGTTAATGTATGCTGTATAACATATAAAGGATTTTTTGGAAATTACATGAGTTAATTCCATCGTATATATTATCATTAATTCATTTTAGGATTCTGTTTATTAAGGTTTTTCGAAAAATAAATTTTAGTGCATGCTGTATAACATATATGGGCTGAAGTTGTATTACAAAAACATATAGGGTTGAATATACAGAATTTGTTTTAAATTTCTGGACGGCCCATTTATATGGGCTAGATTGATATTATGTTTTTGCTATAATTTTGTATTTTAAAAAGGTTTTCTTTAAAGTAATAACTTGTGTATGTGTTAATAATCAATGTTTTATGAATATATTTTTCACCATAATTCAAATATTATAAACAGAAACTATGTTCAAATAAAATTTATCTGTTCTTTGTTATTAATCAAAATTTGAATCAAAGAAACCAAACATATGTAATACAAATTATTTTAGTACAATCTAATTTCACATACACTTCATCATCATCAAATTATAAAAGTTGAAATAAATTTTATTAAATCTAATAAAATTGATTTCAACATCAAAACATTAAAAATAATTCAATTGAATTAATAAAATAATTTACAAAGTAATTATTAAATATTGTCAATTATTTATCAATAACTAAACAATAAAGAAATAAACATATAGGATCGGGATCACAATGAGAAATCGATTCATGAATTGTATGAACTTGTTTTATAAAATAATTTAAAACTAAAAGGTGAAAAAAAAGACTCGAACATGTCCAAAATCTTATCGTAACTCTGTATTGTAATATCAGTAGTTGAAGTGGAACATACAAATTATTCTCTCCATATATGATGTAAGATCGCTCACAAATCTGTTAAGCTATAGCAATTTTCACGTACTGTGTTCTATGCAGAGCAGATGCATATTTATTTTGTAAGAGAATATTACTGAAGGTGAAGCTATGGGAATGAACTCGATCTCAAACATTATGCATCGCTAATTTATCAAAGATACCTTTATTTCTTACAATCTTTTGTATCAAAACTATAAATTAAATAAGGTGTCGAATAAAGATTTTAGATTTACGCATGACAGCAATTATTAAATAGGTTGCATACTTTTTTTTACTATAATTTACTTCAATATTAAAGTAGATTTATGACAGGAATCGCTTATTGTACCATTTTATTGATAAGATCTGGATTCTCATATTTGAAAGGAGATTATTCTATACTAAAAAGAGAATAAGATGCTATATAGTCCACCAAAAAAAAAGGGCTTAATCAGCATGGGTGGACTTCGCATCATTTGTTGATAATGTTGAAGTTAAATACTAATAAATTTGAAGTATTAAGAAGAAAAAATAACTAAAAGGGATGATTATTGTGGACATTCTTGATAATGGATGCCAACTTAGCAATAGCATGCCTAATTAATATTAGACTGCATCATCCTACAAAGTCTTGTTTCTTTAATCAGTAAAACCCTCTTACACATTAATAATAATATCTCAAATATTATCACGATAATACTATTTTACAGTACTCTTTTTGTTTTTTGTTTTTTTTTTTACTTTTTCATGTCATATATCTTATGGAATGGTAGTAGTAAGTGATGACAGTCAAAATCGACCCTTTAGAAAATTGACGCATAATGTTTTCAAAATCTCCTTGTCGGGCTCTAGTAATGCCGCCTTATCCTTTGCATCCAAAGCAAAAGCTTCCTAATATTCCAAACAACCATATTAGGTTGCATTCAAAAATCAGAAGAAACAGTACAAGAAACAGTGGAAGACAAGAAAATGAAGATTAAATACCTGAACCAAATTTCGGGTAATAATACGATCTATAAAGTGCAAGAGGATGTCATGGGTGAATTCTGGGTGGCCTTGGATGCCAAAGATGTGATCTCCATAGCTGAACATCTCAATTGCACACATTTCTGACCAAGCTATCACCTCTGCTTTAGGAGGCAGCTCTAGAATCTACACTTCAACATAGTCACTTTAATATTATAATCCGAAAAAAAAAATGTTGAAAGGTATTATTACATAAATGACATGGTGAGACATTTTTATATTCATTTTGAGACATAGTACAATGATAAAATAGTTTGATATAGTATAATGATAATTTTGTGTTTTTAAAAAAAGAAATGAATAATAAAAAAATATTAAATGAATGTAAAAGATTTATATTTATTAAAATATCGTTTTGGTATTATTTTTATTATGATTAAGTTGAGAAATTACACACTAACCTCATCCCTGTGGCATTTGTATATGGAAAGTTGTGATGGGAGTTTGAGAGATGAGAAAGACAATGGCAGAGATGATGACACGTTTATAGATTTCACACCAATGTCCCAACCCTTCGGAGATCGACCCACCTTCCCTCCCAATGCACGCCCGATTATCTGTTACATATATTTCAACACTCAAATTTCCGACACATCTGTTCATATGTTTTCTGTCGTGTAATAAATATCTTTCATACTTTACAAGTCTAGCATATAGCAAGGAAACAAGAGATTTCAGAATTAAAACGTTTTTTTTTGTTTTTCTAAATCTAGCCGTAAAATATTTATAATAAGAAAGTTTAAAGTGATATTACTACAGAAAATGTTGATTGTGATTATTATTTAAGATATATTTGTAATAATAAATACTATGTGTCCATGAACACGCAATTGACAATAAAAAAAAAGTTGAAAACAACACAAAAATAATCAGCCACGAGAAGTCATCAAATAATGAAAAAGAAAAAGGATCTGTGTCCTATCGGCAACCATTAAAAAAAAGAATCAATCAAATGACTCTTAAAGAGATTTTGAAAACGAAATTACATCCTTGTTGGCTTTTATTTTGCCTTTTATCAGAACGCAGGCTCACCACAATTTTATTTTTTTTGTTGGCCAAAATAGACAGATTAGGAGCATGCAAAAAGAGAATATTATCTTGGCACAAAATTCCACACAAAAATTCCAAAAAGAAGAATATCATTAACATACAATGTATTTCCACACAATATTCGAGTGGTGCGTTCACAGAATTCTACATGGGAAACGTGACGTGGAGAAGACAGAGACAATAGACCTGTGCAGTATTAGTTAGAGCACTCAAAATATAAGACATTTCAAATTTAATCTCGTAAGTTAAAAAGATCATTGTGGACAGAACCAACAACCCTTGCAACATCTCTGGAACAGAGTACGAGAACATAAATATAGTATCCACAACTTGTTTTCCGAGGAACTGAACCACACGGTCAATTTCGAAATACGTATCCAAACTTTTTTTCCTCGTACTAAAATCTCTAACTGAGCTTATTTGTTTATTTTTCGAAGGCTAAAAGAATTTCATCACTGCAGGAGTAAATCGAATGGAAAAGATATTCACCCTCTTCTCAAATTTGAACCAAACTATACTTGAGCTAATTAATACACTGAAAGAAAAAAGAAAAGAGATTGAAAGTAAGATAACTTTTACTCCTTTACATAATGACTCAAATTTTATGGTTCCTAACCAGATGGATTCAATCTTTAATTTTGAACTGTTTAACATTTAACTAACGATTATATTGAAAAGAGATGAACATTCATAACATTACAATGGGCATTTAGGTAATTTGACAGGTTTACCACAAGCATATAATGAAACAAAAAACTATACACGAATGAGACTTATCTATATTAGAATATTGAAGGGCAGTTTTCAGGAGATTTTAAAATGAAAACAATAATTGATTATAGAGATATGAGAGAGAAAGTAATTAAAAAGCAGAAACATGGGAGGGAAGTAATTGAGTAATACGGATATATATGGAAAATGAAATCGAAAGTAGGTGATGAATTGATGGTGACAAGTAGGAACCTGGTGACCAAAGCAAATGCCAAGGATTTTCTTGTGCATAGAGTCCAATTTGTTAACGAGTTGGAGAAGTTCAAGAATCCAAGGGTCGTTGGAATGGGCGTCGTAGCAACTTCCGGTGATGACAAAGCCGTCGTAGAGAGAGAGGTGGTGGTTGGCCGGAAAGTGTCCCTGCACCACCTTGTAGAGGTCCCACCTCTCTCCCTCCTCCGCCAACACTCTCCCGAAGATCCCGTAACAGCCGCCGTGCATCTTCAACAAGTACTCCGAATCCTCACCGCACATCAGCAGCGCATACCTCTTCTCTCCGATCTCACCCATCTCAGAGAGAAACTATTTGGTGTTCTTCTCGTTAGCTTCCGATGATGGACAGACAGACACAACTACCTTTCCCACTCTGGCCTCCTTTTTAAAGGCTTCTCCTCCCCAAATTGTCCACCTTCTCACCTTTTATTACCAAAATGCCCTTTACACGTCACCCCTATCTTTAATCTTCTAATTATGACATCATACATGTTTTATCTTCTCCTTTTTCGTTGTAAACAAATAATTTCTCCTTCCTCTTTCTATCTTTTGCAACTCTCAACTATCATTACAGTTAATTCCAATTCATAACACAATACCTAAGCTTTTAGTTTTTTTTTTCTGTCGTAAAAATTATTCTTCAATTTTATTTTACTATTATTTTATTAACTCAGTTCATTATTTTTAAAAGCAAATTAGTATTATTATCAGTTGTTAACTCTTAAACAGAGTTTTTGTGAATGTATATGAAATCTGGAAGAGTAAAGGAACAGTTTGTATATCCTAGTACGTGACCATTTTTCCTAAGTTTAAATAGAGTGGTCGTAAATTAGTGAGACAGCGTGGCTATGCGTGTGAGGTAGGTTATTCACAGTGACTTGGGTCATACATAAATAGTATTTATTTGTAATTTAATTTGTATTATCTGTTATTTATCAAATATTTATTTGAAAAATACTTATTAATATTTTGAAATTTGTAGATATTTCTAAATATATATGAATATCAAAAACAATATTTTATAAATTTTTCAAAAAAATATAAATATAATTATAAATTAAATTAAATTTAAATTAAAATTTAATTTTAACTTCTTGTTTGAATAATGAATAATCACGAATATAAATAATATAATATTTATATTGTTTATAAGTGAATATTAAAAATATTCATTATATCATTATTTATAATAATAATAATTTATGATTATCAATTATTATTTACGTATATATTAATAATTTTGCCATTTACGCGTGGAAATGCAAGTAACTGTTTGGGTGCGCGTTTTTTTGAAGCTTCCAAAAGGTGTTTTTGCGTGGCTTTTGTTATCACATATTTGACGTGAAGAGGGTGTCAATAAAGTGTGTGGGTAACAAAATTCCATTAACAATATTCTCTTCTCTCTTTTTTCAGTGGCCCATATTCGTCTTTTTTTTATTTATTTTACACACTAAAACATTACGGAAAATGAGAGTAAGGAAATTTTAATATAAGGAAAAGAAAATAGTGTGAAGGGAACAATGTCATTGTTTAATTTGACTTTTCTATTCTGTCTCTCTGTCTTGTGATAATGGATTCTTGGTCTCATCAACTTTTTCTTCAAGTAAAATATAAATGCTTTTTTTTTTCTTTTTATATTCGTTCTTAATTTTTTTTTTCATTAAATCTAACATAATGTGTCACATATATTGTTAATTTTATCATGAGCATTACATTAGCAGATGACATCAAGTCTAAGATAAAACTAATTTTACTTTCATTTATAAAAAAAAAACATATTGTTTATTAAATATAAACACATTTTACATACTTTTTCTTACGTTATCGCAATTATATGTATTTTTATTTATTTTATGAGAACGATATCTTTGGAAAGTTACCAAGATATCAGTAAAATAAATGAACATACTTAACTTTGTCATTAATACGAATCGACTTTATTTTTCTTGTGTACAAAAAAGGAGGCAGTAATTAACGTATTTAGAAAATAATATAAAGCATGGTTATTATTATAACACCATTTTGATGCTGATTATAACTTCTTAGCACGTGATTTTAAATTCTATTCATTTATAAAAGGTTTAATTATATTTCTTATAACATCCAGTATTTATCTATTAATAAATTTGATGTTCACCAGTCAATCATAAACTATCACATCATAACTATATTAAATAATTTATCGGTGAAATATGAAAGATAGGTCATATTTCATATCCAAAACATTATTATACATTTGGGAAAAAAATCATATTTAAATGCATTACAATGACATTCATGAATTTTCTTATGCTTTAATTTATACAATATACAAAGTTTAACATTTGCGAATTTTAATTATGCTTGATGATGTTGCTAGGTGATGTAACTATCGTTTTTGAATGGTATACGTATAATCACACATAATCATTTTGGTTAATTAAATTCTCAATTGATATAGACATTTGTCAACATTTTCGTAAGAATTCTTCGAAGCATTAAACTTAAATCGATTGACGTAATGTAACTTCAACTATATCAATACTCGAGTTGGGCCATTGAGCCCAAAATACGCCCAGATTCAACACTATATTCCATAAAGTTTAAAATATTAATAGAATAATTAAAGTTGAAGACGAGTGAATGATGAAGTGTATACTATTCCTTAATATAATCCAAATTTGTTTTCACGACCGAATCTTGATAATATTATAGAAAAATACGAATGGAGGAAAAAAATATATAATAACTTAAGTTGTCTTTATCTTTTGTCCAACCAACTACATTTGTATATATGAAAATTGACCAAGACGAAGAATAGACTTGAGTCGTCGGAAGAAAATATCAATACTAAATCCTTGATATTGTATTTTACATTTTTTTATTTAGCCTAAGGTATTAGTTGTGGCTATAATTTTAAAAAATTATAAGCCTATATATATATATATATATATATATATATATATATATATATATATATATATATATATATATATATATATATATATATATGTATTCAATAAGTTTCAATCTCTCCTTTTTGAATAATTTCACCTATATGATTATCTGCTTTCATGTAACTCACTATCATAACGTATGAAAAATCACAATTAAATAAGCTACCGTACTTTTAAAAATACATAAATTTTTATAAAACAAAAAATTACAAGATATCATGTCATTTCGGATCATATTGAACAGTTGAACAATACCATCAAATTAAAAAACATTACCATTGACAATATAATCTACTTTGGGAAGCCTGGTGCTTATCATCAGTATCATAAGACTATCAATTCATTATTATATAAGGAGATTTCGAGAATAAGAAAGCAATAAGTAAAATATAAATTTTAAACTTTATTAAAATTATAATTTTCAAATTAAACGCATGTTATTTAATTCAATAAATTTGTAATAACATCATTTTTTAACAATAAAAAGGAATTATTTTAAAATTAGAATGCTTGAAAAAAACACTTTAAAATATTTTTAAATGTGTCGAATTTACTTTTGATTAATAGAAAATATTATTAACAGAAAAATATCAAAACAATATTTATGAAATTATTTTAAAAAAATATAAATTTTGAGTTCTAAAATAAAAATCAAAATAAAAAAATGTAACTAATTCCCAAACATTAAAATGGAAGTAGGTTTCAAAGATTGATAAATTAAGTGCATACCGGATCATGAACTGAAGAGCTAGGCCCAGGAAAATAATTACATAAAGGAGTTTTCTTTCTGAATTTCTAATTTTTCCCTACTTCACCCCCATTCTAACATTCTCTTTCATTTTCCTTTCCAAGGCAAGTTCACCGTAAGTAACCAATTAAGTTCATTTTTATTTAATCTTTTTATTATTTATTTCGGGATAATATTTTGATAAAAAATTTATGTGATATTTGAATTGGATGTCAAAATTCGTAGCTAATCGGGGAACAAAAATCAAATTTAGGTATTGGATTTTGAAATCGTATTAGACAAAGAATTAAATTTTGAAATTCAGTTAAATAGGGTATGAGATTTTGAAATTTGGTGTAAGGAATGTTCTAAATTTGGAGAAAGTATCAGATTTGAAAATACAGTTAAAAAAAAGTAAGATAATTAAAATCTGGTTAAGAAAAGAATCAAATTTCGATTAAAAAGTTTTTTAATTAAGAAAGGTGTGTACTTTTTTTTAATAGCTTATGGTTTTGTTAGTGTTATATATATATATATATATATATATATATATATATATATATATATATATATATATATATATATATATATATTATTTTGTGTGTTGTTGTTTTGTTTATATATTCTCTTTGATTTTAGTTAGTATTTAGGGGTATTTGTTTTTAATTTTTGTTTGAATTTTTTATTGTAGAAATGACAAGAACAGTATCATAAAACATCTTAAAAAAACTAAATAAAATAATATGTAAACATATTTGTTTAATGTTGTGTTTTTTAAATGTATTACTCTATCCATGTTTTTACAAAGTATTTTTTATATGGAATTATCCAAGAATCATTAACATATTGAAAAAATAAAGGCTATGAATTACAAATATGACGAAGGAGATTAACACAATAACTCAAAGTTGACTCATGTTCACAATTCATGATATTTTTCCATGCTTCAATGACAACATCTCATGTCTCAACATAATTGACTAACATTTTGCACTTGTCGTACACATATTTTTTGAATGTGAAAGTGTTATAGGAGATGATAACATTAAGAAAAAACTATGACAGTGACATTCAACAATGACTTGTAGATCACCCTTAAATGTTATAATCAATCGTTTTAGCCTTTCTAGAGATTAGGTGAAATTATTTTTTGTTCACTTATAAAATACAAATGCAATGGAGAAAGTTAATCTTGTTTATTGGATCCCAACTATGTCAAGTGATGACAACTGATATTTGTTGGTTTTGTAGGTGTTATCTATTAAAAAAAAATATTAAATGCATACAACAATTTTATTGCATTAGGATATGTCCAAAAAGGTCATTTATCATTTTAGATTTGTCTATACAACCACTCCAATGATGAATGTATTTATCGTGTTTTAACATCATCACTTGTTATAATTTATTTCTTTAATCTCTTAATGATAGTTTATAAGAAAAACGTTAATTTAAAAACGCAATCACATTATTTAGTGCTGGATGTACTAGGTTGAAATCAGATTTGTATTTTTTGTACTTTTCACCACTTTCACGTTCTAACAATACATATGTTTTTCTTACAAGTTAACCATTAACTTTATCAAATCTTATAATGACAAGAATAAAGCAAAATCATAATGTGTGAGAAAAACAAGATAAGTTGTATACATTTTTTCAAACATTTCATTTATTTTAAAAGAAAAAACTGAAATGAAACTAGAATTTACTTATATGATTCCATGAAATTTAAAGGAAAATCTCCCATTTTATATGTGAATACTTTAATTACCTACAACATATAATATCTATTCAACAATAATAAAAAAAATGAGATCAGTACATTCTTAAAACAAAATAAAGCAAAATAAATATAATAAATTACAAAAAACACAATAAACAAAATATGAAAAATAAATAAAGAAAAACAAAAAAAAAGCAATACATATTTTCAAAACATGAAAAGATATTTAACCAAATTTCAATGTGAGAATACTTAATCAAATCTTAAAATTTAATAATATCTTTAACCAAATTTTGAAATATGATAAAATCTTGATTATAATGAGTTCATAAATTATATTTCAAAATACAATTAATCCTTAATCAAATTTTAAAATTTAATGAATTTCTGAACTAGATTTCAAGATTTAATGCATTTCTAAATGATATTTTTTTCAATCAAGTTTTGAAATTAGATGATTACTAAATGTTTTCTACTACTTTCAAAATTTAGTAAATACTTTTACATACTTATAAAAAAAATTTATATATATATATATATATATATATATATATATATATATATATATATATATATATATATATATATATATATATAAGTAAAGAAGAACAATACGTACATCTTTATTTCAAACTAATGAAGATAAGCTAAAATAAAAGAAGAAAAACACACAAAAGTTGTTGAAAGAAAAAAAAAGTTAAATTTGAAGAAGAAGAAAAATGTCGTAGAAATTCTTTCTGAAAATTATTTGAGTGTCAAAATCAGTAAATATAATATATTCTACAATGATTACATTTAGTACAAAACAATTACTGCTTACCTACCTATTTACTAATTAATTTAATAATATATATATATATATATATATTTATTTATTTAAAAGGACCTGTTTAAGATGAGAGAGATACAGGAAAAATAATTTGATATTCCAGGAGAAAGCCCCTTACATCAAACCTACCACGTCGGTAAGTGAACCATGTCATGCTTTTATTTCACTAGAGGAAACCTCGTCATTGTACAATTTATAAAAAAAATTTAGAATTTAAATATTTTATTTTAAATTATATAATTTAGTTTTTTTTTCAATGTTAAACAACATTGTTGTACAAATGTTAAAACAACACATTCCTGTTAGAAGAAGCAATTTACTCTATTAACTAATTAATAATCGGAAGTGACGAGGTAATTTTCTTTGCTAAACTTATATAAGTGATAAAAAATACTACAAAAATACTTTTTTTAAATTTAAATTAATTTGTGAAAAATTAAGGGTTAAATACGTCTTTTGATTCTTTAACTTTCAGTGAAAATTGAAATTAGTCTCTCTTTAAAACTTTGACTCACCCAATTTAATATCTCAACTTTAAATATGTGGATTTAGTTCTTATAACGTTTTGTTAAATTTAATTGATGTTTCAAGCATATTTCATGATAACATTTAAGTTATTTATATTGTTTAACACATTTTTTCTTCTATATCAATTGAGAAACACATTTGAAACCTCAAATAAACTTAACAAAATTTGATTAAAATGACTAAATTCACACTGTTATAAAGATGAAGGACTAAATTAGTCCAAAGTTTTGAAGAGAGAGTAATTCCAATTTTCATGAAAAATTAAGAGAACAAAAATATATTTAACTAAAAAATTAATAACTAACTTTTAGAGAAATTATAAGGTATTTTTATTAACTAACTTAAATATAAATTGTTTTTCATACAAGGTTTATTTATTATTTATTAATATTTTATAGAAATTGTTTTCCTGATATTATTTTAGATACATCACAATTTTTTAAACAAATTATCTTAAAAGAGGAACATCCAATAGTAAATTTGAAGGCCCAACAACAACCACTAAATGCATTAACTTTAGTACAACTAGACAGATTTATTACACACCCAAGAGCTTTATTACACATCGCAGAGCCGCTGCAATTTTGAAAAATGTTCTTTTAACTACTTTCTTTTATAACTTTTTCACAAATAGATTATATTTGTTCACTAATAAAATAATAACACGTAACTTTTTATAAAAATTGTTAAAAATGGTTGTTAACGTTTCATAATTCTCCAACTTTTAATTTAAAGAGAATATTTGAATCACAAATATATTATTTTATTTTATAATTTTGAATTTTATTTAAAGCATAAGATTTTGAGATATTTTTATTACAGAAATTAATTATAAGCTGTTCATATACTCTGATTCCTTTATATTCTCTTCAATTACTTTTATATACTACACATCAATTAACATATATTATTTGTTCAAGTTTAAGAGCTTTTCACAGTAGTGGTGCTTCATGGGGGTAGCTTTACTATATTTGAAAGAGTTTATAAGTATAGAGTTATTCTAAAGTAAGAAAAAAAAGTTCATTTCAGCTTTTATTATCACTGTCTTCTATTAAAAATCCTTAGAAAAAAATAAGTTGTTACCAGAAAGTGACATTTTGTTCACGTGGTGCTAAGGAATTTATAACTCCCAACTATAACTTGCATGGAAGGAACTCTAAAGAAAAAAAAAACAGGGTAGATGATCACAGTTGATTAATTTTACCATTTTTATATGAAACTACATGATATTTTGATATTTAATTTAATAAATTTTAACTCTTAATCTAAATTTATTATTTTATTTTTCGTTTTTTTACAAATAACTATCTGTCTACATAAAAAATAGAAAAAAAAATGAATGAACGGAAAGTGGACAAGTAGACACTTTCCCTCCACTTTCTAGTTCCACGGTGAAGGAATTGTTGGTGGAATCAAGAATATATATTTAAGTGTTGACAGAACTACTAAACTCCATTGCTGTCATTTTTCTCAGATCAAAGAACAGCAAATCATGGGAAATTCAGAAGAGAAGAAACATGTTGCAGTGTTTTCTTTCCCATTTGGAAGCCACCCTACTCCTCTGTTAAACCTGGTGCTGAAGCTGGCTAATGCAGCTCCCAACTTGCAATTCTCATTCATAGGCACTGAACATTCCAACAAACCTCTTCTGATCTCAAAGCCCCACATCCCAGACACCATCAAATTCTACAGTATAAGCGATGGAGTTCCAGAGGGTCATGTTCCAGGTGGCCACCCAGTTGAAAGAGTCAACCTTTTTCTTCAGGCTTGTCCTCAGAACTTGCAAAAGGGAATAGACATGGCAGTGGCTCACACAAAAGAGAGAGTTACTTGTGTAATCTCTGATGCTTTTGTCGCACCTTCTCTCACTGTGGCTCAGCGTTTGAACGTTCCATGGGTTCCAGTTTGGCCTCCTTTGTCATGCTCACTCTCCGCACATTTTTACACTGATTTGATACGCCACACGTGTAACTCTGCAGCAGGAGACACCCCTTTGGATTTTCTTCCTGGATTGTCTAAGATGCGAGTTGAAGACTTGCCAGAAGATGTGATCCAAGGTGTCGGTGAGGAGGAGACACTGTTTTCGAAGACACTAGCATCATTGGGAAGTGTGTTACCGCAAGCTGAGGCAGTGGTTGTGAATTTTTTTGAGGAACTAGATCCACCCTTGTTGGTTAACGACATGAGGTCAAAGTTTAAGTATTATCTTTACGTTGGTTTTCTCACTCTATCACTGCCTCTGCCGCCCTTGCCTCCATCAGACACAGACGAAACTGGGTGCTTGTCATGGTTGGACAAGCAGAAGGGTGGGTCGGTGGCGTATGTTAGCTTTGGGACGGTGGTGACACCGCCTCCACATGAGATTGTGGCGGTGGCGGAAGCGTTGGAAGCAAGTGGTTTTCCCTTTTTGTGGTCTCTGAAGGAGCATCTGAAGGGTGTTCTGCCAAGTGGGTTTCTTGAGAGGACAAGTGAACGTGGGAAAGTTGTGAGTTGGGCTCCTCAGACTCAGGTTTTGGGACATGGTTCTGTGGGAGTGTTTGTGACTCACTGCGGTTGTAACTCGGTGTTTGAGAGCATGTCGAATGGAGTGCCTATGATATGCAGGCCTTTCTTTGGGGACCATGGGTTAACTGGGAGGATGGTTGAGGATGTTTGGGAGATTGGTGTGAGAGTGGAAGGTGGGGTTTTCACAAAAGATGGGTTGCTGAAATGCTTGAGGCTGATTCTGGTGGAGGAAGAGGGGAATCTCATGAAGAAAAATGCTGTCAAAGTGAAAAGAACAGTGCTAGATGCAGCTGGAGCAGAAGGTAAAGCAGCACAAGATTTCAACACTTTGGTGGAAGTGGTTTCTAGATCTTAGTTCATGGCATCGCTGCTGTCAGAATACAGTTTTTGACCATGCAAGTGATTGTAATTTTCTTTTTTACTTGTTTTCTCTTGTTGAGGGTGAATAATAAGATCAATGTCTCATCTTTCATTGATGGGAGTAGTTGACCAGAAATAAAAAGTGGCAAAAGTTGGAAGACACCAGTCAATTGAGACGGAAAACTTTAATTTCAGCTATGAATCTTATTTCTTTTTGCCTTTTTCTACAGTTATTTTTCATTTTCTTAAGAAAATTAATAGAATGTACGAAAAATGGGAATTAAAAACACACAAGTCAGAGTAAGAGATAAATTGAAGTTAAATGCAAAATGAAATGGGGGTAGTTATTAACAAGTACCTGTTATCATTGGTAATGTCTATGGCCTCTGTTGGTCTCTGAAGTTAAGAAAATGAAAAACTATATTATATTGAGCCAAAACGAAAAATCCAAGGCAGATGAGCCTTCCACAAGACCACATAATGACAGAAAATAATACCAAATTAGAGGATGCTAATTATCATCAAATAAATGCACCTCCATAAGAAAAAGAACTGGTCCGAAAATCTCCTCCTGCAATGGTTGATATACTCAAATTTAGTTCAAGTCTAAACCAAGGAGCAAGAATGAATAAAGAGTCACTTTTCAAGGCATCATAAGAGTTATACACAAAAATTATACGTATTTAAACTGTTTGTTACCCACCAAATCAAATGCTACGGGAAGAATAAATGTTTCATGATTTCCTATATGTTTTATTCTTTTTGTTTGTTTTCTATGAGGCCTTGGAAAGAGAAGTGCTATTCCAAACATTCCCCTGTCAATTTCTACGCCAAACATTACTTTAAGAGCTATACAAAGAAAACAAGATCTTTAGAGTTGAACAACATGGAGAAAGACACTTTATGAGAGGGAGAAAAACCAAGAAAAAGGAATTCTTGACATCTGAAATCCTGTTTATTATTGCAGGGCATTAGATAAACAAAACATTGTAAGGAACTCACAAATTCAAAAAGGTTAGCCAAGACTAAGTAATTAATCTTCTTGTTCCCATACTACGTATTCTGGATTCACTTTTCCTGCTTTTCGATTGATTTCACTCAAGAACCGATGAGGAATCTTTGGAAAAACAACGAAATGTTGTATATCGATGCCTTTTGATACCAAGTTCAACCTGTTGACACGATATGAGAAAATTTGTATAGGTAAGCTTCTCAAAGAAGGGGTGTGAGAAGAGAAAGAGAGATTAGCTTGTGGAGAGAAACTGAATTATGTTACTATGTTTTGTTATGGGAATGGAAGGAAGCAGAGTGTATATATATACAAGACTATACGACTGACAGCTGTAACGAGATTGTATTCAAGAAGTCTGATAGGCAAGTAAGTGCAATAATGAGATGAATATATTTTATTAGTTAAAATATAAATGATTTGTATCAAAAAATTAAATTAAATGAATGAAATCATAATTATATTTTTTAATTTGATATTAGAGTTTTGGATTTATTTTTATGAATTTTTACAGTTTTCAATTGGATATGTGATAAAAAAAACAAATTTTATCAGTGGTGTTCAATCCGCAGGTCGTAGGTAACATTCTACGAAAAATTAATCAATTATGACATCTAATCACAATTAATGAGATGCTCATCACACTCAACAAAATTATCCAATGTTCTTTATATTTGAAATACTTTATTAAAAATATTTAATAATGAAAGTGATGATTTACAACTCTTTATTTTGAATAACAGGACATCAGAATTTAGGGAATCCTAATAATAAAACCTTAATTTGGTTGATATTTGTAGAGAATTAGACCATTGCAACAAACGTAGTCCTTAACTATTACACTTTAGGTCGTGATACTTTCTTTTGTCTTTTTTAAAATATAATAAAAAAAACTTAGTAAACAACATAATAATCTCAAAACACGAAAAAAAAAATAAAGATATTTAATTATGAGATATGCTATTAGAAAAAAGAAAAAAAACTATGCTAAAGTATAACTTATTTCAACTATAATCATTTAATAAAATTTAAAGTCATAGCTTTATTTCAAAATTCACATTTCAATTTGAAAGTTTTTTTTTACATGTTATTGTAGCTATGACTTTTTACATTGATCTAAAATTACTTAAAATTTAATTCATACATTAAAATTAATTTAGTATAGTTTTTAAAAAAATATTTAATCATTTGATTGTTTTGTTATTGATCTATTGAGAAACTTTGAGAAAGATGATAAAGATATCAATTTGTAGAGAAGAGTGAAGCGTTGAATGAAGAGGGCATGCAGTGTGAATTTGGAGTATCTCTGCCCTGCATGTCCTTCTTAACCCGACGCCTTTTCACCAGTGTGGGCCCCACATGTTCTTCCCCTTCTAACCAGATCAAAGCATTTCTTTCAAAGGGTCTGCATCATCGTATACTTCAACTTTTCACTCAACTCCATCTCTCTGCCCACCCTTCCATTCCCTTTGTTCTTCCTTCAGTCATCAAGGCAAGCTCCTCTGCTCAATGTCATGCTTTTGGTACACAGCTTCATTGCTTGGCTCTCAAGACAGGCTCTCACTCTGAAGTAGTTGTGTCCAATTCTATCATCACCATGTATGCCAAGTTTTCAGATGCTGAATCAGCGCGCCAAGTGTTTGACACAATCTCTCACAGAGACTCCATCACCTGGAACTCCTTGATTAATTGTTATCTGCAAAATGGGTGTTTCGAAGAAGCTTTGGAATTGTTGAAAGATGTGTACTTTCATGGTCTTGTTCCTAAGCCTGAGTTGCTAGCTAGTGTGGTATCCATGTGTGGGAGGAAAATTGGTTCAAGGAGGATAGGGAGACAGATTCATGCTCTTGTTGTTGTAGATGAGAGGATAGGACAGTCAGTGTTTCTGTCAACAGCTTTTGTGGATTTTTATTTTCGGTGTGATGATTATATGATGGCTTTGCGTTTGTTTGATGGAATGGAGGTGAAAAATGAGGTTTCATGGACTGCCATGATATCTGGATGCATTGCTAACCAAGATTATGAACAGGCTTTTGCATGCTTTCGAGCAATGCAGGCTGAGGGAGTTTACCCAAACAGAGTGACATCAATTTCTCTGTTACCAGCTTGTGCCGAGCCAGGCTTTTTTAAGCATGGGAGGGAGATTCACGGTTATGCATTTCGTCGTGGGTTTGAATCGTGTCCTACTTTCTCATCAGCACTTATAAATATGTATTGTAATTGTGGAGAATCACTGCATCTTGCCGAGTTAATTTTTGAAGGGTCTGGTTGTAGAGATGTGGTGTTATGGAGTTCGATCATTGGGAGTTATTCTCGAAGAGGAGATAGCTACAAAGCATTGGAGCTTTTTAATAAGATGAGAAGTGAGGAAACTGAACCAAACTATGTAACCTTGTTGGAAGTGATCTCTGCCTGCACAAATATTCCTTCACTAAAGTATGGTTGTGGAGTACACGGCCACGTCTTTAAATGTGGATTTAGTTTTAACATCTCTGTGGGAAATGCACTTATAAACATGTATGCCAAGTGTGGTTGTCTGGATGGTTCCCGTAAGATATTCCTAGAAATGTGGAACAGAGATTCTATTACGTGGAGTAGTTTGATCAATGCCTATGGCATTCACGGATGTGGTAAACAAGCTTTACATCTTTTTAACGAAATGAAAGAGAGAGGCGTGAAACCTGATGCAATCACCTTGCTTGCAGTTTTATCTGCTTGCAATCATGCTGGCCTTGTAGCTGAGGGACAACAGATATTCAAACAAGTAAATGAAGATTGTAAAATTCCGTTAACCATTGAGCATTATGCATGTCTAGTTGATATTCTTGGAAGGTCAGGCAACCTTGAAGATGCTTTGGAAATACTGAGAACAATGCCCATGAAACCAAGTGCAAGAGTATGGAGCTCTCTAGTATCGGCTTGTAAGCTTCACGGCAGACTGGACATAGCAGAAATGCTAGCTCCACATCTTATAAGATCAGAACCAAATAACGCTGGTAATTACACATTGCTGAATATGATCTATGCAGAACATGGTCATTGGCTTGATACAGAACAAATGAGGAAAGCCATGAAACTACAAAGGTTGATTAAATGCTACGGGTTCAGCCACATTGAGGCTGGAGATGAGAGTATCTAGCATAGCAGAATGCACAGCTTTATACAAGAGTGGAAAAGAAAATTATGATTATGGATACCAATACATTGTGCACTGGTTAGTCTATTTCTTAGCAAATGTCATCTTTATTTTTTGTGCAAAATCATACGTGCTAACAAGTCTTTCAGGTATACTTGTTGAATTTGGGCATAAGATGTATTAAATTTAATATTTTTATGACAGATTCGCAATTTATTTAATACAAAAACAAAGGCTTCAGTAACAATCTCCATACACAGAAGAACTCTGGGCGAAGAATCTCTTCCTGAAGAAATCGAGATAAGTCCCTAAATATTAAAAACTTTACTAAATTTTGTTTTGTCATTAGAAAAGATATATTAAGGTTAATGTCTATGCTCACATAGTAACACGATAGTGTAATCAATTCAACTAAAGTGAATGTTGATGTGAAAATTAATTTCATGGTACTTATGAAACTATTATATTTGATTGAACTAAAATTACAATTCAGAAATTTGTTAATATATCTTAAATTAATTTTTGCATGATAAGTATTTAAATTTTAAATGATGAACTTGATATAAAAGTTAATATGGGTTATGAAGGAGGTAAACAAAAATGAAAAATAGATGGTAACGTCTTTGATAATAATTTATATAAAAATGTAAGATTTGATTAAAATTTCATATAGTTCTCTTGTGGATCACAACAAGACTATTGGGTTAAGTTTAAGAATTAAATAAATTAGAAATGAGTCATTGTAACGTTATAATTCTTGAAAACTAAAAAGAAAGAATCAACTTTCACTTTAACTGAATTAGGTAACTTCTTTGTTTACATTTAAGGACTTTTAATTAATCATTTCATTAGTTATTTAAGT
Source organism: Vigna angularis (assembly GCF_016808095.1). Lineage (NCBI taxonomy): Eukaryota > Viridiplantae > Streptophyta > Magnoliopsida > Fabales > Fabaceae > Vigna > Vigna angularis. The sequence continues at coordinate 36,475,124 of NC_068975.1, read as the reverse complement.
TCCAAGGATTAACTTTTTTATTACATTTAATTAAAGGAGCTGAATAGGTAACTTCTTTGTTTGCATTTAAGGACTTTTAATTAATCATTTTATTAGTTATTTAAGTTCCAAGGATTAACTTTTTTATTACATTTAATTAAAGGAGTCAGTTTCACGAATTTCATCATTTAAGCTCATATACGAGACCAGATTTGAAGTCCATAATCAAGAATTAATGCCCCCACCTTCTGTTTTCCTTACTGACAATAGCCTTTTTTTTCCCTCTATTTGACATATTTCTTTTAACTTTTTTTACACTCGCATATTTCTTTAAACTAATAGAAACGTGTTTTTTCAACTTAAAAGAAGGCTTTAAGAAAAATACATCAATAAAAAAGACGAGAGCTTGGTCCAAAAGTTGTTTTGAGGGAGCGATTACAATTACATTGTTACCAATTTGTATAGAAGAAATCTATGGTTTTTTAACCTTTCTACAGCATACTATAAATATAAAAAGATATATCGAGTTACTCGATATACAACGTAACGGCATGTCTTCAAATGTTTTGTATCGTCAATATGATTGCATTTTATTAAATTATACAAAATCACAATACTAGACAATATATTAAAAAATTATATATATTTTTTATTATTATGATTCAAAATTCACATTTTCACTAACTTTTCAATTGAACTTATATTATTTCTTTTTCTTTTTGATTTCGGAACTCACGTAAAGAATGCAGGACTGACCTTGAAACTTTTCAGAAATGTTCAAGTCTCTTGTTAACTAGGACGAAAGGGTTACGAAATATTTTTATTTTATCAATTCTAGTAAAATATGAAAGTTTGGGTTTGCTTCTTCTGGGTCTAATATCTTTCCCCAAAAAAACTATAACTCATTCTACAACAACTTTTATTTCTGTGTCTTACAATTAATGTTTAATATCTTCTTCAAATCTCAATACCTGAAGATTGAAATGCCTGTAAGACATGGTTAGCTAGGCATGCATCTTGGACCCTAAAGGAGTTTTGGAATTGAGATGAACTTCCTGCAGTAGTTTATAAAAAAAATTCCATGCAACTAAATCCAACACTCAGAAATTAACTTATGGTTATGAATAATCTCCTAAAGACGTAAAGAACTAAAAAGTAGAACACTTTAGGCAGAGAGCAGTACAAGCCTGAGTAGAATATTTTTAGTGATAAAGTAGAGAAGAAAGGTCACTCTCAAAAGAGTCGTTCCTATATCCGCATGTGACATTACCTGACAAACACCACTTGACACTAGCACTGGCCCATATGATTCAACGAATCTACAGGACCCACTTGACTGGGTTGTTTTCTTCCTCATTCATGAGATATAGCTAACTCTAGCACTCATTTCAATGAAAACTAGCAACTCCTATGTTTTTCTATAGTGAGGTTTTTGACAAATATTTTCCAACAAACCAGATACAAAAGCAACAACCCAGAAGGTAAAGGAATGAATGCAACAAAACCAATTTAGAACCCGGTCACGGGACAGATACTTGTGCAATGTAAAATGTGCATCATGAAATTCACTCTCACGCACACAATGAATACAGCAAACCTGAGCCAACTTTGAACCTATATTCCTGTGTAGCTATTTCACCAACACTGTCAATGAAACAAGTGGATAAAACAAACAGCAAAGAAATATATAAAAGAAAATTTACATTTGAAAGGCAAAAAAGGCACTTTTGTTTTCATTGAACAACCATGTCCATGTGCATCATGTGAACTTACAAGTGCAGGGGTGTTTGTGAGGGAGAGTGATTTTGCGACGAGGCCGCATCAAAATCATTATATTCAACAGAGAAATTCAAGAACCCGCTACCACTGTCGGCATCCTCATCACGATCAATATCTTCGTTAACAACGGGAAGATCGAGATCGAGATCGACATCACTGGCTGCGTCTTGTTCATGCACTTGTTCATGTTCCAGTTCTTGTTCCTGTTCATTTTCTTGTTCCCGTTCCCGGTCCTGTTCATGTTCCCATTCCTGTTCCTGAAGCCGCTGCTGAATCTCGTGATCATTGAGGAAGTCTCTGAGCCTCTCCCTCAAAACCCCTAACTGCCGTTCGAGAAGATTCTTCTGTGACTCCACCTGCTCCACCGTCCACTGTAGCGACTCAATCACTTCAAGATCGTACTCCTGTTTCTGCTCCACCATCCTCCGAAACTGCGTCGCCTGAATCTCCACCGCACTCTTCTCGCTCTGCAGCCGCAGTATCATCGCCATCGCCTCCTCGGCCGCGGAGGCCGCTGCCCCTCTCTCCTTCTCAATCTCCGCACACGCCGCATTGAACCGTTGCCGCTCCGACTTCACCATCCTCCTCAACGACATTACGTCGAACACCTCGTCCTCCAAATTCTCCTCCCTGGAACCACTACCACTACTGCTATTGCTGTTATTATTATTACTATTATTATATTCTGTTTCCTCCTTGAGAGTATCGTCTCTGAGCGGTTTTCCGATCGGAGACCGGAGAAAGCGGAGACAGGAGAGGAAGATCAAAAGGAGACCGAGGATGTTGAAGATGCGCGAAACGTAACCTAGGAGGAGAAAACCGCAACCGAGTTCAGTGAGTTGGGTGAGGAAGTTGAAGGTTGAAGGGATATCCATGAACATGAGGAGAATGAAGCGGATAAAAAATCGGAGGAACCTGTGGTAAAATCCAAGAACAGGAGCCAACAAGAAACCCAGAGTCTGCATCTGCGTCTGGGTTGGGTTGGGTGAGCCTAACCGATTTTGACACCACACCCAATCCAATCGCAGCGAGAGCGAGAGCGAGAGCGAGAGGGTGGTGTGATTGGCTTACAAGAATGGGTGAAAGAGAGTCTTATAAGAGAATCGATGATGATGGCGTTGGTTTGGCGTTACAAGGATAGAAAGAGAAGTGTCATCACTCTTGTAAGCGCAGAGAGAGATTGAGTAATGTAGTTATGTATGTAGGAACAACAACATGAACAATAAAATCTCAGATTATGGATCTGACCGAGAACCGAACAAATAGATGTGTGACCATTTCAGACATCCATTTTTCCATATTTCTTAATTCACTTTTTTAATTTCATTTTCACCGTTTCTTTCGCTCTCATCTCTGTCTCTTTACAGTTACAAAACCATGTAATTAAGTAATAATATATTTTAATCACACAGATAAATAATTCGACCGTTGCTAATAATTAATAATTAATACTCCTAATATATACCAGTGATATGACAGATTATTAGTTAGATTTGAGTATCGGATTTTTATTTAGATTTTTATGTAAAGATGGAATAAGTATGCATCAATGTTGTTAATAAATTAATTTACTTGGTATGATATTAATTTATATTTTTTTATGGGAAAATAACTTTCCTTTGTTTTTTTTTATGAATTGATATATGTAAAACAAAATCAAATTGTTACTCACTAAGTGAATTCTTACTGTTTATCTTAGTTTTTTTTTTCTGTAGAGAAACAATTAACTACCAACGTTTGTAATTTTAAATATATTATTAATCAGTCAATATTAACGCAAAATTGCAATTCTTTATTATTTAAAATTTTAAAACATTTTAGCTCACACATTTTAAAAATAAATTAATATAATCTAAATTTTTTTAACAGTTGGAACACGTTTGATGTTAGTCTTTAATATAATTAATAATTATTCATTCTTAATATGATAACATAACTTCCCTTTTTTATAAAATAAAATATGTAAAAAGAAAAAGTAGAAATATCTTTATATTATTCTACTCAACAAGTGGATAATTAATATTTATCTTCAAATTTTCTATAAGACATCAATACTTATGCAACACATCTGATAATATATTTTCTTTTAAAGAAATCTGATAGTAAATCAGTGTGCTCTACAATTTGTAATTAATACTTATGGTTTTCTATTAATTAAAATACATATAAAATCTTACTTTATTGAAATATTTGATATGACAATGTATTTAATATGGTAAAAAATGTGGTACTTTAATAAAAATAAGAATAAGTTGTACTTTTCATTCTAATTTTAAAATATACATCAACAATCCTTGTGTTCTTAACAAAACCATATTTATATTATCTTCTTTATGACCATATGTCTTTTTTTATAAAGTGACACGCATTTATATTATATTCTTTAAAAGTACATGATAACTAAAACTTACAAATTATGAAAATTAAAAATTAAAGTTTGAAAATATTAAAAAATAAAGAACTTTATATATATATATATATATATATATATATATATATATATATATATATATATATATATATATATATATATAAGGAATGAATAGTTCATTTATAGAAAAATTATACTTATATTTTTTTTTATATTTTAAATGACGTGATAATGATTTAGCAGAATTTTAATAATCATAGTTTTATTATTTTATATTATTATAAAAAAAGGTAATGCTTTTATTTTAACTCATTTTTATAAAATTGATTATAATTCAATGATTATATAACTTTTATGATATTTTAAAGAGATAATAATTAAATCATTCAATTTTATTCATACGAAGTATTTAACCTTTTATTTTTAAACTTTAATTTTAATCTTTTTATAATATTTTACTCATTATAATATTTCAAAATGAAATAAGTAAATAAGTTGTCAATGTGAGTAACAAAAATTTCAAATTAAAAATTAAAAATTGAACAAATTTATTTATTATTAAAAGAAACACGTTAAAATTATATTAAAAAAATCAAAAAAATCACCATATAAAGCTGTGAAAAAAAAATAAAGATAAAAGGAAAACTATTTAAATTAAAAAATATATATTCAACATGAGAAAATGTATTTTTTAATTTATGAGAATTAGTGGTTAATTTTCCATTCCTTATTTATCAATTGTGATGCCTCATTGAGGATACCCATAGGAAAGATCATTCATAGAAATGTGTTACTTTATTTGTGGACAGTGTGATCAAAGGAATGGTTAAGTTACAAAAGATTCAGTGCAATGCACCAGAATATGAATTCTTTCTAGGTTAGATCCTATCAATGATGTTTAAAAAATGTTACATACTTCATAAACCCAAAAACTCCATCTACAGCTCCTGGAAATTGGAATATGCACATGACCACCATATCAAGAAATATCAATTATTAAATGCTCGCATTTTTTAAAGATATATGTTTTGTGACAAGTTAAACAACTTTTAAGGTTCAGTGCAAGCAATGTGTTTGAGAAAAAAACACGTTAAAGATTTGAAGCAATTCAAGACTGATATCTATTGACATGAACATTTGGTGAAGAGGATAATGATGTTAACTTTGAACACTTGCCTTTCAAACAAACCAACAAAATGTGGATCTCATCCTGTTTTCAGAGCAGTGCATCTAATTCAGTTCTAAATTAATCTAAACGAATAAATCTCTGAATAGAAATAAGAAAGTGAAACATTTTCTAAAAATAAAATTCTAAAATCGATTATTTTAAAATTTTTAGTTGAGAGTGATTATAATATCTGATATGATTAAGCTTAAGTTTCATTATGAAACCAATGTTTTCTCCATCCAAATTCTTTCATCTGGCTATGGATGTCAGTCCAAAACGACAAGAAAAAGACTTCAAGTAACTGGTACGTAATCACAGTTATTTATTTCATTTCTATGTTTCTGCAACACAAATTTACAGTTCTACGTAATCACAAGAAAACAAGTGTGCATGCACAAAATGCAAAGAGTTTAAAAGATATTTAACTCTCTATAGCTGTATCCTATGATGTACTAGAATTGAGAGATGTCAGTACCAAACTCAAGAAACATTACCATTCCAATAACTTTATGTGCATCAAATTCCTCTATTGGTTACAACTTACATTGTATTTGGTTCTACCATGTAGCCAGAGAGGGGAGAAGAGATTGAAGCAAATATTGTACTCATAGTTGGAGAATGATAATAAGGCTCAGATAACTTTTGTTGGAGAACTGGCAAATGAGCTTCAAACTTAAGCACTTGAATCAATTGTCTTACTGATGGTCTGGATGTATGATCTGGATTGGCACACCAAAGGCCAACAATCACTAAACGTTTCATCTGTTCCTCATCAAATGCTCCTCCAAGCTTTTTGTCTACCACTTCAAGTAATTTTCCCAATTGGTGGAGCTCCCAAGCCCACTCAAATATGGTTATTTGGCCTTCCATGGCATTGAGATCAACTGGTTTTCTTCCAGTGGCTAACTCCAGTAAAACAATCCCAAGACTGTATATATCCGATTCCTTCCTAGCCTTCCCTGTAGTGAAGTATTCAGGGGCTATGTAGCCTCTTGTCCCTGCTAGAATTGTAGTTTGGGATCCTTTCTCATGATCAACAAGCCTGGCTAAGCCAAAATCCCCAAGCTTAGCATTGAAATTTGAATCCAACATAATGTTGCTGGATTTAATGTCCCTGTGAAGCACACACTGCTCCCATTCTTCATGAAGGTACAACACTGCCAGAGCCAAGTCCATGGAAATGTTGTACCTCATCTGCCATGTCAAGATGCTTTTTCCACTATATAGGTGGGAATCTAAGCTACCATTTTGCATGAACTCATATATAAGAAGGAGATCTTTCTTCATGTGGCACCAACCAATTAATTGCACTAAATTCCTGTGCCTTAGTCTGCTGATGATCTTAACTTCACTTGCATATTCCTTTGCTCCTTGTCTAGATTCTCTTGATATCCTCTTTATAGCAACGTTGGTGTTCAATTCTTTCAAATAGCCTTTATACACACCCCCAAAACCACCTTGTCCAATCTTTTGTGACTCTGCAAAGTTTCTTGTTGCACTTGCCAATTCTTTATAGCAAAATCTTTTGGGTCCAATGCCCTTTTGGAATTCATCATCCATGCTCAGATCAAGAATTGAATCTTCTCTTTTTCCTCTAGCCCTCCTCTTCCACATTAAAACACAAACCAACCCAACAATAAGGAAAGTTGCAGCTATGCCTACCCCAACTTCTAGTCCCATCAATAAACCTTTGTTTCCCTCTTGTTTAGGGCTAATAGTGTCAGTGGAAAACGGTGAAGGACTAGGATTTGGGCTTGGTGAGACTGCAATTGGAGGTATCTTATTTGACAGATTCTGATTACTTTGTAAAGTTGAATGGAATGACCATGACAGCACTGTGTTCAACTCAAACATAACTCCTGTAGCAGCTGAGAAACCAAATATAACCCACTCTGGTAGGTAATATCTCAGGTCAACATTGCATGAGATATATCTTTTTATTGGCTTGTCATTGAGATTGTTTCCAGAGAAAGAAACATTCAAAATGTGAGTAGTTGCATTGTACTCAATCACACAATAACAAGCTTTCATTTGCCTAATATCAAGGGACCATGGAACAGTTTTGTTAGATTTCATGGAGTTGAAATTTATACCTACATGAGTGCCAGGTGGGTCCCATGAATTTTGGAATGTGTCAAACTCCACAGCTACAAAGGGATGCTTAGCTGAATTCAATAACTGGTTACCATCCAGAAGACCAAGACCACCACCTTGTTGTATTTGATTCGAAAGAGGAAGCCCTGGATCTGCTAAGAAAAAAGCCAAGCCATCTCCAAAACTAGTCTCGTTTGAGAAAATGACAAAGGAAAATTGGGTAGTGAAATCGGTCAGTTTTCCTGTGATGTTGTCCCAAAGGTGCAATCTTTCAAAACTAGTGACTCTCCCAACACTGTAAGCATTGCTCTGATACCTGGTGGTTTTAGTGAGTTGGATTTCTGATTCTGACAAAATAGCATCTCCTTCAATCTTGATATCATTATACTCAAATCCCTGGTGACGAAATGAAAGTGGGTTTGCAAAACTGATCATAAGAAATAAGAACATCATTACACAGAATAGATGGTTTGTTGCACGGAGACCAACATGGCCAGGAGCCATCTCTGTGAAAGAGTTGATTTAGAAACCTTTCTTGGCTATACTAATCATATGATACTTTGATTTTCTTATTAATGTAACTTTGACAATGATTTTATTCGTTGTTTTTAATGATTTTTGGATTTGTATTACTGTCTTGTAGTTATGCCATAATGAACCTTGCAATGTAGAAAAACAGGTTAATTGGAGTTAAATTGTTCTGATCAAAATCAAATTGACCAAGTCACACTCACAGGACCCATACTCATACCATGTAAGTCCAAACCGCTAGGCCTGCTGATCATACAATTTCCGGTTATCAAATTGTCTTTATTTATTAAGTTTTAACTCCTTTTATTTTAGATATTTTTATAATTTTTATTCTAAATTTATACTTTTCAATTAAATTATCATAAATTATAAAAAAATGAAGATTAAATGCAGGGGATGACATGAAAATTATAAAAAAAATGAAGACAAACAAAGAAGTTGCAAAATAAAATAAATATCAAAATTTCTAATTAATAAGATTAAATGCTAAATATTCAATTAAAAAATAGAATTTTTTTATTATTTAATAATAGAAAAAAATTAAAAGAAACTAAGGTCAACTTAGTATCTTTTGTTTTTAATTTAAATTTTTTTAAGCAATACAAATTTATGCCCTTTGAGACTTTTTCTTCTTTTTTTAATAACACCACCTTTGGGTAGCTTGTTTTATTTTATGAAACATAATGTAGCATATTAACATTTTGCTATTAGATAAATAAAGGTTGCATCACATTTCTCAACATGAATGCTACTTCTTGACCAAACTCACACATATACTTTTTTTTTTTTTATCTAAAAATGAAATTTCGTGGAAAAGGAGAAGGTGAGAGGCTGAAAAAGACAATAATCAATAATGAAAGAGAGGCAATTATAGCACTACGTCAGGGGAAGTAATAGGAGGAAGGTTCATTAATCCCCTTTAAGAATAAAAAAACAACTCCAACCTTTTTTAAGAAAATTGCTGTTTTTTGATACATAAAAATGATGTCATGAATGTCTTTTAAAAAAATTTATGTGAAGAATAATAAATATTAATGTACAATTTTATAAATAAGATTTACGTGATTTTTTTTCTGAAATAATATATATCATAAAAAAATTACCAACTAAATTTAGCTGTATCGTATTTATTAAGTAGACCTTTTTTTTTACTTTTGATGGTCAGAATTAGATAACGGGAAAATAGAATTCTGACATTTATTTATTCATTCTTAGGCTGAAGATTTTGATTGACTTGCTTTTCCACCCTGGAATGGACAAATGAATATCAAAATTTGATTATAGAAAACTGAATTACCACCAAGAACAATAAAAACGTATACTTTAGAAAATAAAATAGAAATGAATTTAGTTTGATAAACTTTTCTTGGAATATATATTATTTCAGAAAAAAGTTTGATTTACGTGTTAAATATAATACGTTTGATACCAGTTACACGCTCCCTTTATATATTTTAGTTTTCATTATATCACAAATTTATTTCTTTCCCTATTGTAAGATACGACAAATGCTAAAATCCAATAAGAAAATTCTTCTTTTTTTCAATCAAAGAGAAGCTATCCTTATAGCAATGAAGGTGACAAATTTTAATTAAAAATGTGGTATGAAACATTGGTTAAAAAATGAGTTTATATAATAACGTGTAAACGAAATGCATATTAATCAAATTGGACCATTACAAAGTCTGAAATACGCTCTCCAATATTTAAAAAGCTAATTTCATAATACCTTTAATAAGATTTACTATTACAAAATAACCTTTAATTACAAGAGTGTTAAAATTATTATAAAATGCTCTTTTAAAAACATGTTAAAAATCTTTTGAATTATTTTCTTGAAAAATATAAATTTTTTACGAGGTAGAATGACTTTTAATATAGTCTTAGAAAACTTATTTTCTAATGATAATTTTATTTTAAATAGAACTAGTTTTAAGGTTGATGATGTTGGTTGTGTGTTTGTTAAAAATAAAATTAGAGACTGACAAAAAAATAATAATAAATATTTTTAAGTTTATAATTAACTTTTAGATAGAATCAACAAAATTCTATTTAAAAAGTTAGCCTTTAAAATATTTATCAACAAAATAAAATAAGTAATAAAATATATTTTCGTAGTAGGTGATATAGAAAGATATTTCTTATATTGTAATAGGTGATATACAAAGGTATTTCTTCAAATGAAAATTTATCTTTAAGTTGTCAAAAAGAGTGTTGCTCCCTCCATCACCATGACAAGCTCCCTGCACCTCCTCAAATTTTTTTATTTCCAAAACTATGCTTATGTTAAAGGTTATAACTTTTTTACTTTTATCATGAATTTTTAATTTATTTCTCAAACTCTAATTTTACCTTATTCATATTCCATAAACGCAGCAGCTACACCCCACTTCCATGTCAACTCAATCTTCTTCTACCTACTTGTATCCACGTCAGATATGAATTTTTAATTATCTTTTATTGATGAAGTATAAAATTATCACGTATTCGATTATACCTAATACTTATTATTGAATTTTAGTTAATTAATCTTTTAAATTTGAATGATGAAAATCCATATCTATCGCGGATACAAGTAGGTAAAAGAAGATTGAGTTGACATGGGGGTGGGGTGTAGCTGCTGCGTTCGGGAAATATGAATAAGGTAAAATTAGGGTTTGGGAAAAAATTCGTGGTAAAAGTAAAAAAGTTTTAACTTTTAACCTAAGGATAGTTTTGGAAATAAAAGAATTTGAGGAGGTGCGGGAAGCATGCTGTGGTGGTGGAGGGAACAACACTCGTTGTCAAAATAGGTAATCCGACTCGACCTGGTCCAGTCCACCAAGGATTGATCACTTAGTGAGCAAAGTCAAACCGATTCATTTATTAGCAAGCTGAAAAAATTTAAACCCAGCCCGACCTACCATGGGTTGATGGGTTAAACAAATTCACTTACTCACTTATTTAATTATAAGTTTTTTTATATTATAAAAAATTACAATTTTTTTAATTCAAATTTAAATAAACGTCACACTAAAATGATCTTAAACTCTAAAGAAAATTCAAAATAAAAAAGTATCATACAATCCAAGCGTAATAAAAAAGCATGTATAAAAGGGCGAACAAATAAGTTTTTAACTTTAATAATTTTTGTATCACTTGTCCATTTACAATATTAACGTCTTGAATAGATAAATGGTTAAAACCCTTTAGTTGTCCCTATTTATGTGGGTTTTTCCCAGTTTGATCCCCGACTTATTAGAATCCCCAATTGAATCCTCAAAAGTGCTAATTTGAGTCAATTGAGCCCCTACCGTTAAATTTAGTTAACGGGGTTAAGTTTTTGTACAAGTGGGAGGTTGATGTGTACTTTTTTGAAACGTGACATGCTGATGTCAGAGTAATGTGCTTGTGAACCTGTCTGATTGTTTTTTCCATCACCTCCTTCGTAGTGCCAGTGATGCTCGTCCCCCCCACCAACGCAAACCCTCACACCACCGTAAGAAGAAGCCATCGCGAGTTTCGTTAGAGCCACCGTGAAATCTCGAAACTTGTAGCGCAAAAGCTCCAAAATCACAGCGTTACCATGAGCATCACCGCGAAACAAAATTCCTCGCTTCATCTCCTTTATCGCGAAACACTTCCTCGCAACCTGCAAAACCTGAAACACAGAAAGCCCTAAATCTCTTCGCACCAGAAACCCTAAATTGCAACTTCGCTCATCTTCCAAATTGAATCCCAAATTCAGTTTTATTGAACCCTAAATCCCTTTTCAGAAGCTCTGCTAATTATAATGTCGATGTTGTACACGAAGCTTCCATTATCCAAAAGTTGTCTGTGTTGCTTCAACCTGTTGCTGCAAATGGCAAGAAAGTTTCTCTTGGACAAAGAAAACTGATGTATAATGATGACTGTGCTAAGTTAGAACGTAAACGGGTACTTGCAGATGCATTTGAGATAATTGCTCCAAATCTGGATTCTCTCCATTTTGGTGACAATCCTGTTGCTTTTGAATTGTTTTCTGACATGTTGAGACGTGATCCTAAATGGGTTTTATCTATTGAGGAGAGATGCAAGGTTTTGGTTCTTGGCAAGAACATGGGAAATACACAAGGTCAAAAAATCCATATTTTCTCTCCTATGATAAAGGACAAAAGAGATGCAGTGAGGTTCATTGCTGATAGATGGAAGCTTGCGATGTATGTAGTTGATCGTGAGCCAAAAATTGTTGTTTGGAGAAGATGAAGAAGTGGGGACGAAGAGAACATTTAGATTATATTTGATTTTTTTTTCAAGTTGAGAAAAAAATATGTTTTTGGCCGCTCTAAAAACTTTAGTTTCAGTCCTACAATTTTTTTTTCAGAAATTCATATTATTATAATTTTACAAGTTGCCAAATTCCACATTTCAACTCTCACCATGCCACGTGTTCAAAAATTGACACATCACCCTTCCATTTGTGCAAAAACTTAACCCCCGTTAACTAAATTTAACGGCAGGGCCTCAATTGACTCAAATTAGCACTTTTAAGGACTCAATTGAGGATTCTAATAAGTCGGGATCAAACTGGAAAAACTCACATAAATAGGGACAACTAAAGGGTTTAAACCTAGATAAATCTATAATATTTTTCTCAAACATCTTTTTTATCACAATTTACAATATAATAAAAAAATGCTAACTAATAACGTTGAAACACAAAACAATAAATAATTAAATTAAAGTAAAATGGGTTGGTGAGACAGGACTAACGGGTTCAACCCGGTGAGCCGAGTTTCAAGTAAGCTGGGTGAAAAACTAACTCACATAAAAAAAATTATATTTTTTTCAAACCCAACCCGGCTCAAACTCGTGGTGAGCCAGATTGGCTCGTGGATCACAACCCATTTTGACAGCACTATGCAACAAAGTTTAAAAAGTATTTAAGGACGATTTAGTTATTTTGTATTTTCGGGGTGGGGGTGCAAGGAGACATTCCCACTCTGTATGAAGTAAAAACTGGCACGGCCCGTTAGAAGAGAAAGGCCCAATCCAATTGCTAAAACCCTTGCTGCAGCTTTTTCTCTGAGCTAAAACCTAAAAACGCTTCCGTCGTGAGTCTCACTCTGCAACCACCGTCGCGTTCAATTCCAAAAGTGGCCATTAACGAGGTATTCCCGCTCTTTTGTCGGCGTTCATTTAGTTGATTTAATTTTCCTCGTATCCCTTTATGCGTTTGATTTTAGCCATCGTAACTTTTAATAGTTTTTTGTTTCATATGAATTTCTTATTTGCTGTCTCGCTGATTCTGCTCTTTTGTTTCGTATTCAATTTCATGATTGTAGTTCTTAAATGGAAAATTGGTTGAACTTTATTTACCTTGCAGGTTGGGTTGTGGAAGATGAGTTTGATATCCCAACATGTTCGCACTAAAAACGAGGTTATTAAGAGCAAGAGGGAGGTTGAAGATGATGTCAAGAATAATGATACTCTGAAAGTGAGGAAGAGGAAGAAAGAATTCGAGGGAGAAGAAGTGAAAGAAATGAAGAAACTTGAGAGTTTTTTGTTTGGTTCTCTCTATTCCCCTGTTGAGTTTGGAAAGGAAGACGAAGAAGTGGAGCCCGGGAAGGCTGCTGAAAAGGTTTCGGATGTGTTCTTCACTGACCGGTCTGCGGATACTGTTCTCTCAGTTTACCAAAAAGAAGATGCTGACTTGTCTGAGGGAGATCGTGGACATGATGATGAACGTGCTCTACAAAGGAAACCTGTGTGGGTGGATGACGAAGAAGAAAATGCCACTGTGAACATAGCCAAGGTTTTCAGATTGAGGAAGTTGAGGAAGGAAGAGGGCGAGGATTTGATCTCGGGTTCAGAGTATGTGTCAAGATTGAGGGCTCAGCATGTTAAGCTCAACCCAGGAACAGAATGGGCACGGGTTGATTCTAAAACGGATAGAGGTTCCGATGATGAGTCGACTGATGATGAAAACGAAGCTATTGTGAGCCGAGGTTTTGAGGATTTGGATGGTGTTCTCAAGACAAATGAAGACCTGGTTGTGAAGAGTGGTGCAAAATTGTTGTCCGGACATCTTGAATACTCCAGACTTGTGGATGCAAATATACAGGATCCTTCTAATGGGCCCATAAATTCAGTTCAATTCCATCAGAATGGACAGCTTTTTCTCGCCGCTGGATTGGATCGGAAGCTTAGATTCTTTCAAATTGATGGCAAGCGGAATACTAAAATTCAGAGCATCTTCCTTGAAGATTGCCCCATTCGAAAAGCGTCTTTCTTGCCTGATGGGTCTCAGGTTATTGTATCCGGAAGAAGAAATTTTTTTTATAGTTTTGATTTAGTTAAAGCTAGAGTTGATAAAATAGGTCCTCTGGTTGGTAGGGAGGAGAAGAGTATAGAGGATTTTGAAGTATCTCCTGATTCTCAATTGATAGCATTTATAGGTAATGAAGGTTATATATTATTGGTTTCAACGAAAACAAAGCAATTAGTTGGTACACTAAAGATGAATGGAACAGTCCGTTCATTAGCTTTTGCTGAGAATGGACAGCAGTTGTTAAGCTGTGGCGGTGATGGCCATGTTTACCACTGGGATCTGAGAACGAGAACTTGCATGCATAAAGGTGTAGATGAAGGTTGCATAAACGGCACAGCACTATGTACTTCCCCAAGTGGGACTCATTTTGCAACTGGTTCAGACAGTGGAATTGTGAATATTTACAACAGAGAGGAATTTCTTGGGGGCAAGCAAAAGCCAATCAAGGCCATAGAGAATTTGACTACGAGAGTGGATTTTATGAGATTTAATCATGACTCTCAAATATTAGCAATCTGTTCTGGCATGAAGAAGAGCAGCTTAAAATTAATACATATCCCATCCTATACTGTGTTTTCCAACTGGCCACCTCCTAATAGGAGCCTGTATTATCCTCGCTGTATTGATTTTAGTCCAGGTGGTGGTTTCATGGCTGTGGGAAACGCTTCAGGCAAAGTTTTATTGTATAAGTTGCACCATTACCAGCATGCCTAAGGAGGATTTAGAATACTGGAAAGTTTTGAGAGGTCGTAGTGTACTTTTTTTGTTGGAAATTTTGAGACTTGATTTGTATTAATCATTATTAATCAAATGAAGCTTCATGTGTTTCTTCTTCTAAGTTAGAAGTTACCAAGCTTCATGTATTTTGTCATCAATTTTATTGGGATTTAGCTGTCCTCTTCTGTTCAATTTTTAAAAATTAATTTTCATTTAGTTATATGTTAGTTATAAATTGTGTTTTGTCATTCTTCAAAAGGGTGTTTATTTTGACATACGCTTATCTTCTAGTGACATGGTTGACAGGTGATTTGATTATTGTGAACTCGTATCGTTTTATGTAATTGTAAGTTGGGGGGAGGGTGTTCAGGTTATGGGACTGAATGGCCAGCTCCGCTCTGTGACACGGTTGTGATTTTGCACCTGAGATTGCTGTTACTGAATTCCCGGCTTTTATTTCTATGCATTCTTTTCCTGTTTCTTTTCATAATGCAAAATGTCAACAAATGGTTAGATTTAGCAGCAGAAAAGGAATTTTTTATTGATCGGAATCAAGCTTAAACTAGCTCTTTCCGTTAAAGCTATTGCTGTTGTAGTGAGATCTTGAAATCCTGTTTTTTTAGTAGAGTTTGATCTAGCCTGAACAGGCCAAATTACAGACCTTGAAGCATTGAAGCCAGATTTGTTAAATATTTCATCATCCTCCCAAATAATAGTAAAGGGTCAAGTGTACCACGAGCCAATCTTGTATATTACCCAGGCACAAGAAAAAGGACATCTGGATACCGTATCATAGCGTCAGAGAATGAGACATTGATTTCATTGGTTAAAATGTTTAATGGAGCTTGTAATTTCTGTACAATTGTTGCCCCAGTCGGTAATAAAAAACGATTAAAGCTGCAGGTGATATCTTGCAAAGTACCAACACCAAAAACTCACGGTGTGTAGGAGATGAAATTTGGGTGAACACATGTTAGCATTTTCATCATGCATTTGAACAAAAGTGTGAGGAAAGATGAGTTGACAATTAAGTTATTACAATGTGCAGAGTCTAGCAAAATCGATTTTGTTTTATTCCCATGACCAAACTTAATAATATCAACCATATTGATTGATTAATTAGTGTTTTAAATTGATCGAAAAAAATATATGAAAAATTTAAAATAATTTATTAGGAGCAAACATGTAACTCATTCAAAATGAACAATAAATATATGAAAATTAATGGTGTTCGCTTCCAAGAAAAATATTTTGATCGATATTATATGTGGAGATTTTAAATTTGTGGCTACTGGATGAGGATTGTGAAATAATTGAGGTCGTGGTAAAAAATAATAATGGAACGCAATTTTGAATATAGTTTTACGTTGAAAATAGTTCTACAATGATTTAGAATAGAAGTTAATGACAGTTTATATGTATCTTTTCAGGACACACTATATCAGGATTATCGAAGTCCGCTTTACTCCAAAGCGCCCTAACAATGTTATTTTGGTAGATTAGTAGCTTGAGGTCGGAACAATGAGGCAATAATCTTATTATACAGATCAATTAGTATTAAGAAAAACACTCTTTACAATTTCTGAGCACAGACTATTAAAATTAAAATAACACAATATTAATTTCCATGACCAAAAATCTTCTAACAATCATATCATATCAGTTACACAAAACAGTTAAAGAAAATTCAACATTTTATTTAAACCGAATGCTCCATTGGAACCATGTCTATGGAAGTAAATATGACCAGTAAGCATCATTACCTTTTTAACATGATAAACTCCAATCATGTCTGGTTTTGCAAGCAACTTAATTTTCTTTTAGGGAGTTCTCAATATCTATTACAAACCGGTATTTGATGTCTCTATTTACGAGCCTCTCAAGAGCTTCATTGACATACTCGATTGGAATCACCTCTATCCTTGGGTGAATATCGTTTGCAGCACAGAAGTCAATCATCTCTTGTGTATCTTTTGTACCACCTGTAACGCTTCCGGCGAAAGTCTTTGATCCTGTCAAACAGAAGATGCATATTTATATGCAGTTCCACTGCATCAATAAATTGAATTCCCCGAATTGAATAACTGATAATTCCTACAAACTATAACTCAAAACAAACATACCTATATTAAGGCTTGCAGGGCTGAATTTGATTTCACTAGGGAAACCAACTAGGACAAAAACACCATATGGCTTCAAAAGTGACATGTAAGGATCAAATGGGTGATCACCAGATGCTGTGTCGATTATAAAGTCCAGCGATTTAGCCAACGCCTATATAGGAATCACCACCAATTTTGACGACAAAGAAGTACGAGGGTCTGTCAATATCGGTGTTTTGTTCATGATCTGATGAAAATGTTATGAGTAGATGCTTCATGTTACGCTTACCTTCATTTCCTCTTGATTAGATGAAACAACGAATTTGTCTGCACCAAGCAAGGTCAGTGCCTCTTCTTTCTTGGACAAACTAGTGCTAAAAACTGTTACACTCAAACCGAATGCCTTTCCGAATTTCACTGCCATATGACCAAGGCCACCAAGACCAATCACCCCAAGAGATTTTCCAGGTTGATTCATCTTGTGGCGCACCATCGGAGAATAAACAGTAACTCCAGCACAAAGCAAAGGAGCTGCTGAAGCCAATGGATAGCCTTTTGGTATCGTGAAGCAGTACCTGCAGAAGCAACACTAAATATGACATGAACCAGAACTATATCTGTAGTAAGTATAAAATCAAGCATACATTCAGAGCTTATGATAAAATTCAGAGCAGAAGACATTGTAAAACTCACAATTAGGATCTAGCCATCTGTTAAGTTTACCTCTCATGGACTACTATATAACTTGAGTATCCTCCTTTTGTTATTGTACCATCAAAATCAACACCATTAAAAGTGAAGACCGATCCCTTGGTACAAAGAACTTCTTGTTTTTCGTTACAATACTCACAATCCCTACACGAGTTGACATAAGTCCCCACTCCAACATGGTCACCAACATTGAAACGGTGGACATTAGGGCCAACCTTTGTCACAATCCCAGCAATTTCATGACTGATACGAAAAAAAAAAACATAAGCAGATTAGATAAAGTACATTGGATTCTCAACGACTCATCCATACACACGAAAAAAAAAAGCGTGCATACCCAGGCACAACAGGATACTTTGAGTCACCATGTTTATTCCTTGTCCAAATTACATCAGCGTAGCAAACACCACAGTGTGTAATTTTAATATGAACATCTTCGTTCCCAAGATTCCTTAACAATCATATTATCATAAGAAAAAGGTCAGAAAGTCGACTTTTATCTCAAGATAAGACAAAAATGATAACAAAAATACATACATGACCAAATTGACATCAGTATGTGGCATCCAACATGGAACCGCAACTAGTTACTTTTGGAAATAGGGTTGCCATGAAAAAAAAAATGACCATTTACAGAAAACATAAACTCCAGCAGCCCATTGTATAAAGGGGTATCTAAGAGGAAGATACCTGCGACTGAATTTGTAAGGTGATAGAACTCCGGATGCATCTCTTGCCGCCCATCCCAGGCACTGCTCATCAACACCTTTGGAACTCATTTTTTCTACTCCACCATAACGCAATTAACTATCAGTTTACTTTTCATGAAACTAAAACATAGGAATGTTCAGCAAGAATTTACAGGTTATTATTATCCTCATGTGCCGATAAAAGAAATAGTATTATCCTCATGTAACTTCTAACAAATCAGAGATGTCAGGGATAGATAGAGAATGCCACATGCCATAGAAATGGAAAAATGTCCATGAATTGATATGCTTGTAGTAGCAAGAAAAATCCCTAGTCATCGATATTCAATCACGAAAACTGTATTTGACATAATTATTTCATGCTTGCAAGTGTTAAGACCAAAACTCACAGGCTGAGTTGACAATAACGGATATAAGAAGGCAACGAATTACCTAATTCATTAATTAAATTAACTCAATCATCTAACGATACATCAACAGACGAACATATTAAACCTTTTCTTCAATTCAACAATGGTAGTAAACAAATCCATATCCTAAACTGAAATGACGGAAAATTACGAAATAGCTTTTGTAAAAAATTCCAAAATAGTTTTGTAAATTGTAATAGTTCGCGAAGAAGAGTCAATAAGAGAGTCACCTGTGGTGTGTTGAGTAAGGGATCCACGAATGTGAGGATCGGAGGGGATGAAGATGTAAAATAAATGACCCATGTGATTTTCAAACGATTACTTTTATAAGCAATCGAATTAATTAAAAACAATTTGGTCAAAACCCAGGATTCTTTTCACATTCAGATTTTATTAATTAATATTAACACAAAAGAAATAAACTAAGCAAGACTGAACTCTAAACTAAATCATTAAAATGTTTAAAATTATAATTAATAAAGTATATATATATATATATATATATATATATATATTCACATTTTTCATTTTATTAACGACGCTCGCCTTATGTCATATTTAAATAAACATGTAATTTATTTTTAGCATTTTCATAATATGCGTCTTTTTATTTATTCAAACATATGATATTTAATAAAACTTAAATAAAATAATGAAATTAAAAAATATAAATATTAAATATTTTTTCATAAAACGAAAAGAATAATTTAATTATAGAAAAGTGTTTTTATCTTTCTAAGGTCCATTTAGGTGACTCACACCTGACGGAAACGATCGAGATAGGAAGAATCCATAACCTGTAAAGCTAAGTTATAACATAAAATATTTTGGCTTTTAAAGCAAACTAATTGAAAATATTATTTTGTATTTTAAAATAAAAACTATTATACTATTGGTGTTAGAACGTTCAGTAAAAAAATTGACAAAAACATTTAAGTTTTTCCAAAGTAAAATGGCGAGCAACTTCCATCTGAATAGTTTCTTCTACAAAATTTCCTGGACAGTTACAGTGTTTGAAGACGATGAAAAATTTACTTTTACTGTTGAAGGATAGAAATTATGAACAGGTAGCCACTCTGGCAGAGTTGGCAATTCAGCTTCAAATTTAAGCATTTGAATGACTTGCATGGCAGAAGGCCTGAATCTGTAATTTGGATGAGCACACCAAAGACCTATACCCACTAACCTTTTCATCTGTTCATCATCAAACGCTCCACACAGTTTTGGGTCTGCAACTTTCAATATCTCTCCCAATTCATACATCTCCCAAACCCACTCTACTATTGATACCTTCCCCTCCTGTGCCTTTAGATCAATGGCTTTTCTTCCACTAGCTATCTCCAATAACACAACACCAAAACTGTATATGTCAGATTCCTTATAAGCTTTTCCTGTAGTCACATATTCTGGTGCAATGTATCCCCTTGTTCCAGCTATTAACGTTGTTTGCGACCCCTTTTCATGATCCACCAACCTAGCCAAACCAAAATCACCATGCTTAGCGTTGAAGCTTGAATCCAACATTATGTTGCTTGATTTTATGTCCCTGTGAAGAACACATTGTTCCCACTCTTCTTGCAGGTATAGCAACGCTGAAGCCAAGCCTAGAGCTATGTTATACCTCACTGGCCATGTCAAAAAACCGTTCCTATATAAATGGAAATCTAAGCTTCCGTTTGGCATGAATTCATACACAAGAAGGAGATCTTTTTCTCTATGGCACCAACCAAGGAGTTGCACCAGATTCTTGTGCCTCAACTGGCTAATGATCTTGACTTCAGTAGCATATTCCTTTACCCCCCCTGCTTTGATTCTCTCGATACCCTCTTGATGGCAACGTAGGAGTTTAAATCCTTCAGAAAACCTTTATACACGCCACCGAAGCCTCCTTGTCCAAGCTTCTCCGACTCTGAAAATTTACTCGTTGCACTTTCCAGTTCATTGTATGGAAACCTCTTGGGTCCTATTCCCTTTTGGAACTCATCGTCCATTTTTAGATCAATTTCCAACACTTTTTCCTTCCCTTTTATCCTTCTCCACATCAGAAAACAAG
Organism: Vigna angularis; assembly: GCF_016808095.1. Classification (NCBI taxonomy): domain Eukaryota; kingdom Viridiplantae; phylum Streptophyta; class Magnoliopsida; order Fabales; family Fabaceae; genus Vigna; species Vigna angularis. Next base: position 36,454,210 of record NC_068975.1, on the reverse strand, counting down.
CCAATCCTAAGAAAACCACCAAACCTATCCCAATTCCTACCCACTCAACTGCTTTATTATCATCACCGGAAGTATCACCAATTTCTATTTCTAAGCCTGAACTAAATGACCATGACTTCAGAATATGATCCTCAAAATAATATCCCGCAGCTGCGGAGAAGCCAACCATGACCCTCTCTGGTAAGTGCTTTCTCAAATCAACATGGTACGAAAGGCTATTTTGTATTCGACCATATTTTTTGTAATCGTAGCCAGTGAAAGAAGCACTTAAACAAAAAGTGGTGGAATTGTACTCAATGCTACAATTATAAACCACATCTTGTGACATAATAGCTAACCATGATGCAGTTACATTGGACTTCATAGAGTTGAAATTCATACCTACATGAGGGTCTTCGGGGTCCCATGGATTTTGGAAGGTGTCAAACTCCACTGCCACAAATGAGTGTTGCGTCGAGTTCAACACTCTGTCACCATCCACAAGGCCAAGACCACCACCTTCCGTGATGTTATTCAAAAGGGGAAGCCCAGGATCCGCCAAAAAGAATGCAAACCCATCTCCAAACTGAATTTCATTTGAATAAACAGAGAACGAAAAGTGGGTAGTGAAGTCTGCAAGTTTCCCAGAACTCTTATCCCAGAGATGCATCGTTAATTCAGGTGTGACACGTCCAACACTGTAACTGTTGTTCTTTCCTTCCCTGTTAGATGTGACTTGGATTTCTGAAGCTGAAACTTCTGCGTCTCCTCGCAGTTGCAGCCATGCATCATTTCCCCAGAACTTGAGGTAGCTACACGATAGTGTATTTGTAGAAGGGAGGAATGAAACGGTTGCCATTGCATAGCACAAGATAAGAGTCAGTGTGCTAAAACCTCCATTCCCCATGTGCCAGTCAGTCACTTTTGGTATCAATCAAAGGCTTTTCATGTATTATATATGCAGTAATTTCTTTTCACTGTTACTTTTATATTTTTTTTATATGATTTGTCTGATATTCATACGTGCTTCGTAGGAAGAGACACAATATTCGGGTTTAAAATTTGATAACCAACGTTGGAAACAATCGAAATACTTAGTAACTTGCACAATGCCAATGTCATGCTTGGATGTGACTACGTCTTTTAGCTTTCATGATGCAACTTTATATTCGCGTGAAGCCTTTTCACCGTTATCTTTAAACTTAATTTTTTTTTCTTTATCGTATCTGAGCATTCCCTATGATGCCACCATGGTGTACCTTGCATTTGCTGTTTCTTTTTTTCTTTTTCAATGAAACATTGAATTTAAGAAGTTTAACATGTTTTTGTTTTGTCCAATTTCAAAAATATAACATGAGTTTTACAATTGTCTCTCAATTGTTAAAATAAGAACAGTTAAAAGCTGTCATTAATCATAGCCCTGAGCAATCAAGATGCCCAATTAAGTTTTATTTGTTAAGGATAAACTGAAATCTATCCTAGCTAGATTTCAGGGTAAAGAAATTCATCTGGGCAGGGTCAATACTGATGTAAACTATCATTTAATGATGTGCAAACTTATAATAATTTCTTTTTTAGATATGATACGGACCTGATTAGAATTTTAAGTGAGACTAAGTTTTACATTAAATTAAAAATAAAAAAATAAAATATTATATAAAATTAAAGATTTATTAATTTATTATTATTTTAAGATTTTGAATATTAAATAGAATTAAGAAAATAAACGTTATATAAGATTGAAAATTTATTAATTTATTACTTAAAAATTTTAAAATAAAAAGTAGTGTTAATATTTTATGTGATTATATATAAAAACTTATTAATGAATATTTAATGTCTCATTTAAATCTCTTGCATTATTTTTAGATATTAAGAACCAAGGTATATTTATAAATGCAATTGTATTTTTATATAACTTTTTTTTTTGTATTTTAGTTTTTCAAAAATTTTCACATATAAGTATAGTTTACAATATCACTTTAATGTGAAATTTTCATTTTGTTGTTATCTGTGAAAGTTGAAACGTTTACCTTCGACAGCTATGAATTGGGCATAAACTCATGACATTGTTCTTAACCAACAAAATAAGAAAAAGTATGACTCTAAACCAATGCTCTTGCTGGGTAGCATTGTGGTTCGGGAAATCTTTGAATAAGTCGCTGCTTATGCTCTCGCTACCAACAAATTGCAGGGGAAAGCCATCATTTTTTTACAGAGAAACCAGTTAAACACAAAGACAATCACCTTCGTTTTGTATTGCTTTCTATTAAAAGAATTCTTAATATTTATTATTTAACCATGTTTAAAAAAATAGTCCTTCCTATAAATATAAAGAGTTAAAGCTTTGTTCACTTTCAATTATAAATTAAATTTAAAAGTAAAGTTTGAATCGTTTAATTTAAAATTTTTTGAGATAAAAATAAAGAGATTTAAACGTATATAAATAATTATATATATCATAGATAAAAAAATCAGTACATAGAATATCACAATTTTATCTTTATAATTAAAATTAATATATGTATATATATAGTAATATTAATATTATTATTAAATTATTCTCTTTTACTTTTTTTTTTCATTTACCATTATTTGTGTTACCTGAATATAATTCACGAAACACCAGTATAGTTTTAAACAACATTTTTTTTGTGGACTTTAAAGATTCAGGTTTCATTTCTATATTCCATAATAATTTTAACTATAAATATTTAATTAATGAAAATAAATAAAACTCAATGAGATCTAAGTTGAATATATCAAGGATGAGTTTAGTGGAAAAATACAAACTCTAATCAGATCAGAATTTAATTATATAAGAATTAACACTATTTTTGATTCAAAACTTTAAGGTAATAGATTAATGGGATTTTTACTTTTATAATATTTTATTTTCTTATTTTTATCCAATATAAAATTTAGATTCATTGAGTTTTTAATGTATTAATGATCAAATATTTAACTTATCTGAATTCAAATCTATTGGTTAAATAATATCTAAATATGGCGTAGAGTAATTATTAATGTTTGAATATCTTGATGATGTAGTAGGAAATATTGATTAAAAAAAGTTTACGATGAGTCAATCTAAATTGAAATAATTATATTATTTTATGTTATCTCAATGAATCTTACGATTACATATTATGAAAAAGAAAAAATTGTTGACTTAATGGTAAAAAATAAAACATTTTAGTTTCAACTTCCTCATTTCGAGATCTATAAGATTGATGTAAAAGATTTGAAAGGAAACATAGAAAAGATGAGAAGTAAATATGTTTTTAATTAAGATGAATTTTAAAATATAAAATTGAGTGAAAGCCAAAAACAAATGAAAATCCACATAACTTTACAGCCTGTTGTCTGATTCATGAATCTCTTTCTGTAGGTATCCTCGTACTGTAATAATGACTCATAAAACTATAGCAGTTCACCACTATTTAACAACCAAAGCACAAACAACTATCTTTACACTATTCTTTTGTATTATCAAAAAGCCTTTCTCACCCTCTATCCATATTAATCCCACATTATTCTACTTCTACTTTCATTTATTTTTTAAGTTTTATATTCATTAAAAATAAAAATAAAGTCAATTTATAATATATAAATAAATATAAATTTTATTTTATAAATTAATTTTATAGAATTAAATTAAACTTAAAATTCATTTTTTATATTTATATTTTAAATTTCTCTATATTTTCCATAGTTATAGAATATTAAGTATAAATTTAAATTTTATATTAAATAAAAATAAGTGTTTTTTTTATCGTGTTTTTCTTATCATGTTTTATATTAAATAAAATAAACATTTTTATCATATTCAATAATTTACTCAGTTTAAGATAATTTACATATTTTTTCTCTTTTCATCATTAAAAAAATGTTTTTAAAAAAAATAACAAAATTCCAGCTTTAAAGCGGATAATGTCTTTCATATAAAAATTAATATATTAAAGTTTTTAATTAATTTATTGTATAATTGAACTAATATTTGCGTAGTGTTAAATTTTCCATATAAATTCTCTCTCAAATACTCATCATAAACATAAACATAAATTAACAGTGGCATTAATATTTATTGTTCCAAGAAATAAGTTGTCTTATAGGTTTGATGGATGTGTGTTGATCTATTTGCTTATGGGTCTGTCTGAGACAAATAATTAGTTAATAAAAAGTTCAGAGTGGGTATATTTTAAAGGGACAATTTGATTATTAGAATTAATAGATATGTTAATTAAATGGGGCATGAATTTGAGTCGGTTTGACTAATAATGGGTATGATTTGTTGATGATTGACACCTGGCTATAACCTTAGTTGGAGAGGTTAAGGGATGGATTAGTTTAATGGCATTCCTTAAATAGAGATTAAGGAAGAGTGTGAACAGACACAACAATTAATGAGTCCATTCATTGTTTAAGGAAACAAGATATCTTGATTGGGCACAAAATCTCTATCACGTGGTCTTTGCCCAATCACTGCAATAAGTTCCAAAACTGTCCTATTCAATACCAATATTAAAAGGGATTAATGTTTGGGTTTAGTGCCCTTTAATAAAGCACTATATAATTAAAGATGGTATTGCTCACTTTCTTATGCTAATATACTCCTCTTTCAACATATATATATATATATATATATATATATATATATATATATATATATATATATATATATATATATATATATATATATATATATATATGATGTGGTAGAGGTGCACAGATTCTCTAAATTAATTCTACTATGCATAAAATATAGGATGTTAGACTTATTTTATTATGGATAATGATACTTTGACAACATTTTTTTGACAACATTTTAACATCATTTACGTGTCATTCTGTGATTGGTCCATGTTGATGCTTATAATGATTATTATTGATTGTGAAATAATTTTAGATCAATCACATAATGACACGTAAATGATGCTAAAATGTTGTCATGTCAAAGTATTATTATTCATTTCAGTATAAATGAATGGTATGTTGCTTCACATCATAATGTAATCAACAAAGTTTCCTTCCTTATGTTAAAAGTGTATAAATTTATAAGACTGATGTTAGATATTTATGACTGAAGTTTTGATATTATATTAAAAAATGAATTTTAAGTATACTGTATTCTTACAAATCATATTTTCAAAGTAACATTTACATGCTTTTATATACTGTAAATTTATTTTATTTATGAAAACTCAACAATAATAAAAGTTAAGTATAAACTACATAAAAAATTAATATTATTTTCAGTCCAAAATTTTAGTACAATGAATTTATGTATTTTTATTTTTATATAATATTAAACTTTCACATTTTTACTTACTTAACATTTAGACCCACATAAATTTTCAATCGAAATATTGAATTTCATAAAAATATGTAAGAGCTTAAGTATACGAGGAGATCTTGATCTCCTATTTTTTTTTTTACGTATATAAATTAATATCTAATTTAATTTTTTTAAATTTTAATATTTATATATTTGATATTTAAAAAAATTTGTATGCATATTTATATACAGATTTTGACATCTAAAATATTTGTTAAAAACATGCTTATGAAAATATGGGAGTTAATTTTAACCAAACAACTAGCCAAGTTGACTTGTTATACGTGATGAATATTCAATGGCTTTTGGTTAAAAGGTTCCATGGGATTGATATTTTCTTTTGTTGAGTTCACAGCTAAAAACTCAAGGACTGTATGCTTGGTCCTTTAAATATAGAAATTAATATTGATTTTTAGTTTTTTTTATTAAATTATTTTCCTAATTCATATGTTCAAAAGTTAATATCATATATAATACAAAATTTTAAGATTATAAATTTTTGAGTTTTAATTTCTTATATACTATTCAAGTTTGTTTTTTTCTTAAACACTCATACTTCACAACAAAACACCATTTCAGACATCAGTTGTTAACTAAAATTGATGTAAAAAAGTGCTTCTTAAAAAAAAGTAATCATATTTTTTAAATCTTTTCCTGAATGAAAAATCATATAAGAAAACTGGATAATCATACATACATGATAACAATAATTAAACTTTCTAACTCTATTACAAAAACGTATGAATATAATTTAAATCTCAAATTTTTGAACGCAGAAATTAGCATTTTAAATAGTAATTAAGTAATAAAAAGTTATAAATCAGAGTTCATAGACGAGACTAAACTAAATTTAAAACAAAAATGAACATATCTATCTTTTTATTGATTACAAAATAATATATTTCAAAAGAGTTATTAATGTTTATAAACTTATTATCAAATATATTTTAACATTCACTTCTTATATTTCAATATTAATAACATAATATTTATGATTTTATAATAATAATAATAGTGTCTTATATTTCAATATTCTATAAATAACATAATATTTATGATTTAATAATAATAATAATAATAATGATGATAATAATAATAATAATAATAATAATAATAATAATAATAACAAGTAAAAATATATTAATCATCATTCCACTGAAGAAAATTTTTATACTTTTTAAAAAAGATAAAATGAAGTTTTTTTTTCCATCCAAAGTAGTAAACTTTCAAAATATATATTGTTAAACATATCTGTCATATGATCGTCTTGTACATGATACAGATTGAACTTCTGCATACAATTATTAAATTTAAACATATATTATTATAAACATAATTGTTAGATATTTAAACATATATTGTTACAGATATAATTATTTGATTTGGAAACATACCTTCCAACTTATTATTCTCTTTTCTAAGATTGGTATTAAGTTAGAGCAAACCTAATCGTGTGACAAATTTATTAAACTCAAATGAACAACTTTTGATACCATTCGACAGGTTGAAATGTTAGGATAAAAATATATTTAAATATTGTCAGAAGAATGACGTTAATGAAATAAATTACATCTATGTCTTCCTTTATATATTTATATATAATATTTGAAATAATAAAAAAGTGATTTTGTAGAAGTAGGAGTAGTGAAATTGTAATTTTAGAAACTTTTGACAGCGAATCACATGTACATGGTTGGGTTTCATGCAATTGGAGGATCACGCGTAATCTCCATTTTCAAAAGTAAAATATAATCTCCCTACACAAAATTAACCATGACAAATAATAAAGTAATTAAAAATAAACGCAATTATCTCACAATATTTTTTATTTTATTTTTTTCTCACAATCCTTCTAAAATTATTCTTTTTTAAAATTATATTATTTTAATATAAAACGAGTTCAGGAGATCATATGTTTCCGTTGTCACCAATAATTATTTAACCACATTAATTAATCTAAAGTTTTGAATCTATGAAAAGCTTGTTTTATGCTCCTATCGATCAATCACATATGCGGTTCCACTTTAATCAAATTATTATAATACATCTCCCCTCGACTTGCTTCTAAAATATGCAATAATAAATAATTATTTCCATTTTGGAAAAACAGACAAAATACGAAGGACATCGCGTATATAACATTTTCTTATTTTCCACCAAAAATAAAAAAAGGTTGAATATTATTATTATTAATTATTATTATTAATTATTATTATTTTGTTGAATAGAAACATATTTACCTGGGGATGTTACTTGCAACGGATACAATTGTGAATAATGGAAAGCAGACAGATTGAAGAGCCATTTTCACGCTTTTCGCCAAACCTAAAAGCAGGAAAAGTAAGCGCCCTCGGTTTTGGAAAGAACACGTGTTGCTTCCCCATACGTCACACAGTGGAACATTACAGGGTCCCCACGATTCCTGGACACTCATATAGTACTAGGTTTAAAACTCACCCAATCGCACTTCTCTAGCGCATTCTCCACTCGCTCTCTCCTTCCGACACGTGCCCATTGCTATCTAAATACTCTCGCTGATCCTCTAACGCAGTGCGGATCATGCCAACTCAAAACGCAGCGGGCGAGTAAGTGTGTGTTTGTACTCCAGCGGGTAAACCTCGTATGCCTCACATGAAAACCACTAAAGTACTCAGAAAACCGCTTCTGAAAGAAAACCAGAAAGGGACAGTGGTTGGGACCTTTGTCCAAACAAAACCACTCTGGCTTTCCATATAAAGCATGTATAATAGTATTGCATCATGTAACTCTCCTAGGATTAGGAACATTCATCTACGGAAATCTTGTCCTTCTTCTCCTTCTCTCCTCTGCTTCTCTCTCATTACAACCCACTCCCATAATTTTCAAGTAAGTTACTTTCATCCTTCTTTGACTTTTCACTGTTCATGGGGGTTTCCAATTTTCGCAAAAACAAGAGAAAATCGTTCCTTTCTATACTTTTTCTATTTCTTGATTTCTTGATCGTTTTTTAAGCCAATTTCTTCTCGTTTTCTAAATACTTATTCCGATTACTGGTATTATTGTTCAATAAGTCTTGTTCTTGACGATCTTAGTGAAGTTTGTTTACTGATCTAACAGGTTAAAGGTGTGATATTTGTGATTATTTTAAGTAAAGATGGGGAGAGGGAAGATTGCGATTCGAAGGATCGACAACTCGACTAGCCGACAAGTGACTTTCTCAAAGAGAAGAAATGGATTGCTGAAGAAAGCTAGAGAATTATCAATTCTTTGTGATGCTGAAGTTGGATTGATGGTGTTTTCCAGCACTGGAAAGCTTTATGATTATGCAAGCACAAGGTAATTAATCAAGATCAGTTTATTTTTAAACAAAATATCTTAGCCCTTTCGCTTTAAATCATGGAAATTGATCTATAATTCTGGGTGCAACATTTTTTTAACTGATATAAAACCTCTTCCATACAGAAAATGAATATATAAAATAATTGAGGTTCACTTTGTGGTTGGTGTCATGTTGTGCTGTACGAAACATTTTATATATCTGCCACTTGCATTTGGAAATAAATCTGTGAGTTCTTTAATGTTTGCCCTCCCTCATGTGATATGGCTTAGGTTGATATAATAAGAAATACTCTGCATGCGCTTCTGCATGGTACGATGTTAATGTCCATCACTCTTATCCTGATATGCATTTATAAGTATATTTCTTAAGGAAAGAAAACTATAGAAACTGTTATTCATAAAATCATCTCTTATTCATAATCTTTCTTTGCCTTTGCTTTTGTGATAAATTATTGAAAAAGCTGTTCTTCCACACATGAATGCGACGATTGTTCCGCATGCCATGTTTAAATAAAAACTATGAAGGAAAGACATACAACAAAAAGAGTGAGGAAACAGAAACAAAAACAATGTGGCAATGGATTATAACGCGAATGACATGTTGTTATAAAGTTTCTTTAATCATTAGGCTATGTTTTCCTGTAATATCTCTCGTAAGAGGCATGGATGAATGAGTAAAAAATATGCTAAATCAGTTAAGTTTAGTGAATTGAAACCCTAGCTTGAACCAAGTGTTGTTGATGTGAACCACTACATTATAGTAAAACATTATAGTCCAAAATGGTGTCTGTTAGGACATTGAGGAAGTTCTTGACCACCACATTAACATTTTAGTGTGGAGGATTTCCCTTCGAATGTTGTTGGTAAATTTTAAATTAATGCAGAATCCCTGTGTTTGATGGGATGAATCCAAAAGTAGAAAGGATTTGATCTAGAAGAAGACAATGCTTGAAACCATTAAGTTTAAGATGGTAGGAGATTAAGGAAAAGAGGTTAAAGCTAACCTAACATGGTTTAACTGGTGACAACAACAGTGATAGAGAGGAGTAGAAAAAACCATGTTGTTTGTCTTGCTCATTGTGAAGAGATAAAAGAATGTGTGGGAGCTCTCATTGGAAAAACCTACCTTCATAATCAATTGTCATTTTACAACGGTTTAAAACTAAATATTAATAAAATATTAAATGAATTTATTTAATTAAAATATAAATTAAATTATTGAATAAAAACTTAGAAGTAACAGTAAGATACTGGTATAAAATTTTAAAATATTTGTTGAGAGATAGAGTTTAAATTTATCTTAATTAGTCCTGTAAAACTGTTTTGTAAAATAAAATTTTCATTTATTTAATTATATATTTTAAAAAAAATATCTTTAGTTAATATGAAATTATCAACTGTTAATCTAACCTAACCTAATTATTGAATAACCTTATTATATGACATTCACAAATATATATACCAGTTGTATCAACAATAAAGAGTAAAATAGAGTATCATTTTGATGAAGATTGTGGTTTAATACAATACACTACCAGTTAAGTTAGTGGCACTTGATCAAGAAAAGAAGAAACAATTTTTGTTTTTGTTTTTAATTAAAGCCTAAGAGAAATAAACACAAATAATTGGTTAAGAAAAATTCAATGAACAAATTCTGGTATAGGTATTATAATCCTATCAATTCTCTACTGATGTAATCTTGTCACTACCTAATATCCTTCAATGGATATGCTTTTTCTCTAATTCAATTTATCCCCAGATTCTTTAAGAAGTAAACATTTAATTACCATTATGATCTCTAATTTGACTGACTTGTCAAGGAATTAAAATTACAATTGAGATATTTAGGTCTAATTCTCTAATGAGTTAATATTTGAATAATTAAGTGTGTTAATGATATAATTTAAATATAAATCAATTCTTAATTTTTTTGTACGATAGGTGATTTAGTAAATGGAACATTTTAATTTTATCTATAATATCCAAATTCCAGCTCAACATGTCAATGTTGAACAACACAAAGTTTTATCCTTTTATATTTTATTAACTATTTTATCTCTTGATCTTTAAGCATTTACTTTATTTTAATTGAAACTGCATCCAACTATTTTCTCCAAATATAAATTAACATGCAATTCCCCTTTTATGTTGTTGTTGTGTTCTTCCCGATTCAATATATACTTCAACTAAATTTATTTTATTACTTGTAAACTTGACAAAATCCTTATAGTAAATAACTCACATAAAAATAAGTGAGATAAATTCTTTCTTATATATATTAGGGAAAAAGTTAAATTAATAATTAATATGTAGTTTTTTTAATATGTAAGGTAAGAAAGAAAGACTTAACAAAAATAAGATTATGCGAGAAGAATAATAATTCACTGTGATAATTATTCATTGGTGCTGTATTTGCTTTTTCTTTAGATAATTCAGTGAGTTGGTAGCGTGGTATAAATATAAATCTAAATTGAATCATGAGAGATGATTAAGTGAACTCTGACTTCTCATTCGTAGTTTACACAAGTACATTTTACACACTAATTATGTGACAAATTTACAAACAAATTTTATTCCTTTTTTTTATAATTTATTTTGTTTCTAGAAATTAATATGCAATTGTTCTTTGTTTGAATATTTTACATTAGTCTTTTAGAATTTCATACTTCAATTAATTCGTTTTACTACTTGTAGGCTTAATGCTTGTCAAAAGTTCCTCACAAATAACAAAATTTGTCTTATTAACAAAATTATTTAAAAATACTAAATCATAAATATACAATCTCAAATTAACCTCTTAAGTACATGAACCAATATACCATTGGCTTTGCAATGATACCCATCTAGAATTCATGTTCCCTTTATGGAAGTTGCTTGATTCTTCCAAATTAGTGCGTAAATATAGATATTTGCAAAATTTTGGATAATACTTTTTCAAAGACTCTATTAAGGATAAAGGGCAATATTCCTTATCTTTTTAGTATTATCTTTTGTAAGGACGAAGTGAATTTGTTTGATCTTCTAACTTAATGAGATTCTCTTCTCATCATATTAAAATGAAATTCTTCAAAAACTTAATGAAATCACTTTTCTGTCTCTTAAAAGTCTTGCATAAAATAAAAGTGATGTCATCTAGTCCTGTATTTATAGAAAACACAATGTCACGCTCTTAATTTTATCTCCTACTCCAAAAATGTAGAAATAAACTATTGATATTGCATTTACTACAAGGATTGTAAATGAACGTAGATGTGGCCTATCCACCTCACAATCCGAATGATTTTGATGGAAATTATCCTTTTTTTGTTTTTGCTTTCAAAGGTTTTAATCCTCCACATATATATTTCATCAACATTTAAAAAATGTTATTTTTTCTTCTCCTTATAAACAATTTAAAGTTGGTAGGTTAGATGTTTATGACATTTTTCTTGTATCATTTTGAGATCTTTTCCTTAAAAGAGGTTAAGACAACAAAACTTATTTCAATGCTTTCTTTTGTTCCCTTCTCATCACGTCAACTTTGATATGTGGTTCTTTGTCTTGTGAAGACGAAGTGTTTCATTTTCTAACTTTTGAACATTTTTGTGATTATTAGAATTATGGGAATTGTGTGTTGTCTTGAAGATATACCCTCTTTAATAGTTTTTTTTTTAATTTGAATTTGCAATTGAAAAAATTGAAATTTGAATGGTATTGGTCTAAAATCCTTATATTTTTTGCAACGAGGAATAGAGTTGAATATATGCATTATGAATAAAATATTTAAAGAGATGTAGTTAGAAATGACTTCTTTCTATTATTGGCTTCAATTAAGTGCTGTTAAGAAGTTTTAATTTTAAAAACATTTTTAATATAAATTGAATCTTAATTAAACTAGTAAAAAGGTAACACAAATATTAAACATAAAAAATAATAATAAAGCTAAACAAAAACTCAAAATTAAAATTATTATACCCTATCCTAACAATATAAAATTTTGTTACTCATCACTGTTACAGCAAGCAAATTCTTTTGAAGGTTGATTGTTGATGAAATTTTTAAAGGCGTTTTCCAACCATGGGATTTCTAAATCTTTCTCAATACATTAAGTTAAGCCAATATTGATTTTCTGAGTTACTCACCGTAAAAGTTGTATTTGGTCCAAATAAAAAAAATAGTGACTGGTTGTATTTGGTCCAAATAAAAAAAATAGTGACTGGTCTTTTTGGTGAGTGTTACTCCCTCCACCACCCGTCTTCTCCTTCCATCTCCCCAACTTTTTCTAAATTCTAATTTTATCCTTTTTACTTTTACTTTTATTTATTTTACTTTTTATTTTTTAAAATCCTAATCCACTTTCACTTTCACCCTTTCTCTTAGAGACAAGCCCCCACTCTCACTCTCACTTTCACTTTCTCTCTTTGTTTTCAATTTTCACATCCGTTAACACAATTCTCCATTTTCAGTTTTTCTTCATTCTTTATTCTCGAAAGCTTAGTTACATTATATTGTATATGGTTTGATTATTTTTGTCATATTTTTTAAAAAGTAATAGAAAGAAGTTGACAGTTTGAACAACAAATTTCATGTGGTACCTCATCAATATATGTGAATGTGAGGATTTCTCAATGTGGTGTAGGTTCAATAAACTAGTTCTAATATTCAAAGTCACAAGATGTGATATATGGTGGTGACGTAGAGAAGGTGAAGGAGACTCGTGACACTGTTGGCGTAGAAGATGGTAGGAATTAATTAGATTAAGTGTTAACCAATGTGGAAATTGAAAAGAAAGAGAGAAAGGAAAAGTGGGGGTGAGGGGTGGGGGCTTGCCTTTGAGAGAAAGAGTGAAAGTGAAAGGGGATTAGGGTTTTAAAAAATAAAAAGTAAAATAGGTAAGGTAAAAGTAATAAGGGTAAGATTGGAATTTAGAAAAAATTGGGAAGGTAGAGGGAGAAGATGAGTTGGTGGAGGGAGAAGATGGGGTGGTGGAGGGAGTAACACTTCTTTTTGGTTAATGTCTTCTGCTTAAACACAATAAAAGCCTAGTTTAGTTGAATTTGTGAGAATTTATTTTTTGCTCACATAAGAGGGCCTTAAGCATAGCTTAGTTGAATTTGTGAGAATTTAATTTTGTTTATATATCTTTTTTTTCTATGGAGACTGAAACAATTATAAAACGCATCAGAATGCCTATTTTATTTAAATTTCTAAATAATTGCTTATAAGACTCCAATATATTATTTTTTTTAGATAATTAAGATTCAAAAGTATAGGATAGGTGTTCAACTATTGTTGTTAATACAACTATCAATACATAGCTTATATATATATATATATATATATATATATATATATATATATATATATATATAGAGAGAGAGAGAGAGAGAGAGAGAGAGAGATTTACAGTACATTAAATCTAAATTCCCTGTACAAGAATATCCAAACAAGATAAAATACATCAAAAGCAATAATTGTTTTGTTTTCCTAGAAGAAACGAACAAAAAGGAAATAATGGCCATGAATAATTAGAAATCTCTAAAGCCTTTGATAAGTTGAGGCTTTTTTAACCATTGGGTATAATTTTAAAAAAGGAAAAGTTTTAAAGGATGTAAGTTGTATTTTAATAAAGATTTTGTTTATAATTTAGGTTTTAAAATGGTATTAAAGTAGTGTTTTGAAAAACAACTATTGTTTCTTTACAAAATTGAAAATGCAACTTTAACTGGAAATTGACTTTTAAAACAATATTTTATTTAATAAAACCATATTTTAAAACACATTATTTTAAAATTTGAATTGTTTTTCTAATATATTCACAAAATTTGCCTACAAATAGAAAAAAAGGAGTCATACATAAATCGAATATAAATTTTACTAGATACGACATTCTTGTAGACTCATTTTTTACTTCGAGTAACTTGTAGTTGAATTGCTCAAATAGGATATTTTCATATCCTTAAAGTCTTCAAGAACAATTTATCCTCTCCACCATGAAAATAACATTAAAGTCACAAATTTCTATGTAACTCATTAAAGTCACAATTTAAAAAGTAGGCATTATATAGATATCATCCTTAACTCCCGTTTAAAACAATCCAACATTTCTTTGAATGACTAAACTAAAATCATAATGAAGTTTAAAAACTGCGCTTAGTTTGTCTCAGATTATATAATGGACGCTTCTTACAATAACTTAAATTTTGCAACGTGTTGATCCACAACTTTTACTTACAAAGAAAAATACTAATATACTCTTTGTATTATATCTGGCAGCATGAAATCTGTTTTTGAGCGCTACAACAAGCTAAAAGAGGAGCATCATCACCTCATGAATCCGGCTTCAGAAGAAAAGGTAACTGTTTCTACAACATTCTTCTTTCCATTTTGGTTTCAGCTTTGGTCATTGTGTTACATTTTGTTTAGAAGCATCATTCTTAATCTTAATGAATTTTGTATCTAACTAAAATTTTGACAAATATTATAATATAAATAAAATTATACAAAAAAATATGAATAAATATGAAAAGAAATGATATTTAAAAAATGATATTATTAATGGTTGATCTTAACATCTGAAAAATTAAGATACAAATTCTGAGATGCAGAACTGCAATTAAACAAAAAAAAAAACACAAAAAAATGAAGTTTGATAAGCCTTAAAAATCATAACAAGAAATAACAAAATCTTAATAATATCAAAATGGTTTAGAAATGAACACTTTCAAAGAATATCTCTCACTTCAAATGATAACTAAAACATCTTGTATATTCTTTTCGACGAGGTACATTACCTTTTAGATCCAGAAAAATGTTTTTTTCAATGTAAATGGTGACAAATTCCCAAGTTTCATGATAACCCGAAAAAATATAGAGCCTAACCTAGATAAGAGTGAGCCAACTCGGCATAAAGCATTGAGTGTCGTCAGTTGAGCATCTGAAGAGAGTGGGCAAGTCTTATCCTCACCCTTCCATGCAAGAAAAAGGGCCCATGCATTACTAGACAACATTTAGATGAAAAACACAACGAAGAAAATCTCTGAACTGATCTAGATCTTAAAATTCAGGAAGGAGCCGACACAAGAGAAAGTACGGCAAAATAGAGATTGACACAACAATACAAAGAGTTAGAAGCTTGACAAAATCAAGAAATAATAAATCTCTACAAATAATAACTCTTAGAAACACATGGCTTCGTTGACATGTTGAAGGATAAATCCAACGCTTCATATGAAGACTTTGCATTCATGGACAATGACTTGCAAGACAACGAATGAACATTATTGATATATACAACATAGTGCCTACATAACAGAAAGGAACGCATAAGCTCGACAGATAAGCTCAGTAATATAACTCGGCAAGCTCGGTAACAAGGCTCACCCACATGAAGCTCGACGATAAAAGCTCGACTCATTTCATTTCTATTATTTCGAGAGTAACAACCCGAAAAGTGTCGAACTCTATCCAAATAGGAGAGTCTCACACATCTACTCCAAAAAACAATAATCTTGATCTCTAAAATGTCCGAATCAACAAAGTAGACCACGAGTCACGAACGACGAAGAGAGATCACACTCCACCTCACCAACATGAAAGGGTGGCCAGGTCCCATAACCTACAAGAGTAGAGCATCAAGTCATTGACTGTAGGAATACACCCTTCTGATCGGGACTGTCACCATGAGCATAACCAAAACAATGAAGTTGTGCACAACTCCACACTACCATATGGAGTTGTGACAACCATGTTCATAACCGTGAGAAATACCAGCCAAGAGTTATCACTATCACCATTACCAACTGACGGGTACACAATCTTAATCGACTAAAGTGCAAGAGCAACTCTCCGAGTACATGATCACCTCGTCATTTAGGTGATCGAGTATAAAAGCAGATCAGTGTTCCAACACCAGAATACACGAGCAAGAACAACCCAACATTCTAGTGTCAAGTACAAGAGCATCTCAACGTCCCAGTATCATACAAGAGCATCTCAACGACAAGAGAAGCGCAACATTTCAACGTCCGAGTAAAAAAGAAGTCTGGCATTACAATGTCTGAGCACAAAAAAGCAAAAATAACTCGGATGTATGGTAATTGATCCTAAAATATCACTCGATGAACTAGGGATTGGAACAGTGACACTCACCATGGGACCAATAATGGAACATTCGATCCTTAGGATTGATAATGTAACATTCGATCCCTAGGACTAATAATGGAACATTCAGTCCCTTGAGCCTTTCACTAGGAATGTCATTCCCCTTAGACCTCATTTTCTTGATCCAATCCTTTCCTCCATCTCTTTCTCTAACAAAGGCTGGAATCTTCCCAATCTACCTTTCAGGTCTTCCATTGCTTGAAAATTCTATTAAGTACAGTACCTGATCTCACAATTTCACCCCACTTTTAGAGTACGTCACTTCACTTTTCATGTCAACCTCTATTGCCAATACTTGATTCTTGTCTACCATCACTGCCTTCTCTATCAATTTGAGAGACCACAGATCACAAAGTCCCACCTCTGTTTGCACCTCCTCTTTTAATCAGTTCAAGAAAATACACATAAAATGTTGCTCAATTTCCCTATAAAAGCTCTGGATATCTGAGAAAATTTTCAACCATATCTACAACCACCTCTATTTGTAGCAGATATAGAAGGATTTTGATAGGTTCAAAGGAAATGTTTATATTAGGAGAAATAAAAGGGACAACTGTCTATGGGTAGGTTTTGTTGTCTCATACTTTTATAAAGTCTGTGTAGACAGTTGTTTTTAGCAGTTTTTTAGGAACTTTTGTAGAGGGAACGCTATGGAGAGTCTGATCCTCTCGAAAGACCAGGGATAGTGTAACATTTTGGATTACTGTGCTCGTTTCATTGTTAATAAAACTGTCTGGTTTTTCTGGGTGAACATCCAAGAACCTGTCTTGGAAGTCTTTACAGTTTTAATAAAATCTGGGTACCTATCAGATTTCAAAAGGGATTTTTTTATCAAGAAGGGTTAGAATCTCTTTATAGCGTTGCCTTGAATTGCTCCCAAGAAGTATGTGGGTTGTAATCACTGCCTTCTCTATCAATTTGAGAGACCACAGATCACAAGTCTCACCTCTGTTTGCACCTCCTCTTTTAATCAGTTCAAGAAAATACACATAAAATGTTGCTCAATTTCCCTATAAAAGCTCTGGATATCTGAGAAAATTTTCAACCATATCTACAACCACCTCTATTTGTAGCGGATATAGAAAGATTTTGATAGGTTCAAAGGAAATGTTTATATTAGGAGAAATAAAAGGGACAACTGTCTATGGATAGGTTTTGTTGTCTCATACTTTTATAAAGTCACAGTTGTTTTTAGCAGTTTTTTAGGAAGTTTTGTAAAGGGAAGGCAAGGGAGAGTCTGATCCTCTCGAAAGACCAGGGATAGTGTAACAGTTTGGATTACTGTGCTTGTTTCATTGTTAATAAAGCTGTCTGGTTTTTCTAGGTGAACATCCAAGAACCTGTCTTGGAAGTCTTTACAGTTTTAATAAAATCTGGGTACCTATCAGATTTCAAAAGGGATTTTTTTATCAAGAAGGGTTAGAATCTCTTTATGGCGTTGCCTTGAATTGCTCCCAAGAAGTATGCGGGTTGTAATCACTGCCTTCTCTATCAATTTGAGAGACCACAGATCACAAAGTCTCACCTCTGTTTGCACCTCCTCTTTTAATCAGTTCAAGAAAATACACATAAAATGTTGCTCAATTTCCCTACAAAAGCTCTGGATATCTGAGAAAATTTTCAACCATATCTACAACCACCTCTATTTGCAGCAGATATAGAAAGATTTTGATAGGTTCAAAGGAAATGTTTATATTAGGAGAAATAAAAGGGACAACTGTCTATGGGTAGGTTTTGTTGTCTCATACTTTGTAGACAGTTGTTTTTGGCAGTTTTTTAGGAAGTTTGTAAAGGGAAGGCTAGGGAGAGTCTGATCCTCTCGAAAGACCAGGGATAGTGTAACAGTCTGGATTACTGTGCTTGTTTCATTGTTAATAAAGCTGTCTGGTTTTTCTGGGTGAACATCCAAGAACCTGTCTTGGAAGTCTTTACAGTTTAAATAAAATCTGGGTACCTATCAGATTTCAAAAGGGATTTTTTATCAAGAAGGGTTAGAATCTCTTTATAGCGTTGCCTTGAATTGCTCCCAAAAAGTAAGTGGGTTGTAATTACCCCACCATGAAACCAACCCAAAGCTCAACCCTCTAGCGCAACCATAGAGCTTGCTTTCACTTGTTGCTTCTTTGATGCAAAATTACCGTTCCAACTCCCAGCCCACTGGTCCACCTGAATGCGTCTTCTCCCAACATTACGAAATGGGAATCTAAAGTTGAAGTTTTCTCTATTGATCCCTAAACAATTGTCGTGGACTCCTCATTCTGAGATGTGACATTCTGCGTAGTTCGATGCCCGCTCGCTACAATTTGAACAACAAGAATATCAATCATTCAACCATTTCCTCAACTTCCTTGAGTCGGACCTCTTGCACCTTGCAGTGGATCTGTCGCTCCTTCCTATCTTTCCCCGATATGCATTCTTCCTCAAAACATCTATCCACCGATTTCAATCTTGTGCCCATTTCTCATACAAACCATAAAGGCTTAAAATCTTTATTTGTTTGCAATACCCATTAGTTCGAAATTCAGCTTTGATACCAATTGCTAGAACTGGATCATAATTGCGAACAAAGGAATGAATCGTTACTGGCGAACCCTAGATACACATACAAACGAATGATCTGGGAAAGGAACCAAGAAGGAGGCATGCAACGGATCCATGACTAGCACAAAAGGCCAGTGTGAGGATGAAAAAAAATAAGTGACAAACCTCGGAAAATGATGATGTAAAAGGACAATAACAGATATTATAGGCAATATGAGAAATTGGCAGAAAATTTAAGAAACTAAAATTATCCAAGAAAAATACAAACCAACATAAGATAACTGACAGGTCCAAACTAACTTCACAAAGCTCATCTTCCTTGAACATGAAAATGTAACTTAATAACCTAACTGAAGTCTACTATTAGTGAAACAATATACTTAGGGAGATTATCAAAAACAAGGCTAGAACAAACAACACTACATGCAGCAGAATAATAATGTACAGGACCATATCAGCAATAATTTTAGACTTAAAAAGCATCCTCACATTGGTTTTCAACTCTAAATTAACAATGTTAGTCCTCAAATTGTCTAGCCGGTAATTCTTAGATTTAAAATAATCTCCTTAAGTAATAACTGTTTAATTGATATCTGTATTTCTCTTCTTGCTAGTTTTGGCAGACAGAAGCAGCAAACTTGAGGACACAGCTTCAGTATTTGCAAGAATGCCACAGGTAAAAATATAAATAAACTAACACCCATTAGTTGCGTAAATACACTATATAAGCAATCCATAGATATGCAATCGAACAGGTTATTTCATCAGAGTTGACTCCAGTAAAGAGATATGTGAAGTGACCAAGTAATGAATATCTATCAACGATTGATTTAAACTAGTAGGTTAAATTTACAAAGGCACCTTTCTTCAATTCTTCAACGCCTTACATCACTTTACAAATCCAAATTCTACAACGCGTCTTTCGGGAAGGAAAAAAAAACTAAGGGCATAAAATAGGGAAAAGGAAAATGGCAAATTTTATCATCCGCCTTTCTTAATCTCCATTACAAGATCCAAAAAAGAAAATTGAATCCACCTTTACTTCTTTTTCTCTCTCCAACCATTTCCAGAGAATGAACTTAAATATATTAAAAAGTAATTTACATATTTGTCATTTGTTAGTATGTCAATCTGTCCATGTCAAACGCTTACGGCACCCCTAGTCTGTATGAAATGAAGATGTTACAAGACCCAAAAAGGTTGAT